>NC_043703.1:110318800-110476008 GCF_006229205.1 Suricata suricatta | reverse complement strand
TTTTGCATCCCTCTTTCTCCCCAACTCTCTCTCCCTCCTCTGCTCCCCCTAGTTCTCCATTAGGTCTCTCCTGTTTTCCTGTTAGACCTATGAGTGCAAACATATGGTTTCTGTCCTTCTCTGCCTGGCTTACTTCACTCAGCATGACACCCTCAAGGTCCATCCACTTTCCTACAAATGGCCATATGTCATTCCCTCTTATTGCCATGTAGTACTCCATCATGTATATATACCACATCTTCTTGATCCATTCGTCAGGTGATGGACATTTAGGCTCCTTCCATGTTTTGGCTATTGTTGACATTGCTGCTATGAACATTGGGGTACATGTGCTCCTATGCATCAGCATTTCTGTATCTCTTGGGTAAATTCCCAGCAATGCTATTGCTGGGTCGTAAGGGAGTTCTATCGATAGTTTTTTGAGGAACCTCCACACTGTTTTCCAGAGCGGCTGCACTATCTTAAGAGCTGTCCCGCCCGCCCCATTACCAGAGTCCGGTATAGAGCTCCGCTCCTTCTGTGAGCACTTAGAGCTAACGACAGTAGTCACTCCATGTCCTTATGAAAGAGATGATGATGGCACTACTGTCTGTGTGAACAAAATGGAAACCTGGGGATGGCACAGCTTCAAGAGACAGGGTGCCTGAGTTTTCAATACTGTGATAATGACAAACCAACCATGAAAATGAAACAAACTTCTCTCTTGTTTAAGCCACTGGCTCTAGTTCAGCACTCAAACATATATCCTAACTAATTCAGTCTAGTTAGGCTGGGCTTTGTTCAGAGACTGAACCAACTGAATGGAAGTCATCATGGCTGGGGAAAATCCACAGCATTCCAAAATAACAAATGGAGAGAATGGAAGAGTAATTTTTTTTTTAATTTTTTTCTAATGTTTTATTTATTTTTAATACAGAGAGAGAGCATGAGAGGGGGAGGGGCAGAGAGAGAAGGAGACACAGAACTGGAAGCAGGCTCCAAGCTCTGAGCTAGCTGTCAGCACAGAGCCTGACACGGGGCTCGAACCCACGAACGTGAGATCTGACCTGAGCCGAAGCCGGAGGCTTAACCGACTGAGCCACCCAGGCGCCACGAGAGTAATTGTTTTTAATGTCAAAGCTGTCCCCTAGTCAACTGTGATGTAGAAAAACACAAGGGAAATATACAATTGAACCAATAACATCAGAACCCCTTTCCAAGAATTCATCTAAGTTATATCCCATTTTCATCCTTCCAAGAGGAAACAAAACTTATGTTGCAAGTTGGTTAGTAGTATCAGCAGTTTGATGGATTTGATTTGGGGCAACAGGAACAATATAAACCCCTTTTGTCTTATTTTGTATTTTTGCAAATAATATTAAATCAATTTCTCAAGTAAAATCACTTTTGTGTGTTCTCGTTCTCTAATATTCAGGTCACTAAAATGTCACTTGACACATTCTGGCAATAGTTTCAGGCTAGCCAACACATGATGTACACCCGAAAATGCCTGGTATTAATTGAGAGAACTAAGATATCTACAGTCTATGTTTTTCCTTTACAGAATAATTTTACGAGTTTTATTAAGAGGGACTGTGATTCAGTCCAAGGAGGCTTATCCTATACTACTACCAGTGGGATCACTTAGCTGAGATGGACTCGTTTAGCTGGTTTCTTACGTCCTGGAAACCTCTCCCTCTTTGCCACCCCCACGCCCACGCCTGGGTCTGCATTTTGAGCCCTGCTTTTCTCCATAGTTCCTGTTTTGAAATGCCTTCTTACTCTTTTTTCTTAGTCTTACCTTCTGTCCATTATTTAAATTTTCACACCACCCATGAAGCTGCCTTCTATTGTTTATTCAAGCTTTCTGTTCCCCACTGGGATTTCTGAAGCCCGTAACTTCTCTGTGCTTAGAGTTTGTACCACAAGATTCAGCCCTTAGTCACATGGCTCGTATTGATCAAGGGTGTTTCAAATGTATAGTTTTCTCTCCTCACCTAGCTTCTCTCTCTATTTTTTTTAAATTAATGTTTGTTTATTTATGAGACAGAGAGAGACAGAGAAGGGGAGGAAGAGATTACCAAGAAGGCTCCTCCCTGTCAGTGTAGAACCGGGCTCAGGGCTCAATCTCATGAACCGAACTGTGAGATCATGACCTGAGCCGAAATCAAGAGTCAGATGTGTAACCTACTGAGCCACCAGGCACCCCTCTGCCCACCTACATTCTTAAAGGCAGAGACCACACTTTACCCAGGTGCCTCTGCTTCCTGCAGATCTGGATGAAGAGAAGATGCTCAGTAGAGAGTTCGTAGGTATTTAGTTAAATTGATGGATTAGTTGTCAACACTTCCCAGTGTGTATCCTTAATTCCTCCTTCTATAATATCTTTAAATTTTTTCTCTTTATTTTTTTGGGGGGTATGTGCATTTAAATATGCATATTAATTCACTTAAAATATTTATTGAGTACTTACTATATGTCAGGCACCATGCTGACTTCTGGACTATCATCTATTTGAGGATCAGAAGGAGGGTTTCACACATTTTCCTTTTCCCGTGAAGCGTGCTCAGTGGGCAGTCTGATCCTCGTTCTGTTACAAGTTAATGCTATTACCTTGGGCAGCTACCACCTCTTTGGGTCTTAGAGTCTATGAGAAGGATGAACAAAATAATCTTTTGGTGCCCTAGACAGTCTTCAGTAAAAGAAACAATCAGAAATCTTGCCTCCCAAGGGTGCCTGGGTAGCTCAGTCTGTTAAACGTCTGACTCCTGATATCACTCAGGTCCTGATCTCACTGTCCTAGGGTTGGGCCCACTTGGGATTCTCTTTCTCCCTTTCTCTCTCTGCCCCTCCCCTACTCTTTATCTCTCTTAAAATAAATAAATTTAAAAAAAAAAAAGAAAAAGAAATCTTGCCTCTTCTATAGCTGAGAATCGGGAAATCAGGATGCTGGCACCCATGTCCATGCATGCCTTGGGGTCTAGCGATATCATCCTTGCTGCCCAAGTTGATATATGAACTCATCATTAGAAAGGGTTTTTAAAAGAGTTCTGCTTCATGACTTTGGGTCCTCACACCCCCAGGGGATAAGTGAGGCTGTACACCAGGTGGTATGGGAAACTATAGCATAGATGTGTGAATCACCTCAGGGTATCAATTTAACTGAAAAATTTAAGAGCAAAAACAATTTCCAGTTAACGTAAACATTACTTTCTATAAAAATAGAATACAAACTTTGGTCCTAAAGATCACACAAGAGATGTAAATGAAACTTGGCATCTTCTCATTGCACTGGACTACTTGCTGCTTTCACGAGGACCAAATCCTCTCTTTTTGTTAGGAAGGCCTGGCAGCATTGCAAGGCACTGTTTGTCTGGGTACTTAACACACTCAGGGACTTGAGAATTTCTCCTTGAGCTAGAACAGCTCATGTTTTTGATTTTTTGTTTTCGTTTTTTGTTTGTTTGTTTGGCCTTAGAAAATGCAAGGGTTCTGATCTGAGGCATTTTGACTGCACTATGTTGACAATTTCTTTCTTTATCAGAACATTTTCCTGAGGAGGGGTTGGGGCAATTTAGCATAGAAGGATCTAGTTCCATTAGTTATATAATGTGTTCATAAATGAGGAACTAGCTATGGCTTTAGAAGACCTAAAATTCCCTTCAGGTCATGATTTGATTTTCATCTAGAATATGCAAAGTATCTAATCATTTGGACTCCAATAGTTAGTTTTGCTCTTGTAAACTCCTGACTGAAAGCAATTATTTCCCAAGTTTTTTAGACAAATGAATCACAGAAGAGCAGCTGTAAAACTTGTTGTAAGAATATGATAATCAGCAAGTATGACATGTGCTTTGACAACAGTCTTTTGCTAATCAACAGCTTCACTCCTAACACAGACACTGAAAACATGTTGGGCAGCCAGTTCTCAATTCTACATGCCAGCGAGAGGGAGGGGTAGTACAGAAAAGCCTTCACAACAGATAATCCCCAAATCATTGTTGTTTGGCCTGAGGAAGTATCATATTTTTTAATTAAAAAAATTTTTTTGGCAGCAGATTCATGCCCTTCAATTAGATCCTATGCAAGTTATTGTCAATATTACCTTCACTTTCTGAACTGACACTTATGGCTGGGAGGAAAGGCCACCCTGGGCAGCAGGAGAGACCCATTTGGGGATTAAGAATTAGCAGGAGACAATTCCGACATGGCTAATCCTCGTGTGGATAATTGAGTGTTGACTGGCACTTAGGGAAATGCATTTATGGCAGAGGATGGTGTGGGATGCTGTTCTATAATCAGGTTGGTAGAGGGAACATCTTCACTTCTTAACAGCAGAGAGCTGCTCTGTGAATGCAAAGCAAAACTAAACTGAAAACCAGCAGCCTGAAAGCCAATATTTCAAATCACATGCTAAAGCTGTGATTGACAATGTCACCCGAAGTGCTCCAAAGGTTTGATGTTGGAGGAAGCAGTTGGTGGTCATGTAATAGTTTTCAAAGAATATGAAATGTTAATGCAACCATGGATCTTTTCTGAGATCACTCCCTATCTAAAGCCCTTCTCGTTTCCTCTTTTTATCTCTATCTAAGGCTTTACAGAAAGTTTGTGTTCGTTTGGAATACTTGAAGTGGCTTTGGGACAACCCAGTGAGGAGAAAATGGATGATGGAGGAATACTAGCTTCCCTAATTTCTCCTACTCTGTGCAATGGGAACAATGATATCTACTACCGGAGTTCTAAGGATTAGAGAAAACACATATAAAGCACTTGATACTGCTATATCGTGAGCAGCAACTCTGTAATAGATATATCTCACTCTTATTAACAATTAGAATTATAAGTGTCTTAGTCTTATTAATGATAATGATATCCCAACAGTATCACCTTCTACTGATGTGTTGCCAAGAATAAAGTAAATAATCTAGCAAATTTTCTCTTTGAAGAGCCTAAATCTCCATCAACCGATGAATGGATCAAGAAGAAGTGGTTTATATACGCAATGAAATACTACATGGCAATCTGATAGAATGAAATCTGCCATTTGTAGCAACATGGATGGAACTCGAGGGTGTCATGCTAAGTGAAATAAGTCAGGCAGAGGACAGATACCATATGTTTTCACTCATAAGTGTAATAGAAGAAACTTAACAGAGGGCCATGGGGGAGGGGAAGGGGAAAAATAGTTAATGAGAGGGAAGGAGGCAAACCATAGAGACTCTTAAATACTGAGAACAAATTGAGGGTTGATGGGGGTAGGGAAGAGGGGGAAATGGGTGATGGGCATGGAGGAGGGCACTTGTTGGGATGAGCACTGGGTGCTATATGGAAGCCAACTTGACAATAAACTACATTAAAATATATCTATATCATGGGGGCACCTGGGTGGCTCAGTTGGCTAAGCCTCTGACTTTGGCTCAGGTTGTGATCTCACGTTTGTGGGTTCGTGGGTGCTGACAGCTCAGAGCCTGGAGCCTGCTTCTGATTCTGTATCTCCCTGTCTCTCTGCCCCTCCCCGCTCATGCTCCGTCTCTCTTTGTCTCAAAAATAAATAAAACATTAAAAAAATATATCTATATCAGAATAAAAAAAATATGCTCTTTGAATACACATAGCATTACTCCACAGAATTTACTCTTCCTCAAGGAGGTTCAGTGGCAAAATTAAGAATTTGGATTATTAGATGTTTAGACACTTGATGGAAGATTACAGAAGGTCCCTACACATTTCTTTAAGAAAACAATAAATGCCCACCCATCCAGAGAATGGCACTGTGACTTCTGGGTATCTCCCTGTTATCCATTGCCTATTTTTTTTCCTGGCTACTGCTAAGAAGGCATCCATTGGAACTTGAACCTGCTTGTATAGGAAATACACTAAACCCAGCATGTTCAAATTGGTTGTTTATAATTCATTCATGGAGAGTTGTGAACAATAGTTCCTGCCACATGACATATCTTCATAAATATTTGTTGAATAAATACAGGAAATGAAGGAAACTAATCAATAGGTATGTGACTATAGAATCTTAACACTGAAAGGAATCTTAGAAATCTTCAATTTCAAGTAAAAAATAGATAAACAATTGCTTTAGTCTGACTGGGCTGCTATGACAAAATACCACAGATTGTGTGGATTATAAACAATATAAATTCATTCTTACAGTTCTAGAGACTCGAAGTTCAAGATCACAGGGCCAGCATGGTCGAAGGAAGGACCTTTCCTGGGTCACAGACTTCTCACTATACTCATTGTATTCTCATCTCTGAGACCTTTTTAAAAAAAGCCTGGATCCCATTCATGGGGCCCCCTTGTGCCCGAATTACCTCCCAAAGGCCTCACCTCCTAATACTATTACCTTGGGCACTTAGGTTTTCAGCATATGAATCCCGGGGGGACACAGACTTTCAGACCATAGTGGCAATTTAAATATTTTCAATGGAAGACAAGTTAAATAAGTTATACACGGCCATTTAATGGAACACCATATAGCTATTAAAAAGGTGTGCCCACAAATCATGAGAGACTACTGAATACTGAAAACAAACCATGGACTGAAGGGGGAGGGAAGGGAGGGAAGGGGTGATGGTCATGGTGGGGGCACTTGGGGGAGAAGCACTGGGTGTTATAGGAAACCAATTTGACAATAAACTATTAAAAAAATAAAATAAAATAAAAAGGTGTGCCCACATGCATTGTCCAGACAAAGGGTTCATCATATCTTGCTTTAAAAATTCAGAAATGTACTATAAAATGTATTTTCTTTTTGAAGTATAATATAAAATGTTTGAGTAAGCCCAAGCAATATTTGGAATGATAAATTTTTTTTGACAGTGGTTATCTCTGGGGTATAGATTGGGGAGGTGGATAAAGTAGGAGAAAAGAGGGAAACTGTACCATTTTATTTCATGAAATATTGTGCTCTTTGAGTTGTTAAAACAAGCACATATTACTTTCATAATAATTCAAAGAAAACCAAATCCTCCATACAGTTCAACTTTTTGCTTTAAAAATTTTTTAAATACACTCATTTTTATGTTAGATTTACTGATGTTTGACAAAGAATATTCTACGATATTTAAAGTGTACATCATGATGATGAGATAGATGTATTCCCCATCCACCCACCACTGTTCTAGTAATTTTTAATGATATAATACAGTGTTACCCACTGTAGGCCTCATGTTTTACACTAAATCCTCAGGCCTTATTCCTCATATAGCTAAAAGTCTGTACCCTTTTACCAAACTCTCCCTATTTCCTCCGTTTCCACTCCCAGCCCCTGGAAACCACTTTTATACTCTCTATATGTTTCACTTTTTTCCTTCTACAGATTCCACACATAAGTGACACCATGCGGCATTAGTCCACCAACAAATGAATGAAGATGTGGTAAAAACACACACACACACACACACACACACACACACACACAAACACATGTAATAATATTATTCATCTATGAGAAAAAAGGAAATATGGCCATTTGTGACAACTTGGATGGACCTGGAGGTCATTATGCTAAGTGAATAAGCCAGACACAGAAAGACAAATACTGCATAGTATCACTTACATGTGGAATCAACCTTCTTTTTTGACAGATGAAGAAACCAAAATTCAGAGAAATTCCTGATCACAGAAACTTGTAACTGGAAGATAATTTTAGCCTCATTAAATCTACCTTCCTTTTAGTACAGATGAGGAAGTTGAGGCACAGAGAAATGAGGTGAGTTATAGTTTTGGAGACTAACGTCTGTGGAGAAAAGAAGTTGCACATGTTGGTGCTGAAAAAATTATAGGTACTCAGCACATACTGTAAATCTATTAAAACTGACTCACTCATTTTGGATGAGGTCAGTGTTGACATTAGACAATTTGGTGGGCAGCATTTATTTTCCTATTTATTAAAATGTCAGAAAGAGTACCAATGGCACCTCCTAAAAGGCTTGCAGGTGGTGGTCTTCAAAACACAATCCTCAATCCTTGAAGAGGATTAAAAACTCTGATATTCTAGCTTAATGATAAAAATAAAGCGGACATGAGTACATTCAGTATATCAAAGCAGATATGGTTCATGAAAAATTCTATAAAAGTCAAAGACAGACATATTTGTGTACATGTCTATATGTAAACATAAATTTATAAAATACATTTATGGAATAAGTTTATAAATATATGAAAAGTAAATCACATTTAAAAGTTATAGAATATTAAACTAGAAAAAGTCAGACTTCAAAGAAATTTGCTCTTTGAACAAATTCACCAATACTCATTCAATAATTTACTTCTTCTCAGGTTACATTTTGTATACATCCTGGTGGAAGACAAGATAGCGTTTGAAACTTTAAAGGGAGAACAGAGAAATCCAAATTTCTTTATATGCTCTTGGTTAACTGGTCATATTTATGTAAGAACAGAGTGACCACACTTTGATGCAGTAAGACTGTGTCTCTGATGACCCATCACATACAAGTCTTGTAGCTAAAACATGTCACTCTGGTCCGCTGAGTTGGTTCTGGTCTCACTGGCATGCACATGCTTATGTCGTGTTCCTAACACACAGAGAAGTGGAAAATTGAGACCATTCCCTGAATAGTTCAAGCCTCAAATTAACATTTGTCCAATGATCTGGATATTTTGACTGTAACAGAATAATTCCCAATTTGCCCCAATTCTTCACCTCGATCTGCCCCCGCAGAACATAAAATAAACTAAGTTTATGTAAGGACAGTTATCAGAAGAAAGGATTCTTAGAAGTTAATGTATCTACATAAGAATTTAGCCCAAAATGCTGAAGCAGTACCTGTATTTAAATCATTCTTCAAGGTCCTGTTTGAGGAGATGCACTGTGTCCACCATTCTCTGGCTCTCTATGAAATCTCCCAAATGAGATGTTGACATTTTCATGTGGCAGGAAAATAGAAGCTGAAGTCAAGAAAACCGCAACATCTGGAACAGGAGGAAAGATTTCACTGGAAAGAACTTGACAAACTCTGAAAACAAAGTTCTAGACTTTACTAATTTATTTTGGCTGCAAAGCCGAGCTCAATGCAAAGCTCAAAGAGGATTTGTCCGAGGCTCCTTTCAAAGAAGTATAAAGCCAACCCGCACTAAAATTAATGCGTCGACTGCATAAACAGTCAAGATAGTTATCTGATACTGAGGGAATAGAGCCACACTAGGCCTTTTTGTTATTTATGGGATTATTATTGGAGGAAACAGAAGCAATTAGATATCCCCCTGCTTTCAGAGCAGGGGAAGGAAAAAAGGTGTCAAACATAGTTTTTCAATTTGGTCTCTTGATCATTTCGTTCTCGCTACATCTTAAAATCCAAATATACACACGCCCCGAGTGCCCCACTCACTGGCCTCTCAGCTGCTCCTTTGACTATTTCTTCTTTATCCTTTGGAAGCTCCATGGATTTTGAATGACATATGAAAGGATTTAAAAATACCTAAAAAATGAAAGTTGTATCTTTAAAAACAAAGTGACTATTGTATGTAAAAGTAATACATATGTGTACATTCACATTGTAAATAGTGAGGGAAAGAACCTGAAAGAGCACTTGTACTATAGAAAATACTTGCCATTCTTTTGTCTGCCCAGGTTTTGAAGTCATTTTTTGGAAGATGCTTCACAGTGTGAGTCTCTTCAAGAGCCCAGGGGCGAGAGGCGTGTACTCTCAGCGTCAGTACACTCATATCCTGGTCAGGTGTCTGAATCTGAACCAAGGGATGCTGAAGCGGGCAGAGTAAAGAAGTGATCCGAGTGGGAGCCGCCAGGCCTGCTCTCTGGTGCCTGGAGCGCTGGGGTGTGGTGTTGGTCCAGGGTTGGCAGGGGCCGTGATACCTGTTGGGACATCCAGATGGCAGGGGAAGTAAGGTTCTCACTCTGTGATCCTGTGGGCTGACTCAGGCTGTGGTCCTGGCAGCTGTGAGCTTCCCATGTGTCTGCCTGTTTCCAGGCTTGTTCCCTATATCCCCTATTGGGACTCCCCAGTGGGCTCCCTAATTCAGTAAACTCTTTTTCTACTTAAATCAAGCAGAGAAGGTTTTGTTGCTTGTGGCGTAGTTTTTTGTTTTTTAATTTTTTTAAATGTTTATTTTGTTTTAAGAGAGAGAGAGACAAACAGACAGAGACAGAACACAAGCAGAGGAGGCACAGAGAAAGAGAGACATAGGATCCGAAGCAGGCTCCAGGCACTGAGCTGTCAGCCCAGAGCCCAATGTGAGACTCCAACTCACGAACAGGGAGGTCATGATCTGAGCTGAAGTCAGACGCTTAACTGACTGAGCCACCCAGTGCCCCTTGCTTGCAGCTTAGAGTCCAGACAAGGACTCTCATAAATCCTTTACTCAAAAGTGACCTCCATTAATATTTTAACTGATAGCGCTCTGGCCTTTCTTCTGTATCTATAATGTTTCATTTCGCCATGGTGAGTGCAGAGCTCTTGACACCTGGTTCAGAGAGTAACAAGTGAGGCTTACTTTTTGCCTTCAGTGTGCGTATAGGGGGTGCATGTCCCACTTTCTTCAGAGGGACACAGGCATACTTGTAATTTTCCTTAGCTCCTAGCAAAGGTGACGGATGGTATGAAAATCTGCAGAAAAGGCACTAGGGCACCTGAGGCGTGTGATGTTTGTCTCTAGTGATAATGGGAATAGTTATGATTTCATTTCTGAATGCCTACTATTCATCAGATTCTTTACTAAGTGCTTTACAGAGGTTGGCACATTTGTTCCTCATAAAATTCCTAGGTAGTAGTTATTGATTCACTAAATCCTCACAATGTTTCATGAGGCAGACATTGTCATTACTCCCATTTTACAGATGAGTAAACTGAGGCTTAGAAATATTATATAACTTGTCAAAGTTCAATAAGCAGGAAGGCATAGCTCCAGAATTTATACCCATGTTGACTGACCCCAGAGATGTCTCTGCTAACTGAATCACAATTCTGCTCCCAGGTACAGCTGCTCAGGCCCTTAGGTCATTTGTATGCTGGTTTGTCCCTTCTGCTCATGATTGGCTACTTAGTATCGGAGTGTTTATCGTAATTCTGCTCTGTGTGGGGCATTGTTTTAATGCTTATGGATAACGAAGGCATACTCCTTTAATTCAAGGCTCAATCATAAAAGTAATATGCCTTTAGAGAGTGTATTATGGTTTACACAGCATTTTAATATGGATCACATCACTTAATGTCGTGAAATGACTAGAGAATAATTACAAAGAATAATGCCAAAATATGCAAAGTAACCTGGGGCTTAGAGAAAAAGTGAAGACAGAGGAGGTAAGGTTAATGAGGGTGAGCTTCTAAGGGAAAATGGATTTTTAGAAATTTCTTGAAGGTAATTCTTGAAGAAATTCTTGTAGGTGCTTGATGGTGAAAGAGAGGTACAGGGAGTTCACTGTTGGCAGGTCTGTACTGAGTTTTAAAATCTGAGGTGACTGCTAGACTTGGCATTTCCTGGTTCTGTTAAAATGTCCGCATATGCACGGACTAGTTCAACAGGAGCGCTGAGTGTACGCACTTCATAAACACTCCATCAGAGCCATGATGTCCCATCATCCCTTGAATCTATGAAAGGGCCCTTCCATGAGGTCTTATCATTGGTTGACGCTGAGCCCATGATGGACACAACAGTGTCGTCTTTGTCCTCAAGGTGTCTTCTGTTAGGGAGAAACAGACACACTTGAAATAACTGGAGCTCTTGTGCTGTTCCGGCTCTGAAGCAGACTTTGTGGAGGAAGTGTGATAAAGAACACTTTCTGGTGCCCAGGGTAACAAAACCTCCTTGGAAAGACACATGTTCTAGCAAACTTGGGCCATTCAGGTCAGTTATGATAGGCTTCCTTGGATGTACGTAATGAAAGTATGAGACAAGGTTGAAAGTCATTGTCAGAGAGCTTAACACATGTGCAATTTTTAGAAGTACAATCCAAGGGTTATTGGCTAGCATCAGAATGAAGGAATTTCATCCTAAAACAGAGAAGGCAAAATGCTGGCCTTGTCCTTTGTCTTCTTTTTACCCCTCTAAATTGCTTTCTTTCCCTGTGAACAATTAAACCCGAGTAACTGAGAGCAAGCAGGTGGCTGTAAGGGTAACCAGACTTCCTTCCCTCCTTTTTCTTAATGAGCTTGTATTTTCTTCATAAGTATATTTGAAGGTTGCACTTTCTCCTCTTTGAGTTCGAACCAAGATGAAAGGAGAGCAGTGTGGCAGAAAGAAGGTGCATGTGGGGAGGCGGTGGAGGGAGCTGGCTTCAAAGGGCTGCCTTCGGAGGGTGACTCATGACACTCTTCACTTGCCCTGCCAGCGGTTCCCTCCCCTGGTGACAAGGCAGCCAAGAAGCACAAAGCCATTTGGAGGATTTAGCTAGGCGCCAAATCTGAGTATCTAGTTTGAATTGGACACAAACTAAGACATTCTCCAGGGAAATACTTGATGACGACGATGATGATGATTTTGTCAATAACTTGCCAGAGTTGTGCAAACTCAATATGAAGACGTTGGCTCTGGAGCCTTTGATGCATCCGTGTAGAAGGGGTGTTGTGCTGAGGCCAACTCCCCAGTGAATGGCTCTGCATGGCAAAAAATGTGTCTTTCCAAATCACTATTTCCCCCTGTAGCCCTCTGGGCCCCACAGTTAGTGAACCAGGAGGTGCTGCTCATTAGAAGGAAAATGGTCATAGGAGAGGGAATTTACTTTGTGTTCCTTGTTAAGGTGCAATGTCTATTTTGCCTTCGTGGCTGCCCTATGTCCTATGGCTTTCTCTGCCAGAACTAGAGGTCAAAAATGGTGCTGGCAACCAGAATGTTCTTCCCTAAGCCGCCTTGCTAACTGGCAGGTGAAGGCTCCACACACTTCACTGTCCAAAGGGAGGTTCCCCCCAATGAAGAAAGTGCTTCCCACAGCTCCAGCTTCAGAACAGAGAAGGTGGGACACATGGCAACCAGATTTCAGGTATTTGGCGAGAAGCAGAAAGGAGCTCTTATTCTCCGTTTCTTCCGGGACCCTGCTAGGCACAGCCCTAAGAGTTGAATGTAAGAGCTGGTTCTGAAACAGTGACTTCCCAAATCTACCTCAGCACTCGACTTGAGGACCAATAAGGAAATGTTCCCTTGGTGGCAGCTACTCTGCCCTGCCCAATCTTTGAGGCCCAACTCCTGTCACCCACCACACCCTACAAGATTCTTCTCCTCCTCTGAGATCACATAGCATTGTCTGAATCACTCAAATGACCAACATCTTGTGTGGCAATATATTATTTGTCTATCTTCCCTTCCCTTAAAAATTGGATTTGCTTTCTAGACACAGCAAGATCTAGCAATGTGGTTACCAAAATTTATCACTGTGATTTTTGTTATATGCGACTATTGCCCAAAGTATCAAATACTTGATATTTTTATTTTGGTTTTCTTTACTTACAGATTTGTTGTTGTTGTTTTGAATCTTCCTATTTTTAAACTTAGGAATAACAAAAAGAAAAATGAGCTGATCCTAAGTGTACTGCTCAATGAGTTTTCATATATATATATATATTTTATTTCGCTCTCCAACTTCTACCTAGGCTAAGATATACAGCATTTAAATATTTTTAAAAAGAAAATTTGATATCTCCACTATCTTCAAATGCATGGTTTGATGTGCTAGTTCAACTTTCGCTAACACATACTAAATTATAAATGCTTCTATTTCATCAAAAACCATCTTGTATAGCATTAGGTGTTACTGTATTGTTCACTTAACCCATGCATTTGGTGTTCATTGAGTATGTGCTATGTAGAAAGCATTGTTCTAGGCACAGGGAGTCAGACATACAGCAGCGAATAAAACAGACCAAAATCCCTGTTCTTGTTAAGTTCCAGTTGGGGAAAGTGATGGAGAACAAATGAATAAGTAAAAATATATAGAGTGTCAGATGGTGACAAGATTTTGGAGAAAAAGGCAGGAGAAGGAGACAGGGAATGCAGAGTTAGGCTAGCAGGAGTAGTTCTGAAAACTTGAGTAAGGGGGTCAGACAAGGTCTAGAATTTGAGCAAAGACTTGAAAATACAGGGGAAAGGCCCTGTGGGAGATCAGATTTCCAGGTAGAGGTAACAGCAAGTGCATAGACTCAGGGGTAGCAGAATGATGGGACGCAGCAAGGCTAGTGCCCCACTCCTGGGAGCAGCAGAGTGGCTAAAGCAGGGCCATTGCAGTCTGGCACACACAGGTTCTTACCATACCTCTGCTCCCCTCTTCAGTGACTTTGGGCATGTTAGCAAATCTCTCAATAATGCAGTCTTCAACTGGAGTAAGAAAAATTCCCTTTCATAGTTGCATTTGCTTAGTGTGTGTATGTTAGAGAAAATGTACATAAAGCAAATAGTTTAGTATCCTCTATGTATCCGGGACTTGGAAAATAGCTGTTATAATGAGCACCTAATAAACACACAATGATTGATATGGTGGCTACAGTGCTTTGATCTTCAAAATTATTATGCCTTTTGCTTTTTTAGTCACATTATAATAGTTACTGAATAATATGTGTCTCATGAAGCACCGTGTTACACAATTTTCAAGTGAAATATGACTTGGTCTCTGGCTTTCAGAAAAGTCTAATATAGTTGGGAGTAAAAAGGAGAAAAAAGAGGATAGATATTAATATGGTTCGCAAATTATCCAGTTTTTCTTGTAGGTAAATGGAAGGGGTTCCATTTCCCTGGCCCTTTGAAGTTAGGTGCTCATGTCACTTGCTTTGCCCAGGAAATGTGCATGCTAGTGATGTATATTAAGACTTGGGAAAAGCCTAAAGCGCCAGTGCATAATTTTCCCTAAAGCAGGTTTGAGATGGGGGTCTCTATCAGACTGAGTCCCTTGGTGATGATAGGAAGCTAAGCTTCCCTACCAACCTACATTGGAAATGTAGCATGAGCAAGAAATAAACCTGTGTCAAACCACTGAGATTGGCAATCATTTGTTACTGGCAAAGTGCCCTATCCTGACAGCAAACATATGTAAAATAATCAGAGAACACAATTTAGGGTTGATGCCATATCATTATAATAGTGGTGAAAATATAATAAAATCAGGATAACATTCTAGGGTAAGAGAGATGTAAAGAGATTGATCATCACTGTGTTCAAAAAGAATTGAAAATGTCAAATATATTATGGCTTGATGAAAAAATGTTTTTCAACCAACATGTACATTTACTGAACTACCATTTATGTTTGACGTTTGATCCACTAAAAAAAGTCTGTGGATATTTTTCAGAAAATTACAAGTTGATCTGAAAACATTTCTAATATTCTAAAATACATCTTTTCCATTTCTTGAACTTCACTAGCACGTTCTTTCACTGATGTTATAAACTAGTACTTATGGTTCAGTTGCAGTCCAAAAAGGAATAAAGTGGTTTAAGACAAAAAGCATTGATACAAAAAGACTAAAAATTGTTACCAGAGTAGAATAGAGACACACTGTGTTTTACTAATAAAAAAAGTTTTGAGCTATATCTGTCTAAAATAGAAAGTACATTTGCTTTCAAAACTTTGTACTACCCAAATTCAGGATCCAAGTGTCATATCTTCTCACAACAAACACAAACTTAGGAAGCAACCCATGGACTACTGGTTCAAGCCTCAGTGAAAATTCATTTCCCCTCCATTACTGAGCTCTTTGTTACCAGTAATTTCGATTCATTCTATAACGCATTTCAAATGCCTTTCTTTCTCTGACTCATTCTGTCATCACAGGCTGTGGAAGAGGGATGCAATGTTAACCTTACCTACGGGGCTAATGATGTCTCTCTAGAGAAATTTTCATCCTATGGTGTTCATTCCAAACCAAACAGGGATATGAGAAGACTTTTTCTCATGCTGCCTCTATTCTTTCTGATATGAATAAAACTTCTCAAATCCGTGTTTCTCTGAATACAGTGAATAGCTCTAAAGAGTGAGGAGTGGCAAGCAGGAAATCCTACCTTACAAAGAAAAAATAATGTTAAGGAATGTGTTTTTCGACTTTCCAAAAACAAACAAACAAATGCAAAAATTCCCTTCAGAAGCTACACTTGATTTTTAAAAGTGTAAAGTTTTTATAGAATATTCTTTAAATTCAGAATGCCCCAAATAATCTAAACATTAATCAATTAATGTTAGAGCACATTTCAATTTATTCCCCTTTTAAGCTTCAATAATATTTCTTTTTTTAATGTTTGTTTATTTTTGAGAGAGAGAGAAAGAGTACCAAGTGGGGTAGGGTAAGAGAGAGGGAAACAGAGGACCCAAAGCAGCCTCTGCACTGACAGCAGAGAACCCAAAGTGGGGCTTGAACCCATGAACTGAGAGATCATGACCTGAGCCAAAGTCAGACACTTAACTGACTGAGCCACCCAGGTGCCTCAATAATAGTTCTACTTTTGGTTGGATTTAGCCAAGTAAGTATTGATGTCTTCCCTTTTTTCAAATAACTTTTTCTTTCCCCAATGAATTGCCAGTGGGTGAGAATTTCTTTTTTTCACTCTCATTCACTAACAGCCTTTTTACATTCTTTTTAATCTCTTCTCTTTTGACATTGTCCCCAACTGCCACCCTTTTATCTGCTTTGAAACTCCATACCAAAATCTTTTTGATTCCAAAGTGGAAATCTGTTTTGATTAGAGGACACTAATGAAGAAGACCTCAACAATGAGGTCTTCCCCAAATTGGAAAAGTCAAGGACAGGAGGGTGGGGCAAACCAAGCAGAGTAAATGGGCTATGGAGAGCAGGGATTTGATCTCCATCCTGGCTCTACCTGGAGACAGCCCAGCTCAGGGAGCAGTCCTCCGGTTCATTTTCCCCAAGGGCCTCTTTTCTGCCCTTCAGACCACAGTTGTCCCACCTTTCCCTGCAAAGGGAGGCTGCTGCTGCTGCCTGTGTTGTGGCCACACTCCTTTAGTTCTCTCTACCCACTGGTTTCTTTAATCCCCGAGAATTCATATCCCTCCTTCTCATCTCTTGTTTCTCAGATCTCACCCTCACCACAGCCTTGCTTAGCCCTGGGCTCAGAGTGTGGAAGTGCAGCCTTCGTTTTCTTGTGTCAACTTTTTAAAGCCTCTTCCTGGTGTTGGAAACATACCTTGCTTAGGTACTACTGTCTTTAGTAAGGGTCTCAGGGACTGATCAGAGAAACCAGCTGATTCACACTGAAGTAGAAATGAACTTTGGAGACTCTTTAGGAGGCCTCTGTGCCCTTGGTACTGGGGGCAGAGTGCAGATAAGGCAGCAAGGAATGGGAAACACGTGG
This sequence comes from Suricata suricatta, assembly GCF_006229205.1. Lineage (NCBI taxonomy): Eukaryota > Metazoa > Chordata > Mammalia > Carnivora > Herpestidae > Suricata > Suricata suricatta. The sequence continues at coordinate 110,458,750 of NC_043703.1, read as the reverse complement.
CTAGGCTGATGGGCTTCAGATCCACTTGGATCTGGTCTTGTCCACCCTGACCATAACCTTTTGCTCTCTTTTCTTCTCCATTGGCTGTTAAGGGGTCTTCTGGTGGAGTTCCTTGGTTCAGAGTAATGATTTCCAAGTGGCGAAAAAGGAACCAAAAAAGGAATGAACCAACAAAACAAATTTCTGAATCTCCTGAAAATTTCTCCCATGCTTATGAAGTGACTAACTGAAATGTGAATAAAATCCATTCATTCAGAAAATCAGGAATGTATCTATCACCTTGTACTTTAATATTTAAACTCTTTTGTCTGCACTTCATTTTTTTTTTTTTTTTTTTTTTGGTAGCAAAACTGTAGCTAAACCAGGGGCTGGTTCAGCTATGAAACTGTGGAACGCTGTGAAACAGAGGGTGAAGTGCTCTTCCGGGGGCCCATTTAACCATGGGTAGGGCCGAGGTCAACTGAAGTTGGGGAAAATGGAAATGTTGACATTTCTTTAAACAATAAAAATTACAAGTGATTGCCAAAGTGCCATGAGCTGACATTTACAGAGATTGTTCGCCGATTATATATATGAAATATCATAAGTAATTAGCTCATGGCAATTACCTGCCCCTCATTATTTTGCTTTTAGAATATTTTTAAAGCTTAGGTTACTAAAATTTCAAATAATCCTGGGCTCTGCTGTCATGGGTCTTTATCCAAATGAATCGTGGTTTCTTGTAAACAGTCCTATGATCTGATTTCCATTGGGACAGGAGTTGTAAAAGGCCAGGGATTTTCGATGGATTTACACATATACTGTTTCAGTTAACTTACCAAGGTTGACTTTACAGCCCTTTTCCTTGGAGTCTTAAATACACTTGCCACCCAGTCTCTTCCTACCACATTGAGGGAATGGGTGATGAGATTAAAAGGGCTCAAGGTAGGGCCGGGAGGAGTCTGTCCCCATGAAATTTCCAACTGGAATTCCTTCTGCAGTCGGTGGTCTCAGTTAACTAGGTTGGTGGCATTTATTACTGGAAAGCTGACACTTAAAGATATTTCAACATGGAGGCAAGCATTGGAAAGCCTTGTTCTGCTGATACCCTTTTGTGAGGAAGAGATGCTTGGGGAAAAAAGCTGGCCACTGGGATCTGAATGCCCATGGAGCCACTGCAGCAAGGTGAGCAGGGCAGGCCAGCCCCTCCAACTTGGTTTCTCCTGGCTTCCCAAACATAAAAGGAGATGGGCTAGCTTTCTTAAGATTTGCTCAGTTCAGGCTGGAATCATTACAAACAAATATTAATGGCACTCCATTACTGGCTACATTTTCAATGAAGTTTAAATAGTCTGAGTTATGATGATTAGTGAGAAATGCACAGATAATAAAGGTAAATGAGATTCATATTTAATCCCCAACTCTAAACGACTGGTTTGATTGTCTCATTCACTTGGCAAACAATTTCGTTTCTAAATGTTATTGAAGCCACAGATATAATTTCTTTAACACAGCAGAAAGGAGGAGATTAAAATATGAGATAGAAGCAGCACTTACCTTAGACTGATTAATAGGCTCAGGCTGGTCCTCTGCCGCCATGCCTAAAAGCATGAAGACATGCTTTGCTATTCCAGCCTATATATATTGATACTAACTGGGTGCCAGGAAAACCACTCTGATTAGTCATACTAAACCACCACTTAAGTGGTGTGCACGCCATGGGCAAGTCATAAATTTGGGAACTCTCAGAAGCAGCACCCCCTTCCCGGAGGAGGTCTGGAGGAGTTCGCTTCACTGGAAGTTCTCTTTTCCTTAACTTGCCATTTTCTCCTGAACCTACTGGCTGTCTGGCTCAAATCACAGAGCAACTGGAATAAGAAATCTGGAGTTTCCTCTGTGTGTTCTGATGAGGCCAGTGATTCAGACTAAATAAACCACCTTTGCACTGATAGCAGAAAGGGAGATGAAGGCTGGGAGCTTCTACACTTATCTTAAGCTTTACTAAGTTTTATTGAAGTCACAGACTACTGGGACCATTACTTACTGTTTAAAGTCAGAAAGTTTGACAATGGTTTTCTAGAAAATGGTATGAGCACTATGAGGTCTAATTCCTATCTTAAGGGAACTTCTAAATAATCTCATTTGTATTTACTGAGGCATACCCTTCAAAGGACTATAGGAAGAAAATGCCTTTTGAAAAATTTCCTTGGAGCTTGCCTTTCCATTTAGCTTCTAATCTTTAAAGTAGAACAAGCAAGTGAACTCGCTTTTTCAATCTCCCTACCCCCTCTCCTGTTTCTTTCCATGAAATTTTCCCATCAAGAGTGTCTTTTTCTCCCACTTGGCATCTCTGAGAACAAAACATCAACTCTCAGTAATTGTGACGTGCAGATAGAGCTTTGAACTTGCTCCGAGCATGGGAAACTGGGAGAACTATAAAGTATTCCCCAACGCCATGGTCAAAAACATTCTTTAAAACTCTGCATGAAATTTAATCTAATTCTTCCTTTCTCCGATTACAGGATCCTTGGTGTAAAATATTACATTTTTTAGCAACAGTGCAAAGTTAATCTATCATAGTGCACCTCCAGGTGAGATTTATTACAGATTGCTTTCTAAAAATGGTGTGCTCTCCCTGCATATGTGGGTCATATTCGTCTTACTATATCCAGTTGAAAAATTCCCAGCATACGCAATGCCTGAGAAGTAAGAGTGGGCAAGCCCACAGAATATGACACTTATGCTAATCTGCGCCCTGCTGTGGAAAAGCATACACAAGGATTCCATTACCACATTCATTAGGCTGCAGCACACTCCATCCTGAATAGGGATTATGAACCACAATAGACTGAAAGCAGTGGATTGAGCCCACTTAGCCAAATTGCTCTGACATTGGCCAAATATGTTGGCACAGGGAAGATCATCAGCTCAGACTTTGCAGAGGATGTTATTCACTGAAAGTTTGTCCTTCCCTGTGACTGTCACAGCTCTCAGTTCATGGCATATGCCATTAGCTCATATGGTGAAAGCTGGCACTCACAATATATTTATGGTTGGAGCCTGGAAGGGCTGTTTGAAAGGTGCTACCCAGCTCTTTCCATGCACCTGTTGTGCGGTGCCTCTAAATCCCGCCCCCCCCCCCATTCCACACTCCTTTACTGATTACATTAAGAGAATAAGTTGGGTGGTGATAAAACCGTATAGTTGGAAAAGAAAACGGAATCCGAAGAAAATGCCAGTTCAGCACTCAGCTTGCCTACATCTCCTTTTTCTGGTTTTCTGGGTTTTTGGATGTAGTTGCCACCTATCAGCCTGAGCTTTTTGCAGTAGCAGGGATATTTGCCACTGGTGAGCTAAAAAGATTTTAAATAATGTCAGAAATAATAAAGAAGACAAGTTACTGCTCAGATGTTATGGAATCTGGCTATGCAGGCAAAAGGGAAAGATGTAAATCATGCCCATGTATGTCATTAAGAAGACAATGCAAACCTCCTGTGTGAAACAGGTTGTCAGACTGAGGTTCTAGGAAACTGTGGTCTAGGTTTTTCGTTTTCAGTGTGGGAGTTCAGCAGGAAGTTAAGAGTAGTCGTACCCAACACTTTGATTTATATCACTGATGTGTTTCTGAAAAGCTGCAGATAAATCAAATCTTATTTTTGTAAACTGAATCTCATACATGCTCCAGGAAGCTTCTTTTGTCAAAGGAACTCTGCACTGGATCCTTACATGTGTGTCAAGAGAAGGATGGAATCTTATGCCTGAAATGCAAATAATAATGGATTCGTTTATCACCCATCTGTTAAGTTCCAAGTTCACCTTACGGGGCTTTCCTAAAGTGGAGTACCAGAAGAATCAAATGGAAAGGAGGAGGGCACTTGAAAAGAGGACTGCTGAACTGACCACAGCTTTTAATTCTTTCCCCGCTTGAGAAAATGGAAATGTCAGAGAATCGCAGGCCTCGTTTTTCTTTGCATGCTTAGGTTGCATCATATGTTTTGGAAAGGCATAACTAACCTCTTGAGTTTTCTAAACACAAACCCCAACAACATCAGCTTACGACGTCCATAAATCCAGGGTGGGAAATACGGATGGCACCCAGGCACCTGCCTGCTTCCACAGCAGACCCCATCTCTGCTGAGAGGCCACTGTTCTCCTGCTGCTCCCATCTTGCAAATCTGTCCTGCACTTGGCTCTGAATACAGCTGCCAAACTGAAGCAGACACATGGGGACAATGGAAAGGAGCTCCGGGATGGGAGAGGCTCTGGATTTCTCTCTTCCACGTGCTGCTCTACAGTCCCGCTTTTCCGGACCGTCCTCTTAATGGGAGTCCTGCCCTGTACCTTCCAGCTCCCTAAGATACCGGGACGTATCAAACAGGTTGAAGGGGGCTCTGTTTTCTTGCCAGGGGAATATGGCCCTTTGCACCGCGATTGTAATACAATCTTTCCTCTCTGGGGCTGCGAATGCTACAGTGCAAAACTGTGTTTGAAAACCTCTTTTATCATTCACCATCTCCAGACTGAAATCATTTTTGACAACCTCTGCAGAAAACAAGCAGCTTTCTGGCTACTGGCGAGTCGATTAAAGGGAGGAAACACATGTTCACTGTCAGACGAAGCCCCTGGAGAAAGCACTGACAACCTTTTAACCCCCTTTCCCAGGGAAAGGGCCCAAATGTTTCTCTGGAACAAAATCACCACATTGTCTTAAGCATCTTTTCATTTCATGTATCTTTTTATTTCTTCCTAAGGCAAGACATGTAAAAATAATAATCCTCAGCACCTCTGTTTTTATTTTGGATGTTAACAGATCTGTTTTATACCCTACTCAGGAAGACAGGGAAAAGAGAATCATTAATGAATGCCTTTTATGAACTAACCCCTCCATTTTTTTTCACTGTCTGACCACAGTTCAAATACCAACACACCAATGAGTTCACTCACCTCATAGAGTGATTCCTCAGACCCAGCCAAGAAGCCACAGGAGTGAAATTTTTGGAACAGTAGGAAGGCCCGACTAGCCGACATTATTAACAAGCTGAGCAGTAAGACTGGGCTGTGGAAACTTCTGCACACCTAAGATCTGGACCTTACATTACTTATGCACATGCTGTCAGGCAAACACATTCCCATATATGGCATGAGAAGCAAGTACGGTGGGAGCCGAAAGGGTTATTTAGATAAAACTGAACATGAGTGTCAGGTGTGTGGGTTTGCTTCTTAAAAAAAAAAAGGAATAATTGTTTTTAAAATGCCAGTCCCGTAATCATCACAATTACAGAAATATCTAGCTCTCAGTTCCTTAACCTATAACCTTAGTATTTTTTACTTCAGTATCATTGGCCCGGTGGTTTGGTCTATTATGAGAAAATGATCCACCTCACCCCCTCGCTCCCTGAGACTGCATATTTGCTTTTAGGGGCCTAAAGGTGGAGAGTGGGGGTGGGGGAACAAGCTTTAAAGCTGCTGTGTGGCTGGCTGGCAGGGGAGGCCTCGTGGGGACCGCCTAGAGCAGAGGTTGGCTCAAATGAACTACGGGAGAAGAACAGCTCCACCCATGTGATTTGGTACCTGGGGGCTTGTGTCCGCCATATTCTATAGGCCCTCTTTGGGTTTGTTTGTTTGTTTGCTTGCTTGCAAATGGATTTTTTTTTTATTGAGGTGAAATTCGCATAACTTAAAATTAACATTTTAGAGTCAACAATTCACAACACTGTGTAACTATCACCTTTACCTGGTTCCAAAACGTTTTCATCAGCCCAGAATAAAAGTTTGTACCCATGAAGCAGTTAATCCTCGTTTCCTCCTCTCCCCAGCCTGCCACAACCAATCCACTTTCTAGTTCTACGGATTCACTTATTCTGGATATTGCCTGTAAATAGACTCATATATCACGTAGCTGTTTGTGTCTGGCTTTTTTCACTTAGTATAATGTTTTTTGAGGTTCATCTACATTGTAGATTGTATCAGCATTTCATTTTTTATATCTGAATTAATATTCCATTGTATGTGTATAACATAATACATTTATCCCTTCATCTGTTATGAACATTTGGGTTGGCTATTGTGAATAGTGTTGCTATGAACATTCATACACAAGTATTTGCTTGAGAACAAATTGAAAATAGGCGTATTCTGTTCTTTGGGGGGATATACCTAAGATAGAATTGCTAGGCTAGTATGGTAATTCCATGTTTCATTTTCTGATGAACTGCCCAACCGTTTTCCACAATGGCTGAACCATTTTATATTCCCACAGGCAGTGCTTGATTTCTCTATCTTCTCACCAACATTTATTTTTTCTTTCTTTTTCATTACAGCCCCTAGAAAGTGTGAATCTCAGTGTGGTTTGATTTGTATTTGCCTAATGACTAAGGATGTTGGAACATCCTTTCATGTGCTTGTTGGCCATTTGTATACCTTCTTTGAAGAAAAGTCTATTCAAGTTCTTTGCCCATTTTTTGAATAGAATTGCTTATCTTTTTGTGTTGAGTTCTAAGAGTTATATGTACTTATATATTCTGGACCCTTATCAGATACACGATATATACGTATTTTCTTGCATACAGTTTTCTTTCCATTTTATTGGTGTCTTTTGATACACAGAATTCTTAGTTTTGATTAAGTCCTATATTTTGCTCCTGCTTTGGGGGTATTATAAAAATCCATTAACGCATTCAACATCATGAAAATTTAGCTCTATGATTTCATCTAAGGGTTTGATAATTTTAGCTCTTCTATTGAGATCTTTGACTTCTTTAGAGTTAAATTTTATATATGATCTGAGGTAGGGGTCTAGCTTCATTTTATTGCATATCTAGCTGTCCCAGCACTCTTAGCTGAAAATTCCAGCTCCCTATTGAATGGTTTGGCACTCTTGTTGAAAAATCAATTGGCCACAGATATACAGAATCTCAAGTCTATTCCATTGGTCTATAAGTCTATCCTTATGCCAGTACCATACTTTTTTGACTATCATAGCTTTATAATAGGTTTTGAAATGGCAAAGTGTGAGTCTTCCAACTTTCTACTTGCTCCTGTGATGAACCTATCATAATGAGCCTAGATTCAGGTCTGGACCTGGGTTCTCTATTTCCTGGCAGAGTCTTTAGACCTAAAACTTGGATACACCTCCAAACACATTGTCTTTTTATTGTATCATTAAAAATGTCCTTGACCCTCTAAAATTTTACAACCAACCAATATTTCCTCATTAGTGATACTTTTTGTGTTCTAATTCTAAAGTGATACTTGTCAAGGAGGGAGTAGCTTTGAGAGCAGTTGGCTTTCTGTTATTTGAAAAATACATGCCCCAGTTTTTTTCTATCACTATTTATATTTCAATATTCTATTTCTATTTCTATCAGGTTGCTTCCCTGAATAGCTTCGAAGGAACATTACTGGTGTTGGTCACTAGGAGCTTGCAAAGATACTGATGGCTGTTTGGAGAATGAACTATGTTGTAATATTTTTACTACAATAACTACCTTCTGCTCTTCCTACTGTCAGACAAATTGGGTATATCTCAGTTTCTACGTTGAGTGTAATAAAATGTTCCTGGCTATATGTCACAAGAAGTCCTGTAGGAAATGTAACATACATATGCCTCTGTGTTTTGGGTCTCCACTTGACTTTGCATGGTCATACCTGAAGAGGGTCTTGGCTTTATTTCAGTCAGGTCTTTGTGTCTCCAGACTTCATATACTCCCACCTAGAAAGGCAATAAGGACCAACATTTCATCTCTCATATGTTGATGATGTATGAAATTACTCATAAAGTGTAAAGCATCTTACATAGTAAAAGATCGGCCTTAAAACACTACTTGAGAAAAGTAGTATGTTGGCTTTCAGAGAAAAACAGAATAACTTTGACCACCAAATAGAATATGCCAGGAAGAAGTAACATTACATCATCCAATTCTTGGCGTTTTTTGGAGAAAAGGGGCCCAGGGAACTGGTCTATCTGGCTAAGAGACAATGTTCTCAGTGAGACACAGATCAAACAGAAAGACGTAAGTTCAAAGGGAGCATTGAAGAATTCAAATGCCTACACTAAGATGGCTGATCTAAACCTTAGTAGAGGTTTGCCTGGGAAAAGCTGTGTGTGGTGAAGGGGACACTCTCCAACTGCGAGCTCAGTGCCAGTAAGTCGGAAGAATCAGACCCCCTTACAAACTCAGCAACGCTGAGTGAGGGATGGGTAGCTGGTGCTTCTTTTGATGTTTTTCAGGAAAAAAGTCCATCTCTGTATATCACCTCTTTAAAGTGGAAGCTGGGAGGAGGATTCCCAGTGGGTGGCAGGAGAAGCATTCCATTTCTTTCCTCCAGAGTGCTCCAGAGATCCTCACCAACCCTTGTGACAGTCCCCATACTGTCCACCCTAGTTGGTCTATCAGCAGAGGACATGGAAGCTGCATTAGATGAACTGACAGGGCTGTGCACGCATGTTTACGAGCAACAGGCTGTGGAAGTAAAAGCCAAACCATCTTTCATCCAAGGCACATATTATTGATTTTTCTCTAATTAAAACAGTCACAACAGTCATTGTTGTCATGCCCACATTTCTCATCTTTTATATTTTAAATAGGAACCAGCTTGTTTGGTAAAAACCCAGCAATCCTTTCTTTCATCCATCTCACTTCCTTCCAGTAGAAGGCCACCTCTTCCTAAGAGGTCTTTTTGGGTCTTTGGCACTTCTATGATATGAAGATCTCTACTCTTGACAGATCTTTAGGCTGTGTGCTTCCTCAGCAAAGGAAAGGCTGAACTGTGGGTCCCGGCACTGACCCCCGCTTCATAGTCACTATGAGTGGGAGCTTGAGGCAGCTGCTTCTGTGATTCCTTCTGGTTGACTGTCATACATGTTAACAGCTGGGCTTGCAATCTGGGAGATTTCTTTATCAGCAAGACCACCACAGGCTCTGCCCCATCATCCCCTCTGTCCCCTGGTGGCTCAAAGAAAGCCAGAGGCAAGGGGGGAGGGCAGAGAGTGGAACAGTTGGTCTCCAGCTTCTTTGCGGGGAATAAATGGTGCTGGGTGGGGACTCAGGAAAGGCATGTGACCTCAGATATTTATATGAGACTTGAAATCATGGACATCTGGAGCCCTGGGTTGGGCACCAGTGACACAAATGTTACAAAGAAATGAATTTACTGTTTGATGCATAAACAAATAGTCCCTGAGGAATGGATTTATCTGCTTGTAAAAGCTTCTTGGTGGTTTGGCAGTGGAAAGCATACCAGGAGCAGAGCCTCTGGTGTCTGCCACAAACTGACTTTGTGGCCTTAGACAAACACTAAAAATTTCTGGTTTTCAGTTTTCTTCTCTGTGAAGGAACAAGATACACCTGTGGGCAGTTTTCAGTAGTCCATGAAGTACTTGGATGATAGAGGAAAGGAAGTCAGAAGACAGAGGGCCCTGGATCCTATACTCCTATAATCTGTAACAATTTATATATTAAATTATTAGCCCTGGATACGTATTGGTGAATAAGAGAGATAACATCCAAACTTTAAGGAGTTTACAGCCTAGTGGGGAGACAGACAATAGACAAATAAATATATAAGGTAATATAAGGAGGTAGTAAGTGATACCCAGAAAGAGAACTGTTTCTAAGATTGATGGTCTCTAAGAGTTAGGTATTTGGAGCTACCTCTGGGGCATGTAGAGCTCAGAGCAAGTCATATTATGTGTCCCTTGTTTCCATACTACCACCCAGAAGACCTTTTTATAAATCAAAGACAGGCTTGAGAGCAAATGTGCAGTGTATGAAGATCACACACAAGATAAGCACATAAAATTAGAAAGAAGAATTGGTCCACCTGCTTTGCCTTGGGGACCAGAGGAAAAGGAGAGAGAGAGAGAGAGAGAGAGAGAGAGTGATATCAGGCTGAAGGTAGAAGAGCTTCAAGTGACAACGTATAGATGGCTCTCCCTTTTGCTAAGGACTGTCTTTCTGAGCCACTGCCTTATATAAGGTCCCCAGTGTCCGAAACCTGAGGCGACTGCCCATATTTCATGATTGTTTATTATAAGAAGGTTAGATTAACATGTTTTAATAGCTCATATCAAATCCATGAATTTGAGTAGAAATAAACAGGCAAGATATGTTGAAGCTCAAAGGTGCCTTTAATTCATCTTTTCTAATCTTCATTTATCAGCTGAAGACTCTGAAGGGCACAGAAGTTGGAGGAGTAAAGCCAAGACTGTAGAGATGCTTAGCCATGTCAGAGTTGGGCCACTCCAGGCCTGGGCTGCTGAGATTATCTATGCTACTCAGCTATGGTCCTGGCTAGTGGCTTACATATCAGTTACACAAATAGTTAGAATCAAAGTATTTTCCTAGGTGACTGGTCTACTTAATTATCCAACAAAAATCAGCGGCCGTTTACCCAGGCTTGGATCTCTAATACTTTCTTAATTTAATTCTCTCTTGCTATTCTCATCTGGGCTGTGTGTTCCTCTTTACTACAGGCTCTAAATTATACATTCAGACCCATTTCATGAGTAGGATAGGGATCTGAGGCATCGAAGAATGACTTGGCACTCACCTGGTACAATTTGACAATAAAGATTTTCCATTTAAATGATTCAGATAGAAAAAAAATGCCTCACAGCAGGTAGCCATGATTTCACCTCTTCAGTTTTTGGAGCTGAACACTTTAAATATGCAAAACAAGCCCTATTGAGATAATCTGTGCTTGGAAGGCTCCCAATTCTCTAACTAAAAAAAAGGGACAGGGATCTGCAGGAGGAAGTGAAGACCTACTGTAAGAGATTATATGGACTGCTGGGTTTAAATTCAGAAAATAATTCCTTAGACATAGATGATGCTTTATGGTTTAGAAACATTGTATGCAAACACTGTATGATTACAGCTTTGTATTACAGCTTGAAGTCCGGAATTGTGACGCCTTTAGCCTTGGTTTTCTTTTTCAGGATTGCTTTGGTTACTTGGTGTCTTTTCTGGTTTCATCAAATTTTAGGATTGTTCTAGCTCTGTGAAGAATGGTAGTGTCATTTTGGTAGGGATTGCATTGAATCTGTAGATTGCTTTTGGTAGTATTCACATTTTAACAATATTTGTTCTTCCAATTCATGAGCATGGGGTATTTTTCCTTTTTTTTTGGTGTCTTCTTCAATTTTTTCAGAAGCTTTCTATAGTTTTAAGTGCATAGATTTTTCACGTTTTACTTAGGTTTATTCCTGGTATTTTGTGGGTTTTGGTGCAATTGTAAATAGGATCAATTCCTTGATTTCTCTTTCTTTTCTGCTGCTTCATTATTGGTGTATAGAAATGCAACCGATTTCTGTACATTGATTTTCTATCTTGTGACTTTGGTGAATTCATGGATCAGTTCTAGCAGTTTTTTTGGTGTACTCTTTTGGGTTTTAGATGGAATATCATGTCATCTGTGAAGAGCGAAAGTTTGACTTCCTCCTTGCCAATTTGGATGGCTTTCATTTCTTTGCATTGTCTAATTGCTGAGGCTAGGGCTTCCAACACAACACTGAGTAACAGTGGTGAGAGTGGACATCCTTGTTTTCCTAACCTTAGTGGGAAAGCTCTCAGTTTTTCCCTATTGAGGATGGTATTAGTGGTGGGTCTTTCATATATGGCTTTTATGATCTTGCAGTATGATCCTTCTATCCCTACTTTCTTGAAGGTTTTTATTAAGAAAAGATGCTCTATTTTGTCAAATATATTTCTGCATCTATTGAGAGGATCATGTGGTTCTTATTCTTTCTTTTATTAATGTGAGGTATCACATTGATTGGTTTGTGGATATTGAACTAGTCCTGCATCCCAGGAATGGATCCCACTTGATCGTGGTAAATAATTCTTTTAATGTATTGTTAGATCTGGTTGGCTAGTATCTTGTTGAGAATTTTTGCATCCATGTTCATCAGGGAAATTGGTCTGTGGTTCTCCTATTTAGTGGGGTCTTTGTCTGGTTTTGTAATCAAAGTAATGCTGACCTAGTAGAATGAGTTTGGAAGTTTTCCTTTCGTTTTTATTTTTTTGGAACAGCTTCAAATGAATAGATGCAATTCTTCCAGATTGCCCAATTTATTGACATATAATTGCTCATAATATTATCTTATTATTGTTTGTATTTTTGCAGTGTTGTTTGTGATCTTTCCTCTTCCATTCTTGGTTTTATTTATTTGGGTCCTTTCTTTCTTCTTTTTGATCAATCTACCTAGGGGTTTATCAATTTTGTTAATTCTTTCAAAGAATCAGCTCCTGGTTTCATTGAACTGTTCTACTGGGTTTTTTTTTTTTATATATCATAGATTTTTTTTTCTCTAATCTTTATTTATTTCCCATTTTCTGCTGTTTTGGGGCTTTATTTACTCTTCTCTTTACAGCTCTTTAAGCTGTAAGGTTAGGTTGTGTATTTGAGATCTTTCTTCTTTCTTTAGGAAGGCCTGGATTGCTATGTAATTCCCTCTTATGACTGCCTTTGCTGCATCCCAGAGGTTTTGGGCTGTCATGTTATCATTTTCATTAGCTTCCATGAAATTTTTAATTTCTTCTTTAATGTCTTGGGTAACCCATTCATTCTTTAATAGGGTTTTCTTTAGTCTCAAAATATGTGTTGTGTCATCTTTCCAAATTTTTTCTTGTGGTTGATTATGAGTTTCATAGTGTTATGGTCTGAAATATGCCCAGTATGATCTCTATCCTTTTGTATTTGTTGAGGGCTGATTTGTGTCCCAGTATGTGATCTATTCTGGAAAATGTTCCATGTGCTACAGTTGATTCTATTTTAAAAAGTTCAAATCATTAGATTTAAAAAAATATGACTTAAATCAATCTCTTCATGGCTTTTATCCATTGGTCCTGATCATGGAGTGGGTGATATACAAGGTATTATTACCAGTTACCACATCAGAAATGTTTACTGTTCCCCAAATCTTGCAAACATTACTTCCAATCCTCATGATGCCTCTCAAGATAAATATTATCTTCCAATTTAAAAAAATAAAGAAATAACCAGAGAGATTAAATTAAGTGTGAAAAGACACATAAATAGTGGCAAAGCTAGCATCTGAACCTAAATCTGTCTTGCCCTGCTAAAACACATTGCCCAAGTTAAGTCTAATCCTTTTATACAGTATTGCCCTCCAACATTTGAAGACATCTCTAGCACTAGCTGGATAAACTACTCCTTTGTTTGGTGTACTTTTTTTTTTTTTTTTGGTAAGTAATCAGAAAAATACACATGTACCTAGCTGTAAAATATACACCTTACTTAGTTCATGTCTGTGTATTCCCAGATTAATAACCCACGACTATTCCTCCAATCATTCTTCAGCAATGTGAGTTGCTGCCATGGTCAACAGTACTCCAAAGCTGTCCTAATTTGTCAGTGTCCCTCATTTCATGTGGTTCCCAGAACTGAGCATCCTGCTCTAGGACTCCAGTTCAGCGCACTGGATGGGAAAGAATTCCAAATCAGCACCACTATTGCTGCTGTTCCACACTCTGTTCTCATGAGCTCACCAAAGCTCCATGACTTGAGCAAGGTCATCTACAATTCATGGTTCCCTAAAAGACTCAGCCTTTTTTTCTTTTTAATAAAGGACATCTACTCTATTTTTTTTAAATGTTTATTTACTTTGTGTGAGAGAGAGAGAAACAGAGTATGAGCAGGGGAGGGGCAGAGAGAGAGAGGGAGACAGAATATGAAGCAGGCTCCAGGCTCCGAGCTGTCAGCACAAAGCCTGACACGGGGCCCAAAACTATGAACTGTGAGATCATGACCTGAGCCAAAGCTGGATGCTTAACCAACTGAGCCACCCAGGTGCCCCTAAAACCAAGCCCTTGATTCCAGCTCCAGGGATTTTTCATCCAAGGAGATGAATTTCACACCTGGCTAATAAGGCTTCTTCTTAAGTCATATCCAGAGTTGTGTAGAAATTTTCTTTGAACATAGTAGAAATTGTTTTGCTTTATACACTTCCCTGACACTCCAGGAGACAGATGCTTGTGTGAAACAAGCCCCTTTGGAATCTCTCTGTCCATTAAGTAGGTCTACCAGGTATGGAAGCACGTTTCTACTTAGTCTTACTATTTCTGTTCCCTCAAGAAAGACCTTGTAGGTTTTTGTACTTTTTCACACCACATACAGGAAAGAAATGCTAAGAGAGTAGGGGTGGCCTTAAAAAGACAAGTAGCATGACTTCTCTACACAATTATTTTTTGATTTCCATAAAATGAATTCCACATTTTGCAATAAATTCTGAAGGTTAGGATCCTCTCTCTCTTGTATGGGCAAATATTCTTGGGTTGGCTAGTGTCTTACCTTTAGATGGATCCCACTGAGATGGTTTTGCTCACCTCTGTGCTTCTTACCTGCATAGGGGAGAGGAAAGGAGGATCAACAAGGAGGTGGAGGCCATGTTTAATACACAGATAAGACAGTGCTGTTGGGTCTTATTTAAGAACTCAGTTGATGGAGATGTCACTTCCTCTTCCTTGAAACTTCCTTTGCTTGGCTACCAATACAACACTTTCTCTTATTTTTCCCTCTACCTCACTGTTTTTTCTTTCTTACTTTCCCTTGTTAGTTTCTATAGTTATTCCCAAACTTCTCCCGTTTGGAGTGCCCCCCCCCCCAAGATTTAGTCTTGGTTTTATTCTCTCTCTGTACTCACTCCCTTGGTAATCTCCTCCAGTATAATGGTTTTAAACACTTCATATGTACAGGTGACTTCCAAAATTACAGTGAAGTCCAGACCTCTCAAACTCCAGACATATATACCCAATTCTCTACTTCATATTTCTTCTAGGATGTCTAACAGACATCTTGAACTCAACATGTTAAAAACTGAACTCCTGTTCCTACCCTTAGCACCTGTGTCTTCCCCATCTCAGCTGATCTTCCAGTCGCTCAGGCCAAAAAACTTGAAGTCATTATTTATTTCTCTCTTTCTCTCTCTCTCTCCAAGCCAACATGAAATCTGTAAGCAAATCTTGTCTGATCTACATATATATCCAGAATCTGACCCTTCCCCACCATCTTGTTCTATGCTACCATCATTTCTTGCTTGGGATATTTCAATACCTTCCTGACAGGTTTTCCTGCTCCTGCAAATACACGTCTCCCTGACACAGCAGTCAGTGTGGTCTTCCTGAAATGTTAAATTAGACCATGTCACTTTTCTGCCCAAAACCCCAAAACAGCTTCCTATTTCACTCAATGTAAAAGTCCTTACATTTATTTATGTAATTTGGCCCCAAATACCTTTGGCTTCCTACCTTACTCCTTTTCTTTCACTCATTCTCCTTTAGCACTTTCAAGTATTTGCTCAAATATCACCTTCTCACTATACTCTACCTCCCCTCCAACCAGGGCACACACAGCCCAAACTCCCAATTCCTTTGCTCCACTCTTCTCTTATTTGTTCTCCAATATGCCTAACAGTTGCTTATTATTATGTTTATTGCCTATTGTCTGTCTTTCTCCACTAGACTGTAAACTCCACAAGAGAGGGACTTTTTATCTGATTAGTTCATTTACATATCTTGGCAATGAGAGCAGTGCCAAGTCCAGAGGGGACAATAAATACCTGTTGAATGAAGCAATTAATGAATAAGTGAACAAGTTTATATGAACAAAAAGCAAGAGTATCTGGTTTTGCTATTCTTAGGCTAATAACTGCAATAACATATCTGTGTAAAAAATAGATATATTCATATTATAGTACTGTTTATGATGTTTTGAATAACCATTCTGTGCTTCTCAAACTGTGGTACAAGTATCTTCAGGTGGATATGGCAATGTGCCTGGGATGCTAAAAGGCTAATATAAGCATGACATTTCTCCCTTTAGGTTCTAATTTTCTCAATGATTTGGGCAAAAATATTTATTTCATATTAATACAAACATAAAAAAATGGAATACAAACTTAGCATGAATTCTAAGGATGAAACCTAAGATTTCATAGAAAAAGTTCTGCTCCATATTCTTCTACCTCACATTTGCTTTCCTCTGCCCTACATGCAACTTATGAAAAAACACTGAATACTATTTTAATATTAAGCCAAAGTCTCAACCGAGTAGTTTTCCCTATGTTCATGTCATTTACTGAGTTCACCAAACACTTTGCAAAGCATCGTATTCTCATTCCTAAGAATCACAGAGCCTCCAGTCATTAGCTTAATATCCTCTTGGGGACATGTCTACTGCTGGAAACCAAGGACTGAACACCATTCAGCAAATCAGTGAAGGAGAAAACAAGCTACTCTAGTGCAATTGGCCAAATGTTCAGTGTTCTCTCATACAGAATTTGTGTCTGATTCTTCAACTCTTTCCCATCTGAAAAAAAACAAAAGGCCTTTAAAATTTGTATTACATAAGGAATTCACACAAATTGTGAATTAAAGCACAGAGTTCCCAAAGTGTAAATGGACAATGGATATAAATTACTAGAAATCCCCCCCCAAAATACCATTAGTTAATTTATATGTCACCAACTTCAACAAAATAGAAGACAACAAGGCACTACTTTTCTGTGATCAAATCAGCAAAGATTTTTGAAGTTGGTGACTTCAATTGCAGGGACAGGTACAGTGAAATAATCATTTTCACCATTGCTAGTGGCATTGCCAACTGATGTTCCTACAGTTAGTTATGCTGCAAAACAATCACTCCACAGCAACAATCATTTTATTATCTCTCATGCTTTCTGTAGGTCATGAATTTGGGCAGAACACAGCAACAGTTTGCCTTTGTTGCATGAAGGGTGAGGGATGGAATCCTCTAGAGACATTTCCACTTATTTGTCTGGCAGTTGATGCTACCTGTCAGTTGGGACCTTAGCTGGGCTGTGGACTCCCCATGTGGGCTTTCTGCATGGGCTCATTGCCTAGAGAGGGTATTTTCTTTCTAACTTTTTAGTTTAAGTACAACATACATAACTCAGGCATACGAATCTCAAGTTTACAGTTACATGAGGTTTTACAAAGTGAAAAAACTGTCTATTTAATACATATCTAGTTTAAGATCAAGATCAAGCTGTAGAACATTACCAGAAAACACAAAGGTCCCCCTCATGCCTCCATTCTAGTCATTACCTCCCAAAGTCTAATGAAGTCTATCATCATAATTTCATTTTGCTTTTTTTCCAACTTTACATATAAAAAATGTATGCACTAATATACTCTTTAGTGTCTGGCTTCTTTAGTGTGACCTTGTGTATCTTGCTATGACATTTGGCATGAATTTATTATTTTAAATGGCTGTGTAGTATTCCATTGTATAAATATCATAAATTATTTGTTCATGCTACTGTTGCTTTTTCATTTTAGGCCACTTTCTTAGGTCTTCTTGAATCACTTTCAGCAATGTTTATGGCTTTCAAAGTAAATGGCTTACACTCTCTTTGTTAAATTTGTTCCTAAATAATTTCATATGTTTTTAAAAATTTAATTGATTGTGGCATTGTTCTTTAAATTTCATTTTCTAAATATTTTTTTGCCAGTAAACACAAATACAATTGATTTTCACATACTGATCTTGTACCTTGTGGCATTGCTATATTCAATTCTTAGTTCTAGCAGTTTAAAGATTTCTTTGGAGTCTCTTCATAAATTTGTAATATATAAAAATATAGTTTTACTTTTTGCTTCTCAATGTCTTATTTTTTGTTATTTTTAAAATTAACTAATTAATTAGTTCACAGTGATGAGAAGACTTTCTTACTTTGTTTTCTCTATGGGTGCATATGGTTATATACACACATACACACACACAAACACACCATAAAGTTTTTATTATATTGAAGAAGGTTCCTTCTAATCTTTGTTTTCTGAGAGGTACTATTATGAATAGATGTTGAATCTTGTCAAATACTTTTTCTACATCTATTGAAATTAACATGTTTTTCTCTATACCATTAACATGATAAATTATAGTGACTGATTTTTTAATGTTAGGTCAACCTTGAATTCTTGAAATAAACCTCATTTGGTTTATTTTTGGTATACTTTTATATATTATTAAATTCATTTTGCTAATATTTAAAAATATTTTTAAACCTATATTCTTGAGAAATACTACCCTTCAACTTTTTTCTTGTAATCTTCTCATCATACTTTGGTATCAGGTTCATACTGGGTTCATAAAATAAACTTAAAATTGTTTTTCCTCTCTTTTTTTCTGAAAAAGTTTAGGAAGTTTGATATTAATTCTTATTTACATTTTTGATAGAACTTAATTAAGCCATCTGGGTTTGGGATTTTATTGTTGTTGCTGCTGATGGTGGTGGTGGGAAGCTTTTTAATTTCAAGTTCAATTCTTTTAACAATAGTGGGACAAATCAAGGCTATTCTTGAGCCAACTTTCATAAATTGTAATTTTAAGGAATTTGATCATGTCATCTAAGTTGGCTCTAGTTATTGGCAAACATTTTTCATAATATTTCCTAGTTATTTTTTTAATGTCTGTAAGATCTATGGCAATATTCTTTCTTCCATTCTTAAAATTGAAAACTTATGTTTTCTCTATTTTTAATTTTATTATATTTTCTTATTTTTTTCTATTTCTCATTTTAGTTTGACTAAATCAATTTTGTTGATTCCTTAAGGAGCTACCATTGGTCTTATTGATTTTTGCTATTCTTTACGTTTTGTGCTATTAATTTCTCCTCTTACATATTTGTATTATCTCCTTTTTTGTGCTTATATTTGGTTTAATTACATGGGAAGTTTGGGTCAGTGAAACAAAAAAAAATTTTTTTCCTAAAATCAGCATTTAAAGCTAAAACTTTCCCTCAGTATTCTATAGATATTAATATGTTCTATTTTTATTACTATTCACGTTAAAATATGTTACAACTTTTACTGTGGTTTCTTCTTTTATCTACAGTTTACCTAGAAGTTTATTGATTTCCAAATATGTAGGAATATTTCAGATATCTTTTCTCTACATTTAATTCAATGACATTATAGCCAGAGAACACATTTCTTGTGATGTTAATTCTTTGAAATTCATTGAGACTTATTTTTCAGCCCAAGAGACTGTTGATGTTTCTATTTACATTTGGAAAAATGTGGATTCTGCAATTATGGATTGTAGTGTTCTATCAATGTCAGTTGGGTCATAGTGTTGTACAGCAGATGACTTTTCTACTTGTTCTATCAAGTTCTGAAAGAGGAGTGTTAAAATCCCCAGTTCTGGACACCTGGGTATCTTAGTTGGTTGAGAGTCTGACTTTGGCTCAGGTCATGATCTCATGGCTTATGAGTTAGAGCCCTGTATCAGGCTCCGTACTGACAGGACAGAGCCTTGAGCTTGCTTTGTGTTCTGTGTCCCCATCTCCTCTACTCATGCTCTGTCTCTAACACTCTGTCCTTCTCTCTCTCTGTCTCAAAAGTAAATAAACATTTTTAAAAAGTTGAAAAAAAATCCCCAACACAACAGTGGATTTGTCTATTTGTCACTTATTTTCTGTCAATTTCTGACTTTGGTAATTTGAAGTTTTGTTATTAGGAACATACTTATCTATAGCTTCCTGATGAATTAACACATTTATCATTATTAAATATACTTCTTTGTATTTGGTAATACTCTTCTTTTTTCCAAAATCTATTTTGTCTCATAATGATAGCCATACCAGGTTATTTGTGATAGTATTTGCATGATAGACCTTTTCTACCCCTTTACTTTAAAAAATCCATACCACTGTATTTAAAGTGCATTACTTTCAAACAACATATAGTTGAGGTTTGTCTTTTTATAAGTCTAAAAACATCATTTATTAATTACGATGTGCATTCAATTCACATTTATTATAATTATTGATTGGATTGAGCTTATCAGCTTGCAGTATTTTCCTATTAGCTTTATCTATTCCTTATTCCTCTGTTCCTTGTTTTCTGTCTTCTTTTGACTATATATCTTTGTTTCCATTTCTAAACTGACTTCTCTAGGAATTAAATACATATTCTTAAACTATCAGTCTTACCTTATCAAGTCTTATGCTGAACTAATGTTATACCACTCTAATTATAATAACTTTGTATCAGTATACATTTACTACCTTCCCATTTTTCAGTTTTATTATATTTTGCTTTTATACATATCAAATTATACAAAATTATACATTGTGAATAATTATATAATTTATATATTTTGTATATTATACTTTTTTGATATGTAAACTTTTTGTAGGATGGGTTTTCAGGTGACAAATTCTCTCAGTTTTTGTTTATTTGATAGTTACTTTATTCAATTTCTGTTTTTGAAAAAAATATTTTCACCAAATATATAATTTTACTTTGTTATGTTTTGTTTCTTTTTGTATGTTAGAGATGTCTTCTGGTTTGTGTTATTTCTGATATGACACCAGCCATTTTTCTTATTCTTGTTTTTCAGTATATAATACATATTCCTCTAGCTGATTTTGCAACTTCTTATTTACCTTTTGTTTTCAGCAATTTGATAATGATATGTTTAGGTATGGTTTTTGTTTGTTTTTATTCATCCTGCACAGAGTTCATTGGAATTCTTGGATCTGGAAGGTGTAATTTTTTTTCTTTTTCTCTTATTAACTTCAAAAATTTGGCATTATTTCTTCAAATACATTTTTCTTCCTTATTCTTTCTTTCTTTTACTTCTGGATTTTCTACTATATGTACACTAAATTGCTTGATATTATCTCAGATACAATATCAATTATTACCAATAATTTCTCTGTCCTTTTTTGTAATCCTTTATCCTATCCTTCTTTAGTTTGAATAACTTCTACTGACCTGCCTTTAAGTTTACTCTACCTATAATATCCAGTGTCCAATCTGCTATGAGCCTACTCAAGGGATCTTTTAACCTGGAAATTGCATTTTTTTCAGTTAAAATGTTTACATTTTTATAATGCTTTTCTGAAATACTGCATCTCTTCACCCATTATATCCATCTTTTATTATAAATTCTTTAACATATACATGTTTTAAAAGTTCTTGTGTACTAATTTCAGTAATTGTGTCATCCATTGTTCTGCTTTTATTGACTATGTTTTCTTTTAATTATTGTTACATTTTCCTTCTTTTTTGCAAGCCTTATACTTTTAAAATTTTATTCCAGCTATGTGAACAAAAGAACAGTCGAAACAAAAGTAGAATATTGTTTTGTTTTGTTTATTTACCAGAGACTGAAATCCTTTTTCTCTGATTGGCAGTTGAGGTTAAGGGCTAATTATTTGGATTCTTCCTAGCACTAAACTGAAAAGAAGCTTTAATTACATTGAGTTCACTTATGAATAGCTCAACTTATAATTTCCTTTGCAGGCTATTTTTAAAAAATCTTTTCAGTATTGGAACTGAAATGGATTTATGCTCCCATTCCAGATAAATCTGATTTACTTTTGGGTTCAAGGGCCCAAGAATCTAATTATTGTGAAAATGATAAATATTAGACTTCCAAACCCCCTCCACTGTTGCTTTCTTGGCAAAAATTCAGGAACATGGTAAGGGCAATTATTTATAAGGTTTACCAAATTTGTTTTTGCATTTGAGGGTTTTCCAGATTCCAATGTGTCTTGCCAAGTTAAATAGTATTCTAAGGTCTGTCTGAATTTTCCTCATCCATGCAAAGTCTCTCTGATTACGGAAGGTTGATTCTTCTATCCCTGTGTCCCCAGAATGGTCTCAATTTACGTATGGAAACTTCCATGGATTTCTGCTCAGTTACAAAGAAATAATCTCCCACTAGATTTCAGATTTATCAAAGATTCCTTGTTTGTAGTATTATTTGTTAGCTGGTTAAAATAAAAACATGAGTTTTATAGTTTTATTGTATCTGGGTTATTCTTGGGGTTACTGTGGTAACAATAATCCTTTGAGTCCTTCTAGATCCTAACCAAAATAAAAAGTATCTTGTATTTATTTTTTGAAAAATATATTATATGGATATAGATTCCAGATTTCCAGTTATTTGTACACTTAAAGATGTCAGCATTTTCTCTTTTCCAGATTTTTTTGTTTCAAAGTTAGTCACAAATCTTATTGCTGCCCTTTTAAAGATGTGTTTTGGTTTTTTTTTTTGTTCCAGCTCCTTTCTAGGTTTCTTCCTTTTGACTTTGGTTTTCAGCAGTTTTGCTAAGGTAAACCCCGCTATGGTGCTTTTATAATAATCTTAGGTGAGAATTTGTGGTGGCCTTACATTAACATTGAATTGCCTTTGTAGCTTGTTCAAAAATTCGCCATCTTATGTGGGTATATTTCTGGATGCTCTATTCTATTCTACTGATCTATGAGTCTATGCTTTTACCAATACTATCTTCTTTTGGATATATTACTACTATTTTATACTTTTCTAATTGCTCCTATTCTT
The DNA here is from genome assembly GCF_006229205.1 of Suricata suricatta. NCBI lineage: Eukaryota > Metazoa > Chordata > Mammalia > Carnivora > Herpestidae > Suricata > Suricata suricatta. The sequence continues at coordinate 110,436,430 of NC_043703.1, read as the reverse complement.
GACTTAGTTAATTTTAGAGCATTTAAAGATTAGAAAAAATAAATTGTATTATTACTTTCATTGTAAGCATTTCTATCACTCTGTAATTCTTTTAAAAGATTAAAGTTTCTTTCTTATATCATAGGAAAGTTGAAAGGTTTTTTCCATAGGGGAGATAGATCTGGGCAGGGCCTGGTGCCCATCACACAGTGAATTTTGCTCTTTTCCACCAGCCTGCACTAGAATGGAGACTCTCTTTGCTTTCCTGCCCTGTTCTCATTCTTTCTCATGAGTACCTGGGCAAGTTCCTGGGTAAAACTGATTGAAAGGATCCTGATATTGGGCATGAATTACTCTTGTATTTGTGGCTCATGGTAATTCTATATTTTCATAGTATCCCACATTCAGTGTTTATTAATTCATTAAAAATATTAGCCAGAATCTTACTACCCATTTATATTATTATCCTGTCTTACTCCTGTGCTCTGTCTAGGTAAGTCGTCCAGGTAATTGTTCTGCTTTCCATATCCAAAACAATAGGAGGAAGCCCCTATTTTATAAACTTTTAGAATATTTGCATACTACCCTTCTAATGAATAATAATCATGGATTTTAAAGCAAAAGTATTTTTAAATACATGGAGTGTTCACTCAAACTGCAACTGTTGTACAATTTCTTAGACACAGATTGGCTGTCATTTGTGAAGTGTTTACTGTTTCTCAGGTGTGGGAAGGAACTGTGAACACTCTGATTCAGAACAAAGTCCAACTATCTTAGCCTGGCTTTCAAAGATCTCCTTACCCAGGCACTAACCATGCTTCATGGCTCAATATTATTCCAGTCCTCTGCAGGAATGTTCAGGAATATACAGGAAGCCTTCCATAAATAGGTCCTTCCTGCATCTTTCCTAACTGATTTCCATTTATTCAGAATGCTTTTCCATATTGCCACTGCTTAGCTGGAATTTATGCATACATTATTTGCTATTCAACAGACATTTCTTGAGCACCCACTTTGAGCTCACAGTCTTCAGGTATGTTCTTCTTTGTACAAGTGAGTCATCTGTGATGGTGATGGTGGTGATGATGGAAATGATGACCATATTTAACCTTTATTGAAGACTTACTATCAGCCAGGAACTCCTTGTAATATTTTGTTATTTATAAGCTCTTTTAATCATCACAACTCTAGGAAATAGTTATAATTTTTATTCTGATTTTGCAATGGAGAAATTAAAGCATACAGAATGAATGAATGAATGGATGGATGGATGGATGGATAAATAGATAAATAAATAAATGAAAAAAGATTTTGCTTCCTAAGACATTTGGCCACATTAAACAAGGCACTGGCATTTTGGATGCTTTTTGAATCTGAACTGCTTCTTCTTTCCTGATACCTCCCTCTTGATAACACTAAAGAGAAAATATGCACTTGTTCAAACATTTGTATTCCATTATTTGTAGAAATTTACATTCTCCTACAGTTTCTTTTAAACTTCATGAGATCTTTGAGTAAGAAAAAGGACAAAAAGATGGTGAAAGAAAGGCATACAGCCTCTGCTCTCAATCACATGGTCCCTTCAGTTAAGATTCTCTGTTGAAACCTTAGTTCTGAATCTGCTCTAGCTACAGATTTAGACAACTCTCAAAAAGCAGGCAGGGTACCCATTATCAGCTTTTGGTCAGGTCTTAATACCAGAGAAATAGTACTGGAGTGACCAATAGAGGAAGGGAAGAGTCATTTATTTACAAATGTTTACTGAATGACTACTATGTATCTGGCCTTGTGCAGGGTACCTGGCATATCATGGTAAACAAACAGACATAGTCTCTGACCTCATAGTATTTAGAGCCTAGAGAATAACCCAAAATTAGGCTTTTGCATAATTGAGAAAAAATGCAGTTATCTTAGGTCTTGGATTCATCATATTTCAGTAGACTTTCAAGCTGTAGTCTTTCAGCCAGCCAGACTGACTTAAGGTACTAGTGCTTCAAACCACAGTAGAACCAGTTTCCTGTCCTAAACCTGGAATCCTGAGTGGGACTGAGGACAATCTCAGTCATCCTATATCTTCTCCTATGCACTCTGTTCCCAGTTCCCATGATCTGCACCCCAGCCATTATGTTGAGACTAGAATATGCCCTGAACCCCAGCTCACTTGGCTCCAACATGGGTGTCTTATCCTGTTCCTCACTATTGTACCCAACATATGCCAGAGACAATTCTAGTTCTTGCAAGCTTCTTCCCCTAAGAGCTGGACCCTGTTTCTGGTAACTCCAGCTGCTGGCTGGGGTCTTATTCCAAAGCAGATGGACCACCCAGAACCATGACATTGTCGGCTTCCTGACTTCAGGCATCACTGCTCCCTGGATGCTACGGCTGCTGGGCCATGGCCTCCAGTTCCAAATCTCCCCAAATGTTAGCAAGTGTCTGGTGGGAGACTGTTTACTACACTTTTTTGTGGCCTCCCCCCATGGGACTAACTCTCGCGATTGTGGGTAAAGCTTCCAACACCAGTCCTGTCTTTTACCACTTCTTCCCAGTCCCAACAGCCGGTTGCTAAGTCCCAGCATGTCTCTCATCAGAGCCCACCAGAGATGTGACAAGCTTTTGTTCCTGGTTGTTAATCCTGGTTTTTATTGTCTTGTGATCTCATGTGCCAATGTCTGGCACTTTATCCATTCACCTCTTCTTATTTTCCCACAGTAACACAGAGATTTTTTGGAATTTCCTTAATTCTTGTTCGTTTCTTTTAACAGAATGCTTTTTTTCTAAGGTCCAACAGTGAAGGCTGGAGTCATTGTGTGTCCAGAGACCTGGTTTTCCTCACTGTGCCATCATCTGGCTGTGTGACCTTGGGTAATTTAGTTCCCTTTGCTGTGATTTCCTTGTTGGCAACATGAAAAGCGTTGGCTCTAAGGCTCTGGTTTCTTCCAGCTCCCAAATTTGTTGACACGAAATCAGTAGAGAGTAACTTTCAAGCTACTCCCAGCTTGTTTTTCTCTCTCAAATGTCCACCAGGAAACAGTATCCACTCACCTAACACCTCTCATTTTCTCCAGCTTTGGATGAAGTATATTCTTAAATCCCTTACACATCCCTTTATTTTGACTTCCATGCCCATTATACTTTCTACATTAATAATATCTTGAATTTATAGAATATTTTATACTTTCCAAGTCCTTTCATGATTATTACCCTATGGGATCATCATAAGGACCCTATTTATTAGGAAGAACAAGAATTTTCATTCTCAGTCACTCTCAGTTTCTCTAAGAATCAGGCACCTGATGCACTGAGAAATAAGATATTTATATGCCCAAGGCATCACAGCTAGTTAGTGGCAGACCTTGACAACTAGTTTAATAGATATTTGACATTTCCATGCCCCTCCCCCTTCATTGTGCTTTTTTACAGCTACTGTATTGCTAATGTTCTTCCTTCCCAATATTGCTAATGTTCTTCCTTCTTACATCAGCTAGGAGTATCTGAGTAGTAAAAGAAATGATGAAATAAATTCCTCCCTTCTCCAAATAGAAGGACTCTAGCAGCCAGTGTGAATTGTATTTGCAAGGTACCTTTCTCTCTGGGCTGTAAAGACTGTCAACGTGTCGTTCTCTGGTCAGCTGTTCTGACATTTCATCATATTTAATCAACTCACCAATTTGATGAAGCCCAAGCTATAGCAAGAGAAGAAGCTGAAAAGGAGTTTTAGACAAGAACAATGACCTAGATTCACTGGCTGGGCCATAAGCTACCAAGGTTGCATAATTCAGAATTTTCCCAAGAGCTGAAAGAACTGCGTGTGTTCCCTACTTTTGAGTATCAGGAAGGAGGGATTAAGTGAGTGTTTTCAGTTTCACAGGAAAAGGTAATAAAAATACAAGTATATTTTGGGTCAGGTTCAATTTCTGCTTGGATCTTCCAAATCTCTCTGAAGAAAATAGATTGTAGCATAACAGAAACTTTAACACCCAGGCAGATAAGATTCTTTACCACAACCCAGGTAGTTATCAGTTCCGGAATACAAACTTAATTACATACAACAAGTAATATAGCAAGCCTAATAAAATGGGGAGAAAGTTAAACATAGTGGGTCAGGTCTGTCAGTCATAGTAAGACCATCATTAGTTACTATTTTAATGGTTCATTTGATTAAATGCTAAGCTATTGTCTTGTAATTATGTGTATTCAAGGGAAAATACTCAAGTTCAATTAGGAATGTATCTTTTACTGCACTATGTTTAATGAAGTTGCAACATCACCATAATAAGCAAGGAATAATGAAAATCTTCTTTTGAAATTGCAATGGAAGTATTTGCACAGAAGTAGCTGGCATGTGTAATATGATGAGTTCCCTTAAATGGCTCAACTGTTGATCAAAAAAGCAAATTATATAAGTGGATACTGCAAGGCAGAAACATGTGGACACAGCTGGAGTGTCATGTGTCACGGTTCCAGTCATTGCCAGCTGGCGGTCACACAAAGGCAGGCCAAGCCAAACAATTACTGTTATTCATAAGAGCAAATGTGCATTCCAAACACACAGTGCAGGCTTTATGAAATAACTGAGCATTCAGATGCATCCAGACAGCCGAACTGTTTTTTCATCACATGTCCCTGAGTGCCAGGCCAATATGGCAAACTGACTCTGCTATTCAGAAACCCTTATCTTTACCCAATTAACCAAATCACTGTGACATTTGAGAGTTCTTCATGCACTTTGCTGAGCGCGTCAAACCAGCAGGCTTACCGGGCGGCAGATGCACAGCTTCTGGAAGCAATCTGCTTTCTTTCTTTCTTTTTCTTTTTTTTTTTTTCCTTGAGCTGTAAATACCCTATTAGACCAATGCCTGTTACAAACCAGAGCTTGGAGTCAGTCTCTAACATCTGAACATCCAGAGGTCTCCCTTGTTCTCAATTTTGTGTGCCTATATGATGGATGTCTTCCAGGATGTTGCCCTGGGAAGGTCAAGGGTGGCCAAGGGACAGGCAGTGGGGATTCATACTCTTGTTTAAGGGAAAAAAATAAGTTAAGTGGGAAAACATTCTAGAAGACTATCTGGTCATGGACTGAGATGAAAATCCCTAGATTGTTTAAATATAGACACCAAAGGAAGAAGAAAATAATATGGAGCTCTTGTTTCCATAATTTTCATCTATTTTCTTCAAATAAAATGTAACCATAGCTCCTTGCCTACTATTTCTTTCAACAGACAAGGTCATAGGTGCATGTGAAAATGTGTGCCATCCTGTTCCTGCTTAAGCTGTTTCAGAACAGAAAGAAAGCTGGAGAGGAAGATGTATAATTGCTAGGGAAGTTTCACTGCAACAGAAAGTGAATGGCTTTATCTTAATCCCTCCAAAAATGAGACAGGTACTCTGTCTAGATGAGCACTATTCATTAGAAACATAGTATGAGCCATACTTTGTGACTTTAACTTTTCTAGTAGCCACATTAAATAAAGTAAAAAGAAACAAGTGAAATTAATTTTATCTAATCTAATGTATTTAATATACTATAATTTCAATAAATAATCAACATAAAAGTATTAATGAGATATTTCGCATTCTTCTCTTCTTTTGTACTAAGCCTCAAACTCTGGTCTATATTTTATACTTCTCACATCTCGATTTGGACTAGCCACATTTCAAGTGCTTAGTAGCCACATGTGGCCCATGGCTACTGTTTTGGACAGTGCAGTACTAGACTTTTGGCAGTGGTAATTTTAAGTGTGCCCAACCACACTTGGTCCAGCACTATTGAAGAATTCTAACACATTCAATGACGAATAAATTTTATGTTCCTGGTCTTAGCACCACTGTCAGTCTTCTTCCTCCTCAGCTAATTCATCCAAAAGATGGAGATAATAACACCTGCATTACCACTGCCATTTAGTTTTCTATAGTTAAAATTACATAATAGATGTCGATTTTGAGATATAGCATCAGATTAAGTGAACATCTAAAAACTTATTGATAAGTTGTAGCTGTAAGTTCTAAGAATTGAGGAAAACCATACTTTTCCTTAATTCTCTGTGCCCTGTTATTCCTTTCATCCTTTCATAAGATAGGTTTTAAAATCAGAAATGATTACCTATAAAGGTCTATGGAGAATTTTTTGAATATCCAGGATTTTTAAAACCACCAACGTATGGTCACCATTCTTTTGTATAAGGGGCTTTATTTCAGTGACTGATGCCATACTGACATGGATTCCAGTTTTCCTTTGAAACCCAAGACCACATTGGCACCACATTGTCCCGGAGACACGAGGCCTGTGAGATCTACTTTACCACTGTGCTAAGAATCAGGCAGATGAGAGCCCTGCCGTCATTTCCCTCAGCCATGCCTATCTTAGGGCTCACTGTTCCTAGTAGTTCCCCTGCTGTGCTGGTTGTGGGAAAATAGGGAACTATTTGTCTTTGGATTCTTCCTATTAAAGAATAGGAATACCAACAGCTCCAACCCATCAGGTGCCACATCAAAGTCCATCAACCCAGATCTTTCATATTTGTACTACTTTGCATCAAATGTTTGCCAAGACTAAGAGTTCTGGAAACAATGACAAATATCTTTGTATGTACAGGTGCTAATTTCTTATTTAAATTCAAAAGCATACTCATGATGGTAAGGCTTCCAAGAAGTGCCTTGAATTCTAAAAGGATTTTTAGATTGGTTAAGTTTATTTCTAAGTATGTTATTTTTTTTGAAGCTATTGTAAGTGGGACTGGTTTCTTAATTTCCCTTTCTGAGAGTTCATTAATAGTGTATAGAAACACAGCTGGTTTCTGTGCACTGATTTTGTGTCCTGCAACTTTGCTGAATTTATTAGTTCTAACAGATTTGGGGCGAAGTCTTTGGAACTTTCTGTATATATAATATCGTGTCATCTGCAAGTAAAGACAATTTTACTTCGTCCTTTCTAATTTGGATGCCCTTTATTGCTTTTTCTTGCCTAATCGTTCTGGCTAGGACTTCCAGTGCTATCATGAATAGAAGTGGCAAGAGTAAACTTTCTTGACTTGTTCTTAGATCAACATACCCTATTGAGTATGATGTTTGCTGTGAGCTTGTCATCTATGGCCTTTATTATGTTGAGGTATGTTCCCTCTGTATCTTGTTTGTTCAGAGTTTTTACATGAGTTTATCAGAGTTTTTCCAATAGATGCTGTTTCTGCATCTGTTGAGACGATTTTATGATTTTTATCCTTCATTTTGCTAACGTGTTATACGACATTGATTAATTTGTAGATCCTAAACCATGTTTGCAACCCTGGAATAAGTCCCACTTGATCATGGTATATGAATCTCTTAAAGTATTGTTGTATTCAGTTCACTAATATTTTGTTGAGAATTTTTGCATCTATGTTCATCAGGGATTTTTGGCTTGTAGTTTTCTTTTCTTGTAGTGTCCTTGTCTGACTTTGGTATCAAGGTAATATTGGTCTCATAAAATGAGTTTGGAAATATCCCCTCCTCTTCTACTTTTTGGAAGAGCTTGGTATTAATTGGAAGGATTGGTATTAATTCTTCTTTAATGTTTGGTAGAACTCATCAGTGAAGCCATCTGGTCCTGGACTTTCTTTGCTGGGAGGTTTTTGATTACTGATTCAATCTCCTAACTAGTAACTGGTTTGTTCATATTTTCTATTTTTTCATGATCAAATCTTGATATGGTATCTCGTTTAGAAATTTATCCATCTCTTTCGCAGTCTCCAATTTGCTGACATAAAATTGATCAAAGTAACCTCTTATGATCCTTTGTATTTGTGTGATATCAGTTGTAACATCTCTTCTTTCATTTCTAATTTTATTTATTTGAGTCCTTTTTTTTTTTTGACCAGTCTAGTTAAAGATTTGTGTAGCTTAACTTTAAAAAAAAAAAACCCTGCTTTTAGTTTCATTGATAATTTCTATTGTCTTTTTTGTCTCTATTTTATTTATTTCCACTTTGATTTTTGTTAATTCTTTCTTTAATACTTTGGACTTAGTTCTTCCTTTTGTAGATTTTTGATATATAAAGCTAGGTTATTTATTTGAGATATTTCTCTTTCTTAATAAAGGCATTTATTATAATACATCTCTCTCTCAGAGCTGCTTTTGCTGTATCCCATAATTTTTAGTATGTTGTGTTTCCACTTTCATTTGTCTCAAAATTTTATTTTTTCTTTGATCTTTTGTTGTTCAGCAGAATGAATGGCTGAACTGTTCATTCAGCAGTTGTTTGATCTCCACATATTTTTGTATTTTCCAGTTTCTCCTTAGAATTGATTTTTAGTTTCATACCATTGTGGTCAGAAAAGATGCTTGATATGATTTCAATCTTCTTAAATTTATTGTGATTTGTTTTGTGGTCTAACATATGATCTACCCTGGAGACTGTTCCATGCGCATTTGAGAATAATGTATACTCGGCTGATTAGATTGAATATTTTGTAAATGTCTGTTTGGTCCACCTGATCTAACAAGTAGTTTAAGTCCAAATTTTCCTTATTGATTTTCTCTTTGGATCATGTACCCATTGTTGAAAGTGGGGGTATTGAAGTCCTCTAATACTATTGTATTTCTGTCTATTTCTCCTTTTGGGTCTGTTAATATAATACTTACTTTATATATATGAATATTCCTATGTTGGGTGGACAAATATTTCATACCTTCTTTGTCTCTTGCTACAGTCTTTGGATTAAAGTCTATTTTGTCTGATATAAGTATAGCTACCTCTACTTATTATTTCCATTTGTATGTAATATCTTTTTCCATCCCTTCATTTTTAGTCTATGTGCATCCTTAAAGGTGAAGTGAGTCTCTTGTAGGCAGAATATATATGGGTCTTGTTTTCTTATCCATTCTGTCTCTTGACTGGAGAATTTAATTCATTTACAGTTAAAATAATTACTGCTAGGTATGGACTTAATATTGCCATTTGTTAAATGTTTTCTGATTGTTCAGTATTTCTTGAATGAGTAAATGGATGAATAAATGAATTACTTTATTTTACTGAAAAAAATGTTACCATTTATTTATCCCCAAATAAAAAAGTTTTAATTGGATAATTAGTACAAAGTTTTAATTGGATAATTAGTACAAAGTTTTAATTGAATAAAATGCTTCCCCATTCCCCAAGTAATTACAATACAAAGACACTCATCTTGGAAAAATCATGCCTGATTTTGCAATAAGGCTTTAAACCTAAAATCAGACCAACATAAACTGTTAGTGATAACTTTGCTGGAAGAGTGTACCACCTTAAGCTAGCCGTGTATGTGGCCTAAAACATGGGGCACTCATGATTGCTGTGGTCATTCATTCAACATTCCACAAATACTACTACTTACATATGCTGTATATGTTAAGGCCTCCACTAGGAACTGGGGGGACACTGATTATCAAAACCCCCCAAATGCTCTCTAATTGGGTTACTGTTTAGTTGTGTCCTTCAGAATTTTGGCACAAGATGTGATGAAATTTCTGGGCTTCTGTCAGTCAGAAAGTGAAGATCATGTTCCTTTTGTCTTTTGCATTAAGAAAACAAAATCCCACTTTTACCTTTCCCCACCACCCCAATATTTACAGTTTTAGTGATAACACTCATCATGGAACTACCCCAATATCTAATAGCCACTCCTGATGTATGTCCAAGTTCATTAGAAAGAAATCTCCTCACCCGTTTGTTCTCTCTTCCCCAGCCAAGGACACTGAGGGGGAGGTTCACACTTAAACTGTTGTGGAAGGACCCCAAACCCACATCAGACATCCTGACTCCCAGGCCTCTGCACATGCTGTGCTCCATCTCTGGCTAAAATCTGAGCTGCTTTAGCCACCTCTCAGGGTGCCCAGGGCTCAGTCAGAAACTTGAGCTAAGTGAGGACAGCCAAGTGCTCCTTGTCTTCTTTTCACATTTTTTTCCATAGCTTCTGACACATCTTGGCCACCCATCATTTTCCATTTAGTTATGGGCAGCCTTCTTATCTTCAAAGTGTTTTCTTTTGCCTCACAGAGGGAAGCCTACCCCTGAATAAAGTTCTTGGTTTTCTGTGTGTGCCGAGAACCTGTGCCAGGAGCCCAGCTGCTTTCGGACCATTGCCACCCAGCCTCAGCCTGCATTTCCGAGTTTCCACTACGGGAATAGAGTCCTTGGAAGGAGACTTGCTTCTTTTGGGCCATGAAGCCCTGCTTCTGAGAGAGGAGACACAGTGAGAAAGCCCAGGGGATAGCTGGCTGGGAGGTTCCATGAAAAAGGCTCTTCAGGGCTGGCTTGAACAGTGGTTTTGTGTGTCAGAAGAATCCCTCAGTCTTCCTGGTTTTGGCCAAGGCTCCCCGCTTCTTTGTGGGATATTGATGAATTTGTGCGTGGTTCCTTTCTTACGATTACCCCTGTGTTTACACTGTGCTGCCTCGGAGTGACTGCAGTATCTTGAATGCTCATTCAAGGAGAGTAACTCAAGGGCTGACAGCTGGTGAGGTCATTCCCCAGTCTAGCCAAGGCCCGTGTGCCATTACAATGAAGTAATAATGTATTTATAACACACCTAACCACTGATGGCTTCTATTGCTGTGGCTTTTCCCTCTGCATTTGCACAGATGTTTTTTGAGAACTCAAGAATTGGCCTCCAGAAACAACCTCCTAGCAAACAAACTCTGTCTGTTGACTCTGGCGGGTGCTTATAACGAGAGTTGTTAGCACGCTGGATTTATGTTTCAAATATCATTTTAATTTCTCAGGCAGCATTTTTACCACAAGATGTTAATTCACTGGTGCACTAGAATCTCACAGCCTTTCTCTTTCTCTCATATATGTTCTTTCTCTTCCTCTTCTTTTTAAATGAAAATATGGACTTGGTTTCTAAAGAAATATTCTCAGTGCTTGATTTATCAAAACACAGTGCATGCATTTTTCCATAGGATTTACTCTGAAATGTCATATTCTTTTTACTCAGTAAATGGTGTACCTTTGTGATTCATTAAGCTCCTCTCCTTTACCCCTCTAGTAGCACCCTTTGTCACACACAAGTCCTCTGCAGTTAGTCCCAAAAGGAGCAGTTGATCTTCTCAAGAAATAAAAGCTGCTTTTAACATTTACCAAAAAATTATGGGAAAGCATTTAAAGATAATGGTGCACACACTAGGTTGACATCTAGCATGAATTCCTATGAGAAATGTTAAGTCAATCTTGTAAATCTTAATACTTCCTGATAGTGAATTTGAGATAATACCTCTAATTGATACCACAACTAGAATTCCAGATATAAAAAAAAAATTAACAATTGGAGACTTTTGTTCTGACAATTTCATATTTTCCCTTCTCTTTCCTCTCCTACAATCACAACGCATTTTATTTCTGCTTCTCTGGAAGGCATTACCTTACATAAAATCATCCCCTTGGCCCAAAAGCCCCCTCCCAACCCCTAATGCAAGCATAATAAGCATAAGTATATCTTAATTCATACACATCCTTTCTATTTCTTTTCCACTGGCTCTGAAACAGGTGACATCAACTCTGGGACTTGAGACAAGAAGGTAAAACCCTTCCTTCTCTCCTTTGCCTCTTGTGCTTTCTGTAATCTAGTATAGTTGTCCTTTGACACCCAATCAGTCCATTGATGCTTCCTAACAGGTCCACAGCCTGCTTAATCCTGACCCTTGACTTCTTTGAAATTCTAGACTCTGTAGAGTACACCATCCTGGTTTCTCCCCTTGCTGGGTCCTCTCCAACTTCTCTCCCACTCTCTCTCTCTTCTTTTGTTACCTGGTCCATCTTGGCTGCTTTCTAGCTCTGGCTCTACATGTTCTCCAAGGCAATCTACTCCAGCAGCCCCCAGTCCATGGTTTCAATCATATTTTTGTTTCCAGCCCTGACCTCACTTCCCTCTAACTACTGAACATGCACAACTCTGGATGTCTGGGAAGACGAGAATTTCTCATTCTTGACTGGACTTGGCCTTTACCCTCCTGCATTGGGTTCTCACCCACGGATCATCCTCATCCTTCCCTCAGGAGCCCAGTTGTGAATTTTAGCATAATTTCTGTCACCTCCTGCCCCCTGGCCCCGAGTCCTTCTTGCACACAGGTCTATTACTTCACTATGTTGTGTTGATTCTTCCTCTTCACCATCATGAGAAACCTCAGAATCACCCTGGGGCTTCTGAAACAAACTTGCCAGGCTCCACCCTGGAGACTGTGATTCACTACGTCTAGGGTGGGGCTGGACATCTGTGTTTTGACGACGCTCTGAGGGATTTGGACACACAGCTATGTGGGGGAAGCAAGGCTGCAGAGATTGGTTCTTCTTTCTGTTTCCACAGTACCTGCCCAAGGTCAGGTTGACCCCTCATCAGCCTCCACCTGGGCTTTCCCATGCCTCCCTGGCTTCCTTCTTCCAATCAGAAACCATGCTACAGCCAGAGGATCTTTCTAGACACACATCCAGTCATGTCATTCCCTTGTTTAGAAATGTTGGCTGCTTCTTTCCACCTTCAGGTTCCACACCCCTTATGATTTGTCATTTACTTTTGTACCCTCTGCCTAGGTGCCTTGCTGGTAACTTTTCAACTGTCAGGAAGGTGCTCCACCCCCTTTTGCACTCTGTAGATCATTCTTGAAGTACATATAGCTGGAATAGTTTTTCCAAGTCCAGTTCCAAACCCAGCTCGCTTACCCACTGGGGGCAACCCTTCTTGGCCAGAGACACTTCCTGCTCTATGTCTCCACAGCACTGTGAACTACTCCTAGCCCAGGTCTGGCACTTACTTGGTTTAGTGTATGTGTGCCTGCTGTTCCTGTCCCCACCACACACAGGTGAGGAGTCCCTTCAAGGCAAGGGCTGCAGTCCATGGCCCCCCATGCTCCCCTTAGTACCTGGCAGTTAGTGGGTGCATGCAGAGACCAGTGGATGTTCAGTTTTCTTGGAGACTTACATAGTATTGTTTCAAGGTAAATCAGGGCAGGGTTTTCAGCACAAAAAACTTAGAAATAATGAACATTATTTTCCTTTGTTAGAATCTTTTCCCCTTTAATAGTATACTCAGTATGTGGTAACTATACATTGATTCCCAACTGGAGTCACACTGGTGTGGGAGAAGTACAAGAGCTTAGAGAAAAAAGGGTTCAAACCCGAGCCAGACCTTTTCCTTCCATGTGACCCTGGACCAGGCACTTATCACCTTTGTGCTTATCTCCTTCATTCTTTAATGAGGCTAATTATCCTAACTTTGCACAGCTGAAATGAGAATGGAATGGGATAGCCTAAAGGAAAGCACCTGGCTTATATAGGATAGCTAACAAATGTCATTTCCCCTTTCCTAGGCAGGAACCAAGGTGAACTTTTGTCAGTCAAATAGGACACCAAAGGACAGTCCTCAACTCCGGGAGTCAATCTGTCTTTCTCTGGCTCTACTTGCCTCACCCCTCTCTCCTGCCTGTAGATTCCTGTGTGTGGTGTTAAAGCCATGAATGGAAGGCACAATTTGGACTAACCTCAGAGAAATTCCTTAAACTCTGTGGACCTCAGTTTTTCCTTCTGTGAAATGGGATGATCTCATAGTTTTATCATGGGGATTTCATGATATAATACACATAGAGCATTTAGTGCAGTGCTTGACACAAAAGGGGTTAGTATATACTATTATTATATGAAAAAAAGAAGCAAGAGAGCTGTAAAGTCCTAACTGTGCTGCCAATATTTTGGGGCCTAACCAAGAAAAGATATTAATCTCTCACAGATATATCTTTTAGGTTGCCTCCTGAAAGAGGGTTTCCATTTTACCACCTGAGAGTGACTTAAAGGCCTCTACACTTTTAGTAAATTTCCATTGTGCTATGCAATTTAATGCAATTAATTATAGGATTTAATATAATTATACTTATGTAATTAATTTAATTACATTACATAATTAATAATCCAACTCAATTAAATTGTCCATTTTTTCTTTTTTCTTTTCTTTTTTTTTTTTTTTCACAGAGTGTACCTCCTTATCCAAGCCATTGCTTCAGGCTTCTAGGAGAGAACTTGGCTTTCTGCTTATCTTCAATTCTGGTAAATAGGAGGCAAGAGCCCTCAAGGTGTTATTGGGTCAACTCCCTTCTCAGATAATTCAAAGTTGAGGCAAAGTGGCCTGTGTTTCTGACTATATTTCCTTTCGACGATCTACGGGAAAAAGCCCACAGAGCCAAGTTCTAGTAGTCATCCAGGTGAAGTCTGAATGACTGGGTTTTGTGGGAATTCCTATGTAAGCCACAGCAAACGTCTCCTCCCCATCTGGACAAAGGCCATGTTACTTTGGCCTTTCCTTATGGGATTTGGAATCCTAGAAAATTTTTTTCAAGACAGCCTAATGATGCGGAGTTACTCAATAACTGTTGAAAATGAATGGCATGGAAGAAAGGTGGGCCCAGACTCACAGAACCATACTAAAGCACATTACATGCTGAACAACCTCGCTGCACTCCCAGACCCCATCGGGCGTCCTTCAAAACCAAGGCTTAGCTTGAGCCTTACATTGGAATGAATTTGAAGTTGGCATGTTTTTTCCTATTCCTGTTTCTCTGAAGGAGTAACCAGGCTTTGATCTATGGCTGGTAAGGCCCAAAGCTTGTGTAATACTGCTCCCTGTGGGAAAGAAAATCTTTTCTTCCAGAAACTGCACAGACTGAGGAAGGCCTAGAAATACTAAGGAAATCACATAGGCAGAATTTGGTCTTCTGTCTTCAACGTCTACCATACTCTCACTAAACTAAAGAGTTACAATGTAAATTATTTAGTGTATCGTAGATGAGCATAGAAGTAATTATTTAATAAATTTACTTGTATGATTACCTCTATGCTCATATATAACATAACTAAAACAATGAAAGTAGATATGTTTTAATTCCTTGTCCTACGCATAGAGTAACTAGGATACTGTGGTAGCATATATTATTGTCCAGTAAATAATCACTCCCTCCCGCTTCTCTATCCCTATTCCCCAGTCTGTGACTTGATTTGGCCTTATGATAAGTTAGAGTTAGATCCATATCATGGGTCATATATCATGGTGAAGGCTATTTTAAATCAATCAATATTTACCATGTTTCTAGCAGTGTAATTAAGTAGTCTTCAGTAAAAAGCACTAAGCAGTCAAAGTAAGCATATCAGTCATAGATATCCAACAATTAGCACTTATTCTCACTCATGCATCTGTGAATGCACTCACAACTGATGTAATTCATGGTGGTGTGGCTGGGTGTCTTCAAGCTCCTGATTGGATCTAGGCATGCTCTACATGTTTCTAATAGACCTTGGTCCAGTAGTTGCCCAAAACACACAGTCCAACTATGAAACATATTTCATATCTGTGCTTGGAGTCACACCTATTAATATACCACTGGCCAAGGAAGCACATTGCCAAGCCCAAAGTTACATGGATCTAACTCTACTTATCAAGGCCAAATCAAGTCACAGAGTCGGGGATAGGGATAGAGAGGTGGGAGGGAGTGATTATTTACTGGACAATAATATATGCTACCACAGTATCCTAGTTACTCTATGTGTAGGGCAAGGAATTAAAACATATCTACTTTCATTGTTTTAGCTATGTTGTATATGAGCATAGAGGTAATCATATAAACAAATTTATTAAACAATTACTTCTATGCTCACCTACAATATATTAAATAATTTACATTGTAACTCTTTAGTTTAGTGAGAGTATGGTAGACATTGAAGACAGAAGACCAAATTCTGCCTGTGTGATTTCCTGATATGGTGATTTGTGGACAAAAAAGCTAGCCACCCTGTGTCTTAGGATTCCCATTCTAAATTGCAAACAATCCTTCCGCCTGGCTCCCTATATATCCATGAGGATAAGATGAAGTAATGATGGTGGAAGTGCTTTACTTAAGTGTAAAGTGCCACTGAAATTGTTTTGTTTTAATCTAATTAGCAGAATGTGAATCCCTTGACCAAACTAGCACTAATGGATTCTACACAGGAAAAAGGAAGCTGACCTTGAGATAGAAAACTGGGTTTTCTTGATTCCCTCCATTACGTAGTCTTTATGCACCTCAGATTTCCTCTCTGTAAAATGTGGATCATCAGTTCTGCCTACCTCTAGCATTTTGGAGACTTCAATGATAGAATGGATGAAAAACACTTCCTAAACTGTTAAATACCATGCCATCTGCAATGGAAGCTCAGAGCTTCATCTGCTGTGACATTAATGTCTACTTGTCATCTCATTAAGGGGGAGTCACAGAGGATTACAGGTTCAAAGTGATTATTCTTTATATGTGAATGTGGGTTGGGAAGGAGAAGTGGTTTTTGAGATGACAGTTTAAGTAAAATGGTGTCATAAATTTGAAGACAGAAAAAATATATCTTCTGGTGGAGTGGGCAGCCTTTGGAAGAAGTTGAAAACTGAGATTCTCCTCTGAGAAAAAGTAACAGAGGGGCTACACAAGTGCCAGAGGGCCTGTCGTATGGGTACGTTATTGCAGGGGACTCGGGTTGTATTCCAACTAGCTCTCTAGATCTTCATAACTTCTGAGATTAAACCAGGGGACTGAACTCAAGGGAAGGAGGTGGGGCTAATGGTTAAGAGTGAGTGAAGATGCTTCTGGATTTATATCCTGTTGTGCTACTTACAGTGGAGCAGTATGGCTTTGGGAAGATTACTTAGTCTACCTGCATCCGGTTTTCCGGTCTATGATACAGGGATAAGCATCAGTGCCTAACTATCAGGGAATGTTAGCAACTAACTGACAGATAATATGACCACATATTCCCTGTAGCCTTAGGCCCATACATGGCAGGTTTGAGGGAAGAGCAGAAATAGATTTTTTTCTTGGAAATCTTTCTATTGGTACTTTCTTGGACTAAAATGACTGATTGGCCCCAGGGTTGGCCATCATATAGGATGAACCTCCATCTTCAGGAGCTTCGCCTAGGTTCTCAATTTAGCTTCCCTTGGGCAGACTTTAAATATCAAGATATCCACCCTATATTCCAGACTAATTAAATAATAATTGCTGGGGGTTTGGTCCAGGCATCATCATCTTCTAACTCCCACTACCACCTCTAGGTGACTCCCATGTGCGGACAGGCTGAGGGCCACTGTCCTGGTGCAACAGGCAGCTTCTTCCCAGATGGTTGGGAGCACAGGGCTTTGGCATTAGACACATCTGGGTTTGAATCCTGGTTCTGCTGCCGGGACCTTGGACCTCAGTTTTTTAAATCCGTAAATGGAGATCACAGTCCCTATCTCATAAAGATGTGCAAACATGAATAACAAATGTGACACAACTGCCATCTAATGAGTATTCAAAAAATTAGCTATTGTTATTAAAAGAGCCCTTTTCTGAGCAATCACTCTACTTTGTCTCCCCTCTGACATCACTCTACTTTCTACCATATTACCTGGTTTTATTTCCAATGTAACATAAAAGACCATCTTAAATCATTTTATCTCCTTGTTGTAATATGGGTACTATTAATGCAGGGATGTTGTCTTGCTCTGTTCTCAGTATGTAGAACAGTGCCAGGCACACAGTAGCCCTACAATATTTACTTGACTGATTCAGTGAATGAATGAATGTTACCCCCTTTTGGAAAGTCTGATCCAAATAGTCTCTCCTGGCCATTAGACAATTTTTAACCATTGAGCTTCCGTGAAAAGAAATAATTGATTGCAACTGTAATAAAAAAAAATCTAGAAATTCATGGTTATTGGCATAGTTCTGGAGCGAGTTCTGGGAGAAGGCTGCTTCTAACAGCCCTTCCCCTTCTGCTGCCCTGGAGGCTGGGGAGAGCACACCTGCTTTTCTTTTTCTCCCTGATTGACTGCAGGCAGGGAGATTTGGGAAAGGCTCCCCTTCCCCCAAAATGAACTCCATCTCAGGTCACTTGGCTGGAGGAGGGGGCTGAAAAGCAGGCATTGTTTTCTCTCCCACCCTCCACATCTTCCACCTGTCCCCTCAGGAGCCTGCCTAGATCTATCAAACATTCACTCACCTTTTGTTAACCCTTGAACTCTTCAGAGCAAACAAGCCTCTTAAAAAGGAAGAAATGCTTCCAGGCAGTTTATGTGAATACTTGCAGGCAAAACTTACAAGTCTGTGCCCGTTGGTAAACTCAGGTGGATTACTTTTATAGCTGATTTAACCCAAAGAGGAGGGTTGGGGAAGTCAAGGCTAGTGAATAATCACACTTTGAAGGTGGCTTCCATCAGGCCCTTAGATGAACGCTCCGGATAATAGACTCTACACTTGGCCATGACTGAAACGCTAAACAGCACTTTTTTTCTTGGATCTAAGATTACAAATTGGGGAAGGACTCCAAAATACACCTTATGAAGAACAACCCCTTTGGTTTTACAAATGTGGAAACTGAGGCTCATAGAGTTTAAACCACATGTGCAAACTGTCAGAACTGGTTACTGCAGACTCATACTGGAATCTCAGTCTCTCAGCCGTATTCCCTCAGGTGTCTTTGACCCCACATCTGTCCAAATTATTAGCTAGGAAAGAGCAGACAGAGATGAGAGACTTGAACATCTTCACTGAAACAGAGAATAAAGGGTTCGGACCTTCTAAAAGCAGACGTTGAAAAGTAGGAAGAAAAGACAAGGATTTGAACAAAGCAAACTGCTTCGATGAGTGTCAGAACCTTGAAGCGACTCTGACCAACCCAGCAGCAGAGAAGTCCCCCTCCCTAATGAACATTCCAGCCTGTGTGGGAAAACAGACTTTATTGTTGTTATTTGTTTCCTTGTTGCCTAGAGCCATACTTGGGTATGGAGAATTTGTACTTGTCGGAAATTCAATAGAACCTTTAATATTTCATTTGAGTGAATCTCTAGGAAGGTTGGGACTTGCGCAAGGGTGTGCTGAAGATAATGGGAGCTAAACCAGGCAAGCGTTCACTGTGTTTCCTTTCTTTACCTCATACTACACACCTATATTTGCTGCTTTTTTATGTCAATAATTTTTTTCTGGATAAGAAAATGTACTGTATTCTTTGCTACCCATGCATTATTTAGGATGAGGTCAGTGCATTGTTTAGGTCAGTGCATTTACAAAGTGCTCTAGAATAATTTTTGTTTTCTTTAGAGCCACCACGAAGAGCTGAGAAATACAGATCCAGAGACTTTAAACAGTGGCACAGCACTCTGTCAACCTAATCAACATAAAAGGCAAGCTGATCAAATCAATTTATGAGTTCCACTGATTCATTTATTTTGGAGTTGATCAGAAAGGGGGATTTTATTGGTAAATTCTTATTATTTCTGGAGATAGATATCCTATGATTCCTCTTATTCTTAGAGAATACAAATAACCAAAATTGACTCATGAAGAGCAGTAACCAAAATAGAGCAATAAATGAGGAATAAGTTAAAAGTGCTATTAAAGAATTACTTTTGAAAGAGGATTAGGCCCAGATTATCATTCCAAGTGATATTTTTCAGTTTTAATGAAAATTCCCATTATAGATAATCTGTTCTAAAGCAAAGGAAGAAAACCATTACAATTGATTTTTCAAAAGTAACACATACCAAAACTTTACAAAAATGGCATTAAAAAAGCCACAAATTACTCTCACTCATAGTGAGCGTATTAGTGAGAATATTTCTAAAAAACTAGTAATTAAAGTAATCATTAAAGAATGATTCACCATGAACACGTAGAGTTTATTAAGCAAATTAAAAATGTTTTACTACAGGAAGCCTACTAATAGGTCAAAAAGAAAAAAATGTAACCATTCCTACAGATTATGTATGAAAAGCTAAAATTGAATATTTGTTAATGATTCATCAGAACCCTAGATTCCAAAGAATAAAGGGAATTTTCCTGTATTTTGTATGAAAAATCTAACTCAAACTAAGAGACAATGCCAATTGTGAAGGCAGGATGAGAAAGGCATTCTTATTAAAGTCAGAACAAGAAAAGAGGCTTTCAAACCATTGATATTTAATATTATTCTGAAACTTCTGACAAATGAAATTGATGATAAATAATGAGTGCACTTATTGGAAAGAAGCATAAGAGGTGTCATTATTTGCACATTACAGAAATGTCTACCAAGAACAAATAAACAAGTTCAAAATTTACATTAAGCAAAAATGTACTTATAATAAAAAGATACTTAGAAAATATAAAGCAGAAAAAGATTATATTCACAATAATACCAACTAAACTATCTAGGAATAAATTTGTAGGATGATTTTTGATGTGTTGGGAAGAAAAAACCTACAAAACTTCACTGTTAACATAAAAGGAGTGTGACTAAATGGAGTGGTATTAGTATATCCATGTATTTGCTGATTCATTATTTTTTCAAAAATAAATTTTTTTAATGTTTTATTTATTTTTGATACAGACAGAGACAGAGCATGAGAGGGGGAGGGACAGAGAGAGAGGGAGACACAGAACTGGAAGCAGGCTCCAGGCTCTGAGCTGTCAGCACAGAGCCTGACGCGGGGCTCGAACCCACAAATGTGAGTTCAGAGGTGAGCTGAAGTCGGAGGCTTAACCCACTGAGCCACCCAGGGCCCCAGCTGATTCATTATTAGAAACTTTCAATTTCCCTAAAGTAACATACATTTAATGTAATTAACAAGAGTCAAGATTATAATTCTCATT
The DNA here is from genome assembly GCF_006229205.1 of Suricata suricatta. Classification (NCBI taxonomy): domain Eukaryota; kingdom Metazoa; phylum Chordata; class Mammalia; order Carnivora; family Herpestidae; genus Suricata; species Suricata suricatta. The sequence continues at coordinate 110,415,835 of NC_043703.1, read as the reverse complement.
TTATTTTGGAGGCAAGAGTTGACAAAATGAAACTAAAATTTGTCTGGAATAGCAAATGGATAAAAATACTCAAGAAATTTTGAAAAACAGAAAGTAATGGTATAAAAGAACTTTATTATTGTAAAATTAAAATATTCTAATATTGTGCAACATAATACCAGTATACAAATTGATAAATAAATCTCTGGAAGGAAATTATATTTAAGAAAGGTGACATTTCAAATTAGTAGAGAAAGAAAATACCCTTTTTTTGGTAAAAGATTTCTCTGAAAGTTGACTATTTGAAAAAGTATTACAAAATGAATGATAATTTGATTAAAAACTAAACATAAATATAACATTACATGACAGGTAGAGAAAGATAAATTACCTGAATTCTTATAGAAAAGAATTTTGTCTATTAAATCATACTGGAAAAGATTGATGGGGTTGACTACGAAAATTTAACAGCTTCTATATGTGAAAAACATTGTCAAAATTAACTTTTTTTTATCTTTACCTGAGGAACCTTAAAAACCTAGTCAGGACATTTGTCAAAAATTAATGGCAGCAATTGTCTAACACTACAACTTCCTGTGGCAGGAATAACAATTGAAGACAGTAATTTTAAAAACTTTAAGTTATGGCTAAAAACTTAAAAGTAGAAACTGGAGGGCAGGATGTCCATGTCCACAGGGGCTTTGAAAAGCTCCAGCATATTCTTGGGAATCGGGATGGTGACACGGATGAGAAAGGTGTGTGTGTGCTCAGAAAATACCTTAAGAAATCCTAATCTTTCACTTCTGGCTGACTTTGAGGCCAGAAGTAAAGGGGAAGTAAAGGCTAAGGCAGAATGTCAACTGCCTGAGTGTTGTAGGTGTGCCTCAGGATGCACACAAAACCTCCTGACAACAGCTAGAGGACTTAACTATTTAAAGGCATTTGAGAAATGTTTGCCTGGTCATTAACTGACCACTAAGATAACCAAGCTGAGACTTCAGTGGCTACAGAGAGCATGAGTTGGGGAGAGGAGCAGAGAGCGAGAGAGAGCGAGAGAGAGCGAGAGAGAGAGAGAGAGAGAGAGAGAGAAAGAATCTTAAGCAGGTTCCATGCTCAGTGCGGAGGCCAATGTGGGGCTCAATCCCACAACCCTGGGACATGACCTGAGCTGAAATCAAGAGTTGGATGCTCAACGGTTTGAGACACCCAGGCACCCCAAGAATACAGACTGTATAGAATGTGTTCATAAAAGCCACTAAAAACACAGCAACAACAGAGGTGACAATAAATTGATTATGATGGAATCCAATTTCCAGATTTGCCACATTATATAATCTAAATGTTCACCAGCACCAAAAATTTATGAGCCTTAAATATAAGAGCTAAAATTATAAAACTTTTGGAAGAAAATATAGGCTGAAGTCTTCATGACCTTGGATTAAGCAATGATTTCTTAGATTTAACATCAAAAGCAGAAGCACCAAGAGAAAAATATAAATTGGACTTCATCAAAATTACAAACCTCTGAGTTTCAAAGGACACCATCCCATGGAATGAGAGAGTGACTGCTAATGTATACAGGGTTTCTTTTTGGTGTGATGAACTGTTCTGAAATTAGACAGTAATGACAACTGTACAATGTGTGATTAAACTAAAAACCACTCAACTGAATAAAGGATTTTAGGAGGAATTGTTGGAATAAATTTCTTTTCATTACAGTTGTGTCTCCCATTTCACCTAATCACCCACACAGTTTATCTTTTTAATCTGTTCACATTGTTACTGTCTAAAACATAAAGAAAGAAATCATCAAAAATAAAATTTCCAGCAGCTAATACCATATGGTAAACTGAAGTCAACTCCTGATTAGTGCATATGTACTGAAGTATCATAATCCAAGGAGCAAGTTATCCCTAAAAGATTCATGTTCAATTTCAATGCAGAAAAACAAAAGGAGATTGCTAGAACATCTGAAATGATGAAGGTAGCATCTCTTTTTTTTAGAGACCAAATGGGGAGCAGTTGCTTTTAAATGGCTGGAAAGCTCTGTACGAGTATTCTATCAGTTCAAATACTTAGAAGTGACTCACTTCTTATGAACCACTTAGGTTGAAAAACCCACTTGATTGAAAAGGATTGGGCAAAGCAGAAGAGAGAAAGAAAAGGAACAGCCCAGGACCACTCATCCCTAGGCTTCATTAATAGCCCAGTTAGGAGAGAAGTGGAGTTAATAACAGAACTAACCTAGTGCAAAAACATAGTTACAATTGTATATTTGTAGCTGCAGTCTATTAGCTAATGATTTGTTAGTTTTGTTGAGTTCATTCTACAGTGTACATTTGGCTCTTCTAAATTATTTACTTTATCTTCATGAAACTCCCACTCACCTGGCTTTTTGTCCACCACACTAAACTGACCAGTATTTTTCAATTTCTTTTTTCTCTATTCTTGATCACTAAATATTGTTCTTTTTTCTTATCTATGGTTTCTTTTTGAGCAATTTCATCCAATTTTATTGCTTTGAATACAAGTCTGTATCTTGATGATTCTCAAATGTGTATGTCTAGCTTGGTCCACCAGCAATTGCTTCTTACCCAGTCACACTTGATATCCAATAGATATTTAACCCTTAATGTGCCTAAGCTGAGTTATTAATTCCTATCCCATCAGATACACTTGTCCTCCCCTTCTCTATTGCAGGAAATGGGACTGCCAGTCACCCAGTTTCTCATACCACAGACCTAAGAATAATCCTTTATTTTTCTCTTTTCTCACACCCACGTCAGCAAATCCTAGAGGCCTGTGCCTCTGCTGTGACCTTTTTTTCTCCCACCTGCACTGCTACAACTCTAACTTAATTGCCACCACCTCTTACTCTGATAGCTATAAAATATCAACTGGTATAACACCTTTTGAAAATTGTTTATCAGCATCTACTAAAGCTGTGTATGTATCAAACCCTATGACCTAGCATTTCAATTCCTGTATACAAACTAGCAGAAATGCATACATACATTCACCAAACGACATGAACTAGAATGTCATTATTCATAATATCCCCAAATTGAAAACTATCCAAATGTTCATCTATAGTAGAATAGATAAATTAATTTATGGTGTAATCACAAAATTGTATACTACACTGCAAAGAAAATAAATAATTCATGACTACATACAACAATATGGATAAATCCCATAAATATAAGGTCAAACTAAAGAAAATTGACAGTAATGAGAATATACAGTATAGCTACATTCATACAGAGTGTAAAAATAGTAAAACTAAGCTATCCTTTTAGAAGTCAGGATACCCTTGAAAACTGCATGTGTGTGGGGAGGTGACTAAGTGAGAAAAAACAATTCTGGGGTGCTGGTAATGTTTCTTGATTTGGGTGCTAGTTACATGAGAATATTCAGTTTATGAAAATTAATCAAGTTGAATACTTGTTTGCATTTTCTGTATGTATATTATATTTCAATGAAAATGTTTTAAAAATGCAAATCAAAACCACAATGAGATATCAGCTTATACCTGTCAGAATGGCTAGCATAAAAAAGACAGGAAATAGTAAGTGTTGGCAAGGATATGAGGAAAAGGAATGCTCCTGCTCTATTGGTGGGAATGCAAATTGGTGCAACCACTCTGGAAAACAGTATGGAGGTTTCTCAAAAAATTAAAAATAGATATACCATATTACTCAATAATTCTGCTATTGGGTATCTACCCAAGGAAAATGAAAAAAAACTAATTGGAAAAGACACATGCACCCCTAAGTTTACTGCAGTGTTATTTATAATAGCCAAGATATGGAGGCAATCTAAGTGTCTATTGATAGATGAATGGATGTGGAAGATTTGGCAAACACACACACACACACACACACACACACACACACACACACAGGAATATTATGCAGTCATAAAAAGGATGCGGTCGTGCCATTTGTGACAACATTGGTGGATCTAAAGGGTATTATGCCTAGTGAAATAAGCTAGACTGACAAAGACAAATATCATATGATGTCACTTATATGTGGAATCTGAAAGCCAAAGCAAACAAAACAAAAAGGAGAATCAGAGCAGTAAATCAGAGATCAGACTGATGGCTGCAGAGGTAAGGGGGTTGTGAGAATGGGCAAAATAAGTGAGAGGAGGTGGGAGGTTTCTGATTATGGAATGAATAAGTCACAGCAATAAAAGGTACAACAATAAAAGGGGATATAGTCAATAATATTGTCACAGTGTTGTATGATGATAGATGGTAGTTACATCTGTAGCTATCTCACCAGCATAACATACAGAGAAGTTGAGTCACTATGTTGTACACCTGAAACGGATGTACCATTGTGTGTCAACTATGGTCAAATTTTTTAAAATTTCCTAAAAAAGAATTCACAGGCATAAATGTAAGAGATAAAACTATAAGGCTCTTAGAAGAAAATGCAGGCATATATCTTCATGACATTGGATTACAAAACATTTTAAAACTATGACACAAATAAATTGGACTTCATAAAAGCTTAAAAATTTTGTGCTTTAAAGGATATAATCATAAAGGAGAAGACAAGCCATAGAATGGGAGAAAACATTTGCAAATCATATATCTGGTCAGACACTTCTACCAAGAATAAATAAAAGATTTATACAACTCAAAAGTAAAAACAACAATACAGTTAAAAAATGGCAAAGGGTTTGAATAGACCTTTCTCAAAAAATATATACAAATGGCCAATAAACGCATAAAAGATGCTCCACATGATTTGTTAGGGAAATGTCAAAACCACAATGAGATGCCACTTCAGACCAACTAGGTGCTTATAAAGGAAAAAATATAGTATTGTATAAAGATGAAAAATAATAAGTACTGGTGAGGATGTGGATAAATTTGGACACTGCTGGTGAGAATGTAAAATGATGCACTTTGAAAATAGTCTGGCATTTCCTCAAAAAGTTAAACATAGTTATCATATGACCCAATGTATACATGCAAGATAATTGAAAACATGTGCCCATACAAAATCTTGTGCAAAAATGTTCATAATAGCATTATTAATAATAACCCAAAGTGCAAATAACCCAAATCTCCATCCAGTTAGGAACAGATAAACAAAATATGGTATATCCATATAATGAAATATATTCAGCCATAAAAAGAAGTGAAATACTTATACAGGTAATATCACAAAAGAGTCTTAAAAACATGACGCTAAGTAAAAGAACCCAGACACAAAAGAACAAATACTGTATAATTCCATTTATATGAACTATCCCCTAAAGGAAAATCTCTACAGTTAGAAAGTAGTTTTGCAACTTTCAGGGGATAGAGAGAAAAGGGTTTGGGGAGTGACCCTTAATGGGTAAGGATTTATCTTTAGGGGAGGAGGGATAATGAAAAGGTTCTGAAATTAGACAGTGGCTGCACATTGTAGGGAAAACAACCAAACTGTACTTTAAAATGGTGAATTTTTCAGTATATGAGTTTTATCTCAACAAAGGTGTTCCTTTAAAAATATCCTATGAAATACACTGCTTTGAGTGAAACAAATGAACAACAATAATAATAAAAAGATAATAGCCAGTGTTGACAAAGATACAGTGAAACAGTGATTCTTAAATGCTGCTTCTTGAGAGTTTTGGAAACTATCTTTCCATGTATATCAATAACCATAAAAATCTTTATACTTTCTCACTATCTGATAGTCTATGAAGATGATCAAATAATTAGACCCCCTTAACTCACATTCGTACAAGTGTGTTCACTGAAAAATTATAAACAATCTTTTTTAAATGATTGTATCCTTTAAAGTAAAGTAATTTCATGTAGTAGCTCTACACTGCAACTCCATGTGATCATTAAAATTATATCACCAGAGAATATTTAATGACTTAGTAAAATGCTCGTGTTGTAATTTTAAGTAAAAAAACATATGGAAGTTTCTGATTCTTATTTGTGAGAGAGAGATAAGGGATACAGATTGGGGCAGGAACAGAGAAAATGAGAGAGAGAGAGAAGAAAAGGGGAACTAATAAAAGTATTTGAAGTAGATCACCCCAGAACTGATCAATGCATCTCTTAAAATGTAAAACTAAAAAGTGGACAAAATAAAGCATTCCAGGCATAGTCCATAAAACGCCTTAAACAAAGACCATTAGATGCAGTGCTTCATAGTTGGTATTCCATTAGTTGTGCCTATTCTTGGATTTCTTTTTCTAACTTCATCCAATTCAGTTCAATTAAACAAATATTTACAGAGTGCCGACTAAATGGAAGACCTTGCTCTAGGTGCCATGGCAAAAGAAAAGATGACTATGTAACTAAGATAGAAGCATTGAGCATTGGGTCCAAACTGAGTAAAAAGATACATAAGAGGAGAAGGATGAGATGAGGGTAAAGATGAAATTGAAGTGCAGATGCAGTTGTTGTGAGAAAGGAAGAAAGAAAAGATGGTTGCTGCTTTGGTCCTTTACAGTATTTCTGAGAGTGAATGAGACAGTCATTATGGCCTACACATTTCCAACACAGAGAAATGACTGATGTAGCAGAGGAGATGAAGGCACTTTTAGAGGCTTGCACTTGGATGTTGAAGTCATGGGGATGAAAACAAGAGATAATCTAGAAAGGAAGGCTGCACACCTGCTGCTGAAGTCTATGCACATCGCATGTAGTGGGTATTTAACAAATACCTGCTTAAGGAATGAACTGCAAGCATAAAAGATGATGGGGGGCGCCTGGGTGTTTCAGTTGGTTAAGCACTGGCTTCGGCTCAGGTCATGATCTCACGGTCGTGAGTTCGAGTCCCGCATCATGCTCTGTGCCGATAGCTAGCTCAGAGCCTGGAGCCTGCTTCGGATCTGTGTCTCCCTCTCTCTCTGTCCCTCCCCTCTTCATACTGTGCCTCTCTCTCTCAAAAATAAATAAAGGTAAAAAAAATAGGAAAAAAAAGATGATAGGTAAAATTGGGGAAAATTAGAAATAGATCACATGGATCTTCTAGAACAGGTTTTTGTTACGGGACAGTCAGAGTCCAAAGGGTTTGGAAGTGGCAGGAGGGACCTGAGTGTATCCCAACCTCTGTCCTCTGCTTGTAGGTCTTGAGAAGGGGAAACAGCTTTTCACACTGGAAAGGTTTGTTCAGGAACTGATGCAGTCAGGGCTCTGTTAAGATGAGGAAGTGGAGAAGGAAAAACTGAACTTAGAGGAAAAACTGAAGATGGAGGGCTGTGATGTGGTTCCCAGGAAGGACCTTGTTCCAGTGAGATCTAGAGTGAAGAGGGACTGCATAGATAGACAGTGATAGGATGGGAAGAGAAGTGGGAAGGGATTGGGAAAATTAGCATGAAAGAAATAGAAAGATGGGAGCTAAGACTGGAAGCAGGGAGAGGGCCAAATAAGAACTCAAGTTCTCACTTCTCTTGAAGAACCTCCTCAGACCTTGTTTGGTTAGACGAGGCCTCATAGCATCTCTTCTGGGAATGGAATGGTGTGACCAGTCATAATGACTTTTTTCTAAGAAGCTGGGCTTTGGAGCAATAACTATTGTAAACTACTATAAAAGTATATCTTACCTCTTGATCTTCTTCATCATGTCACCTATCACCTTTCTTCCTTCTGGAAGCCACCAATTTGTTCTCTGTATCTATGAGTTTTGTTTGTTCATTTGATTTGGTTTCTAGATTTCACATATAAGTGCATCATATGGTCTCTCTCTTTCTCTTATTTTATTTAGCATAATACCCTCGAGGTCCATCAAGTTGTGACAAACAGCCAGATTTCATTCTTTTTTAATGGCTGAGTAGTATTCCATATATATATATATACCATTATCTTCTATATCCATTCATCTATTACTGGACACTTAGATTGTCCCCATATGGTGACTATTGTCAATACTGTATTGGATGTTTGAAAGTTGCTAAGAGAGTAAATCTTAAAAGTTCTCATCACAAGAAAAATAACTTTGTAGCTTTTGTAACTTTGTATGGTGATGGATGGTAACTAGATTTACAATGGTAATCATCTCACAATATATACAAATATCAAAATTATGCTATATAACTGAAATTTGTATAATGTTAAATTATATCAATTATACTTCACTTTTAAAAAAGCACAGCTTATACTTGCAAAGCATTTACTTAGTACCAGGTACTCTTCTAATGTGTTATATACGTTAATATCACTCAGTCTTCTCAATAATTCCACTGATGTAGATATTAATAACAGCTTCATTTTACAGATGTGATAATCCACATAGATTAAGCAACTTGCCCAAGTTTTCATAGCTGGCAAATGGAGGAGTTGAGACTCTAACTCAGGTAGTCTGGTGCTAGAATCTATGCCCTTATTTCTCTGCTATTATGCTTTTCCAAGTGGTATGCAGAAGTATTATTATCCTATGACAATCCCTCATATATTAGCAAATCAATGGTCTGGCTCTAATAACAATATTGAATGATATTTAATAAATAGGTCATCTGGAACGCAGCCTTTGGATTATTAAAACCACTGGAAACTTCCATACTCTATATATGCCCCTGTTAAGGATACACAGTGAAAAAGGCATAGTATAGCCCTTAGAAATTTTGCAAAACTCCCTTTAACTGCACTTTCCCTGGCATTTCCTAAATTTATTTGTCCACAGGCCACCTTTTTTTAAGTAGTCTGTATAAATTTGCCTCAGATTGCTGTTTCATGAAAAATATTTGAGGGTTTTGCACATAAAGAACCCACCCAAGAACCGGGACCAAGAAGAATCAAAAGATATCACCAAGTGCCAACATTGAAATTCCTGAGGCCATTATGAGGTTTATTTATTTTTCATAGATAAAATTTGAATTGATTTGCCTACAGTTTCTTTCCAATATTAGCATAGAATCAGAAAATTAGAGGCTAATGGATGAATGTTGGAGGTGAGGACCATGTCAACAGCAAAAAATGACAGTTAAAAGCAAACAGACAAAATATGAAGATATGAAAATACAAAAACGATGACTTACTCAATAAATTACATGAAATACAAAGTGAGACCCCGGTGATGGGGTGGAAGGAGACAAAAAACAGCTCAGTGCTCTGTATGAAATGACAAGGCATCTGCAAGTGTGTTGAGCAGCAAAAGAAGGCCAGAAAAGAGCTTTGACAATATGGACCAGACAGGGAGGCATAAAGAATTCCTAAGAATGGAGATATCTGACATCTAGTTCCACTGGGTATGCTTTCTGTAATGTAAAGCCCCTCTGTGGACTCAAACCTTCAGTAAAGCATTAAATACACCCTACAGCCTCTGCAATTACACTTTGAGGGGAATTAAAAGGGCTGAGGGTGGTCTGGGAAACTTGGAGATCATTCAAGGGAAGTCAGACTCAAATGAGATCAAGAATTCAGTGTAAGCAGAAGATTGGCACTGAAGATAGGTGAACACACAAATTTCCAGATCCCATAATTTCGCAGAACTCTCAGTGTATTTGTCCTCCACGGAACATGGGATACGGGGCTGAAGTTAGTTTTACAGAGATCTGAAAGGACGCGGAGACCCTGGCTCCAACTGATTTGTCCTCCTTGGTCTTTATTAGATGAGTTTTTGACTGTGGGAATCAATTGTCACTGCTGGTGAGCTGAAGTGTAGAGAGTAATAGGAGGGGTATACAAGATTAGATTGGAGAAATAATCACTAGACACATTGGGTAAAATCTTGTTGTCACTGACAACAAGGCTTTGGGATTTTCCCCCCCTACATACAATGGGAAGCTATTGAAGAGTTTTCAGCAAAAAGAGAGAAATGACTTGTGTTATGTTTTAAGAGGCTCACTCAGGCTGACTTGCAAAAATGTGCAGGAGTGGAATCAGGAAGACTAGTTAGGAGGCTACTGTAGTCAAGCAGGTGAGAGAAGATGGAAATGTGGAATAAGGAAACAGCAGAGAAAGTGGTCTGATTCAGGGTATATTTAGGATTTAGAGTCACTAGGATCCACTGTGATTAAGAGAGAGCAGTGGGTGGATAGAGGCTGCCTTTACTACCAATGAAAAACTAGGAGAAGAGAAGGCTTGCTTAGGAGAATGAGTTTCATCCATGTTGAGATTGCAGGCTGCTTTTCAAATCTGGGTGTGAGCTAAAGGTTTGGTAATGGAGTAAGAGACCAAAAGGAGATCAGAAGAATGGATTAGAGAGACTTCCAAAAGCAAAGAAAACAAAAGAAAGAAAGAAAGAAAGAAAGAAAGAAAGAAAGAAAGAAAGAAAGAAAGAGAATGGAAGGGACTAAAGAGTGAGGGAGGTGAAGGTCATACAAAGGAGGGAATCAATCTCAACTAATCATGGTGACTGTGTAGGTCAAATTATGTTGCCTGATGAAGGATAATGGCTTATAGAGGTTAACGGATGTATCTAAGGCTAGTCAGTAAGGGGCAGAATTGACATTGGAACTCAAGTGTCCTGACTCCTGATGTTAGGCAGCCAAGATTGATATCTACTGAAGAAGGTTCACTGGCACTGGGCCCTGGGCTTCAGAAGCTTATCTAATTCAATACTTGTTAACAACTTTAGGCCTTGAGAGTATTATCACTGTATTTTTGGATAAGAAAATTGAATCTTACAGAGTCAAGTAACTTGTTTCTTTATATATGAAATTTCTAGGTGAATAATCAAATAATTTCAGGCCTTAGAGATGACCAACTCCCTCATATTACAGATCAGGAATCCAGTACCCAGGGAGGTAAACTGACTTGCCTGGGATTCCTCCTGGTAGACCTAAGCTTTGAACCTAGATCTCATAACTCTTGGTTCAATGTTTAAAATAATGAGATTTCTAAATATAATTTTTTTCCAGATACTTATTTAAAATGTCATGTTGGAGATAATCAAACATATTAGCAAACCCAATATGGACTGCATTTCTTAATTTCCTTCAGTTTACTGCATTTTATACCTTCATAGGAGACTTTTAATAGTCTTTATACTATCATAGTGCTTATTACCTAATACCCTGTTCTAGTCTATTTATTGAAAAATTGATTTTGTGATGATTCTTTCCTGTGTCTAATCAGTTCAATAAATTAAACTTATAGGTCTGTTATTCCAGGTCATTTCCTCCCCGACAAAAAGAGCTTTAACCATTGCCCCTTTCCATATAGTATTCCCAAGCTTTCATTTGCCTATTCCAAATGTAACATCTGAAGTTCTTTGCTGCACACTGATGGCTTCCTTTCCACACCCCTGGTTGCTATTATTGCCTTTGTTGTTTCAAAAGACAATGTGCCATGATAACCATTTCCTTTTATTCCATGGAAAGAGATGCTGCTTCTGTTCTCTGACAAAATATGTTTGAGAATACCAAAATGTCCTATCAGATTCCTAATCCTGGGCTACATTCCCAGTTTGGGGAACTATATTATATATGCCAGATAATCACATTCTTGCAATGGTTTCCAAATTTACTGCAGAGTTTTCTATGATAAAGATAAGGTTTCCAGACCATGCACATTTAAGATGAAATATTATTATTTAGAAGAGATATTTGGTTCTTTAAAATAAACAAACTGGAATAATTTGAATACAAATCCTAGTACTGTAATTACCTATTTAAACTAAGCAGATTAGCTCTTCTTTTTAAACATAACCAATTTTAGCCCTGCCCTGATCATAGGAAATGGGGAAAGAAATATCTACCTTTAAAAAAATGTGCCAATCATATCCTTGGCCACTCAATATATTGTTTCTAAATACAGTTACTTCAACTTTGAGCTGTTATCAGCACGAGTGATTAATTAATGGATTATTTACTAAAGTTAGTTTCTTTTCTTCTCTCCTCCTGAAAAAGATGCAGGAGACAAGTGAAGAAAAGCCAGACATGTGTATTCCATTTGAAATCCATGATTAAAAAGCTTAAAAATTCAAACCAACATAAAAAACTGTTTTATTTTAATACTCTGGAAGGTTTCAGTGAACTCCATTATTTTCACTCACTATTTGCTTGAATAATTTAGGCAAGAAAGCTAAATTATACATAAAGTGTACAGTTAGAAGAAAAAGTTCATGCACAGCCCTAGGCTATAGCCTCCCCTAATGATGTCTGAAGTCAGTGAAAAGAACTCGTTAGACTGAGAGTAATTTCTCAGGGTTTAATTTTTTTTCTTAAAGCAATAATGTTCTTATAAAAATCTGACAAATAATACACTAAAAGAAAAGCCACAAAAGAGAGTCTACAGTTAAGGCCCTAGCCCCTGTAAACTTTCATTTAATTTCATGTAGAAGTTGGCTTTCCACATACCACAATAGATGGTGTTGGCAGCCTTGAGTGATACGATTCAAAAAGGAAAATACACGTCTTGATTGAATAGCATTGCTGTTTGGGCTCATTAGAATTCTAAAGTTACAGAGTTAAAAGGAGATGCTTCAGGCTTAGAGACAAACTAGAGATATACTGTGGAAAGGGGATCAGAACCCACTCAGTGTACCATCATTTGAGCAAGTGGTTGACACTTGCTAGGGTACTGCGCTTTAGGAGTGGCCCAGACAATTACACATTATGGATTCACTAAAATGTGCACATTCCCTTTAAGTTTAACAACTGAGAATGCAAAGGCTGTAAGAAGACAGGAATATCAAAATGGTACTGTAGTCACCTCTGATTTCTGAGCTGCCTTTGTTCTTTTCTTAAAGTCACACAATTGTAGAATTTGAAGAATGCAGTTCAGCCCCTTCATTGTACAGATGAGTAAATGGAGACCCAGAGAGAAGTGATGAGCTCAAGGCTAATACTTGTTAATTCATTCCCAAATGACAGAAAGGAATTCCAAGTAGAGAGAACACCCCTACAAAAAAGCACAAAGGTGGGAACCAGTCTGATGCCTTGGAGAACAAAAGGTACCATTTGTTACCTGGTTGACTCCATCATATCCTCCCCACCCCCCATCTAAGGGAGTCTGCACCTGGCAGTATAAGCTTGCAGGAAAGAGCACAGAGAGTCTGGAGATCTTAGATAGGTCAATTACCTCTCTCTGATTTATTTTTTCCAACAGAAAAATGATGTTCGGCAGTAATAGAAACTGCTTCTTAGGGTTGTACTGAATGGATATTAATGCATATAAATTCTTACAGACAATGTACAACACTTGAATTATATAAATATTAGTTATTATTAATGATAATAGGTCTTCTGGCCATAGCTGATCAGATAAGGGGTGGTGGGCAGCTGGCCCAGGTGGAGTATCTCTCAAGCAGCCAATGTCTTATGATATATGTGGCCTGCATTTGAGGGGATAAATTGGTCCATCAAAGTAAGGCCATTAAGGAATTATGAAATTGGCAACCAAAAATCAGGGTTAGTTAACCAAGAGACTGAGAGAAAAAAGGATTGAGAAGAATCAGAGGTAGGACAGGCATTATAGTCTCAAGTGAAAAATGACGTTATGAAGTTTTGAGGAAGCCAAATGGTTAGAGAGGAGAATGGGATGGACACACACACACACAAAACCTAAGTTTCTGAACATTTTATATGCCTAGTCCAATTCTCTGGGTAAACAGCTTATTAACCCCTCTTTTCTCAGAGGTAACTAGAGTGAGTCTCAAGTCTTTGCAATCAGAAGAAACTATCAGACAATTCTGCAAGATATATGTGTGATACTGGGATAGAGACAGAGGTGAATTGTGAAAGGCTGGGTGTGCCAACGTGAGTTAAATTGTCTCTTGAAAGCCACTGTAAGTTACTAAAGGATTGAAACAGATGAGTCATGTCTGATCAAACCTTTCATCAGCTCTATAAGATCACCCATGCAACAATGCAACAGAAGATAAATTTGAGGTACAAAAAAGGCTAGACGAGAAAGGCTAGTTAAGAGGCTTTGGGTATGGCCTAGGCTAGAACTCATCAGGACCTGAACTAAGGTAATAGAGGCCGAAATAGAAAGGAAAAATACAGATAAAGAAGGTAGCAAGAACCTGGTGACTTGTGGGGCAAAGGGATCTGCTGAAGTCAGGCAAAATTTCTGATTTGAGTGTTTAGAAATACAAACTTGGAAACACAGTTTAGGAACTAGAAATTGACAGGCCCACTTTTACATAAGCTGAGTTTGAGGTATCTGTGGGAAATTCAAGTGAAGATGTTCCATTGCATTTGGGTATGTAGTTATGGAGCTCAGCAGAGAATCTGGGATGATAGATTAAGAATCTAGAGGATAATGATGGTGGTTGAGACTAGGGGTTTGGCTGGTGTCTTTTGAGATGGGTGTAAATGATGAGAAGTGATGACCCACAATATGGTCTGGGGAACACCAATATGCAAGTGGTAAATGAGCAGAGGGGTCTCTGAAAATGTCCAAGAAAATGGATGGAGAAATGGAAGAGGTCTAGGGAAAAGTAGGAGGGTGAGCCTTAGGAACCAAGATGGGAGGAAATTCAAGGTGAAGAGAGTGATCAGTAATGTCAAGTATGGAAGAAAGTTCATAGACAGCTAAGGGCACAAGCCATTCACTGAATGTGGAGCATGCAGGTTACTTTAGATCTAAACTAAACAGTGAGAAAAAAATGAAGATGACTGGATTGAAGCATGAAGAAGGAAAATACAGAAAACCAAGTATACTTTAGTTATAAAAGAAAAAGGGATGAGGAGAATGTGGGATCAGATAAGGAATATTTGTTTGTTTAGTACAAAATAGACTTGACATTGAATGAGTCAGAAAAGAAAAGTTAGTGAAACAGGAAAAAAGGAGATCTGGTGGATCAAGGTGCCTACTGAGGAGGTAGGAAAATGCAAAATCCAGGGCACAGGAGCAGGAGTAAGCTTTGGACAGGATTCAGGACAATGCTTCCATGGCAACAGAAGGGAAGCAGGAAAGGATGAAGGTCAGTAAAGATAAGCTTGTAGTTGAAGACTCATCAAGTTGAGGGAGCTTTGTGTTTGAAGGAGTTTTTTCTCAGGGAAGTAGGAAGCAAGGCATTTGCTGAGAACAAGGGAAAAAGCTATGGTGCAAGGTGTTTGAAGAGCAAAGGGAATGTTAGAAAAAAACTGCTGCCAGGACCGGGAGAGGAACAGAAAAGGAACTCAGAAAACTGTGGGTACGTGTAGGAGCCCAGTTGAATTTGAAGACCATTGTTGCGTGGTGGCACCAATCCATGCAGTGATTTGATTTCTCCAGCAGTCGTTCATGTCCCAGATGTAAGAGGCGAGTATTCACAGGCTGTGGGATGCGGCACAGCTTCAATGGAAAAGCAAGAAGACAAGGAATTCTAGAGTGATGATAAGAGAAAGATGGGTTCAGGCTTCAAGAGGGGGGATGCCAGCATGGGAGGAAAGGTTTGCGGCTGGTGGTCAAAAAGTGGAAGTCATGAGCAAAAAAGAGAGATGACCAGCAGGGCAGGCACTTCTTGTCAGTGTGGGGGACAACAGAGTTCAAGATTTCAAAAATAAAGTAGTTAATTGTTGCCCAAACCAAGACCAACAGCAGGTCTTCTCATTTAGTCATAGATTTTCTTTTCTTGGAAGGTCTCTGGCTCCTTGGAAAAGGCCCAGAGCCAAAACTAGAAGGCCAAAATTGTTATAGACTGGCATGAACATTTGCCAGGATAATTTATCCTCTTTTGTTACTCAAGTTCCAAGTGAGGCTGAAAAAGATTGAGAAAGTTTCATCACACTGTTCTTCAGAGTCCATTGCAAGACATTAATAACTTGCTGTGATATTAGCAGTTTTACATCTTACACTGGCATCATTTTGTCACATTAGTTTAATATTGCCATCATGTAGCTTAGTATTAATGTGATACAGAAGTAAAATTACATGTGCACGTTTCATATTGTTATATTGAAATCTAGTGTGTATCTGACACTAATACTATTCAAATTCCATAAAATATACAGTTCCTGCCACAAAGACATTTTAATGTTATGTTAGAATAAGAATGCACATCATTACACTTTCACAATCATGAAGCGGGGGAGGAAGAACTGGAGGGCTTACCATTTGTGAGCCCTGGGGAAAACAATTTGAGGATGGTTTCTATGCATAATAACTTTCAGACTTCGCCTTCCCTGGTAATCATGGCAGTGTTCGTGGCCTTAGAACAAGAGCCTGAAAACTGTCTCTAAGGGATCAGTTAGTATTTTTGGCTTCATGGACACTATGGTGGCAACTACTGAAGTCTGCGTTGGTAGTGCAAAAGCAACCTGGGGTAAAATGGAAATGAATGAGTGTGGCTATGTTTTAATAAAGCTTTATTTCTAGACACTGAAATTTCAATTTCATATGCTTTTCACAGATCATGAGATCATATACTTTTGATTTTCTTTTCAACCATTTAAAAGTGCAAAAAATATTCTTAGCTTAGGGGCCTTAAAAAACAGGTAGAGGATCTGATTTGGCTGCTGGGCCATAGTTTACTGACTTTTGTGTTAGAAGATTATGAATCTATAGGGGCACCAGTCCAGGGTCTGGGTTAGGAATCCACAGGTGCACCATGAGTGGATTCGAGCTATTTTGCACAACCTATATATGCTAATAAATTTGTTCTCAGCAAATGCCTTGCTTCCTACTTCCCTGAGGAAAAACTCCTTCAACACTGACTTTGAGGGGGACTAGATGTATTTTTTCCTTTCTGTATTTCCCACTGCCTCTCCTCCCACCCACAGAGACCCGGCTTCTGGGCGAGGCGACACTCTCAGAGCCGCACATGCTCTGAACGCCCAGCCGGAGCACTGAAGGTGTACCATGACATTGTTTGTCTAAAAGAAAAGTACCTAACTGATCTTCTTTAGATCAAGCCTTTGGATGCCCTTCCCTATCTATTTAGTAGCAAAATGTTTCCCAGGCAGAGGCCAAAATTATGCTGGGTAAATATAATACATTATTTTTAAGCTAATATATATAATTTGAAAATTTTTATTTACTTTTTGGTAGATACCATGTCAGGTAGCAGGGTCAAATCAAGACCACCTGAATCCATTTTGCAGTAACATTATAAAGTTTAATCATATCTAAGCTCAGAGAGAGAACTAAACTTCTCTCATCTTCTTGTTTTCTGGCTTAGATCCAATAGTGAAGAAAAAAGACTATCCTAACAGACTTTCTAAAGACCAGAAGGCTCAGGTACACTTTGGAAGGAAACCTGGACCTAGCCTATCTAGAGCATTTCCTCAATGGAGAAACACAGGAGACTAGGGCTTCCGGATCATGAAGGGTGAGGAGCCACAAGGGAGAGATGAGGGAAAAGGTGGGAGGAAAGTTGTGGCTTTTCCTTATCATCCTGTGTCTCTTTTTCTTGTGTGGCTCCCTCCAGTCCAGTTATCCCAGACTTGGTCCTGCACTTGCACCATGATGGGACCAAGGAGGCAGAGGAGACACCAGCAGTACTTCTGTGGGATAGGGACCACAGCAACGGGGAAGCTAATCACAGGAGCACCATGATTTTAGGCTGCTGTTCTGCTTCCACAAGTGGGTCTAGAATCATGCTCTTTTTTCACTTAGTCCTTGACTAAGAATTTACTGCCATCTAATATCCCCTGGACACGCAGTAGGAAAAATAAGTAAGACTGCTATCAAGAGAGGGAGTTAAAGCTTAAAGTTTCTGATGGTATCACAGGATGGTAGGTGGAATGCTTCTAAACATCCTACAGGGTCCCATGACATTGAATCCCTCTTGTCTATTCTGGGGGAAAAATATAGTTTCAGTAGTGAGTTCCCATAGGTGCAAGAGTACACTTGGTGCCATATTATCTTGTTGCTCTAGGCTGTTCTGGAGAGTAGGGCATTGGGGCCAGTCTATAAAGCCGTTTGGGTGGGATCCTGATTCTTGTTGAAGGGAGCCTTGAGAAGGGAAGTTTCTTAGTTACAAAGAATCTACTCATCCTTTGAAAACATACATTTAAAAGAATAGGGTGACCATAGGCACCTGTTTGCCTGGGACAATCCCAGGCATTTATATTCTGACTAATTATTAGTAGTGCCTTTCCTTTTGACTATCAGATGGGATGATAAATTATCTAACAGTTACTACATTCCAAGTTTAGCTTTCTGTGTCATAATCAAGTCAAAACCGCCCACTTATAAACTGCCCACTTTATTTGAAAACATCTGATCTTCAGCTACTTTAGGGAACAATTTATTTGAAAGTGGCATTTGCTTGGGACAGGTAGCCAATGTGAGGAGAACCATACTATCTAAAGAAGAAAGTCAAGTACGTGGTGCCTGGGTAGCTCAGTTGGTTGAGATTTGGACTTCAACTCACATCATGATCTCCCAGTTCACATAGTGCTTGCTGCTGTCAGTGCAGAACCTGCTTTGGATACTCTCTCCCCCTTCTGTCTATCCCTCCCCTGCTTGCATTCTCTCAAAAATAAATAAACATTAAAAAAATTTTCTTACAAAGAACAAAGTTGAGTAGAACATAAGAAAAGGGATAATCAACACGGTGGGGAGGTAGAAAAAACTTCACAAAGGAAATATTTTGAGCAAATGGGAAAGGGTGTTGTAGGCAGAGGGGGTGATGAAAAAAGGGCTCAGATGTGAAGAATGGCACTGAAACCTTTGGGGAGTTGAGAGACAATGAGAACTGCCAAAGTGTGGGAGCCAGCAGGATGGATGAGCCCTAAGAAAAGAGACTGGAGGGGGAAGCAGGTTCTGGATCACATAGGGCCCATGGTATCTTGCTAGGGAGTTTCAGCTTTATGTAGTAGGTCACTGAAATTCATACTTGGCCAGACTTCTGAAATCTTGGAAAGAATTTTAGATGCATATTTACTCCAAGCCAAACACACACATTTTTTTATATAACTAAGGAAATGTAAATATGGACTGAGTATTATGTCAAGAAACTATCATTATCTTTGCAATTTTGCAAATCCTTAATTTTTCTTTTCTGAGATGTATATTAAGTATACAGGGAGCAAATGATACAAGGTCTGGGATTTGCCTCAAAATACTCAAGCAGAAATAAAGGAGAGAGAGTAGGGATGAAAAAAGAAGGTGAGGTGGAGTATTGGGAAATGTTGGTGGGTGTTGAAGGTGGGGAATGAATAGGTATAAGGGAATTGATTTCTTGTATTTGCCACCATTGAGTGTTTAAAAATGTTCTTAACAACAAGTTAAAAGAAAGTATATACCCTGGGTCTTACCTAAGGTCTACTGAATTAGGATTTCTGGATAATAGGATCAGATGTAGAGACTGAAGCGAGGGATGGTGCGGCATGGGCAAGAGGCAGGGGGACCATGTGGAAAGCCAAAGCAATTGTGCAGGATAGAGACAATGAAGGCTTGACTCTTGGCAGTGGGGGTGGGGAGAGGAGGTAGACATGAGATGCATCTTGTTTATTAGACAAGACCTATGTCTGATTCGATGGAAAAGGGGAAGTTGAAGGTGACTCTTGGGAGAGTGACTAACTGAATGAATGAATGAATGGTGCCGTTACTGAGATGGGAAATACAGAAGGAACAGATACAAATGATGAAAACTAGAAGATTCATAGTTTCAGTTATTTGAAGTATTCTAAGTATTTGAGTCTTCTCTATTTATGTCATCCCAATATTTTTACCACATTTCTTATTACTTAAAATCACCACAGGACTTGAATTCTATGCAAATAATATCATGCAAATTTCTGCCTCATCTTCCAGGAACATGTCTATATTCAGAGTTTCCAGCAGGTCTGCCTTTGAATTAATTTGACCTGATTCACTATTTACAAAGGCACATACCCTCGACCGTCAAGTATCCCAGATTCTTTAGCGTTTTCCCTCTCTGCCTTTCTCCACTATCCTACCAGTCTTTCCATTAGAAACTAAGGAACGGGCCAAGGCTTTTTAGTCCACAAAGTACAGTGTCCCTGCTTCTCTTTAATGCTTCCAAAGGGTGGAGGTGTGTAAACACACCCAGAGGCCCTGAGACCCCAAGATCAGCTGCATGTATGCGCTTAGCATTTTTGTCTTTTTTCTAGTCATTTCCTTTCTTGAGTTGTACAAACCCGAGCCTGAGACATGACATCTTTTAGGAAATCCAGTTAAACCCCAGGCTTTCCAACAACGAGGTTTAGATTTGCCCAAGGGACATAAAGAAGTGGCCTGTGCGTTCCTTCTGTGTTGAGAACCTCTCGGAGATCCAGGTCTTTCCTGTAATCTCTATGGGCTCTTTGCAGAACGCTATATTTCTTCCAAGTCTTTCTTTTCATCCTTGTCTAAACCTGCCTTCATCTTCCTAATGGCTAATTAAAAAATTACAACCAAGAGCATTAAATAGTAAACCCCTTCCCTGCTGTTCTCTGTTTAATTTCAGAAGCCCCAAGCAAAATGTCTTAAAAAAAATTAGAAAGAGCCACCTTTCTGCTTGCAAACTGCACAGTGAACAGCAGTGGGGAGAGGCCTTTATTCTAATGGGTAACCCTTCAATGCAGAGTAAGCTTGGGCATTATTTACATCTTATTCCAGAAAGAGAAAGTTGGTGGGAGGGTCACATTCTCTCCAATATTATGACTTCACTTGTAGGGGCTAAAAAATTTTGGTATGTGTGTGTCTGTGTATGTGTGCACGTGTGTATGTGTTTCCTCTTCCCTTGGTGCCTACTGATTTCATTCTACACTGAAGCAACTATGAGTTTTAAAACTCACATTTCTTTTTCATTTAAGTTAGAAGTCTGAGCTTGATGAAAACTCATCCCAATTCATGATGTGCACACTTAAGCGGCTGCTTGATTTCATTTCCAAAGAGAGATCTTGGAAGGCAGTGTCTAAATAATAATCAACATAGGGCTCTACTTGCATTTGTTTCTATATTATCTTAACACTTTATTACATATTTTAATAGGACAAGAGTTTAAAAGCCGGAATCAGACATAGCAGGCTCACTTTATTTGAGATTGTTCTTTCATCAATTGTTTTTTCTTGTGATTATACAGTTTTACTTTATCATCCCTTTGATAATAATTTCTGCATGAAAATTGACTTTATATTTCATTTTTCCCGTCTGTTATCTTAGCGGCATTCATACGCAAACACCCTTTTGTGCTGTGCTGGTAATATAACTGATCAGGCGAAGCTGTGCCATAAGAAATCAAAACCATAATAATGTCTTTGGGTTTTGCATTTTAAATACTGCGTTCATTGTTGCGGTGAGGTTTCTGATCCCTTTCCAGACATTACGGAGATTACCTTTGGTAATGCCCATTTCATTGTACTTTGATATAAAATAATGTGTGTCATAAATCATCTAAGTGACTGTCATTAAACAGAAAAGCACCTACTTAGGATATGTAACAATTTGCTTTTCTAATTTGAAGAAGATTGAGGCATTTTAATTATAGAAGGTCTTTATAAATGAGACTGGAATTCAATATAAAATTGTATTCTTTACGGAATTGTAGATGAGAAATAATAAAATCTGTATTCATTAATTTTACATTTTATTTTCCATTATTTTGTGCTAAAAAGAAAACATTCTTAGGAGGGTTTCCCAAATAAAGCCCTACACTTTGGTCACCGTCAACCTCAGAAAAAGTTATGTTTACGTATTTGAGAAAAAGGCACTGGAGGATCAGTTGTTTCTTGGGCAAACTCACAACTGTAAATTTAAAAACTTTTAAAATGTAAAGCCAGGAACGTCATTGTCTAAAAAGTTGAGGAAAGACAAAGAAGGGGCATAAATTGACAAGGGGTGGGAGGAGAAAGCTATTTAGAATTATTGATGTGCTTCATAGTTTCCAGATTGCTTCCATTTGAAAGAAGATGGAGGTTTGGAGCCTTCTCAGTGAAAAACAATTTAAAATTATTGGAGCCCTCCTCTTTAAAGGTGATCAGGGTTCTGCACACGGACATTGTAGCGAGATTTAAAATTATGAGAGCTCTTCACATTGTTTAAAACATTGATTTTTTATAAAATGGATTTCCACGTTTTATTTCTTCAGTGACTAGGTAATTACAGTGGCCTAGAGACTGAGGTACTTCATTCTGAAACTAGTTTTTCTCTTTGGCTCCTTCTCTTTTCTTTCCTTCTGCTTCCCCCCCCCCCCCCCCCTTAATAAGTTTTCTAGTTTCCCATGCTGCTGGGATAGACACATCATTCTTTGTTCTTGCTCATAAATCACTCTGTGACCAAGGAACCAGGAAGTTATTAGGGGTGAGGGGAAGGTCAGGTCGAAAATTCAGATTGATCTAACCTGTTCTCGCAAAATAGCACTTTACCTACCCCAAGCCTAAAGTGAAGCACCAATGCAAGGCTATTCCAATATGAATTTCAGTCATGCTTCAAGAGGAAAGAGGCTTCTGCAGCTTTTACAGCCAGTGTTACAAACAGTCATAGGAACTGCCAAGATGTCATAGGTAAGCACTTAGTTACAATTACACATTTGCCCATACACTACACTTTCCCCCTTCTCTCTCGTTTGTTCTTTCTCTCCTCCCTTCTTCCTTTGCCACCCACTAATAGGACAGCTAAGACAGAGATTCCAAAGATTTGGCGTGAAGGCTGATGAAATTGTTGAGGGATCCTTTAGTTAGGAATTCTAGATGTCGTTTCTCTCCTTGTGTTAGAAATTGGTCTTGTGTGAACACACACGCATACACACACACACACACAGAGTCTTGTATAGACTACAGGGATTTGATAAGAGATAATCCATGGTCCTTAGCTAGGATAACAAGTACGTGTTTTCCCCAGTCTTTCAGTCCATTCCAGAAAGAAAATTCCTTCTCCTGCTCTGTCATCTACACTGTTGGTTACATTTTTTTGATAAAAGGCAGAAGCAGTGTTCCATGTGTTTTGTAAAAAGCTATATCAAAGTGAATTGAACATGGTATTAAGTTTTTGTCAGCTTGAACTCACACCTGCCACACACAAGGTTTTTTGGCCTTTCGTGCAAATCATAACTGAGTCTAAATCTAAAGGAACAGGGAAAGCAATAGAGCAAAGCTATCCAGATGTTGCTCAGTCTGTGCGATTGTAAATTTCAAAGTACCAGCTTTCCATCCAGATTTTAGTGCATTGGGAACTATATGAAAATTCCAAGACATACTGGCTTATTGAAATGTCTGGCCATTTCTATATGAATTTTGCAACAGATGTACTGAGGTAAGCAATAAAACTGTGATAATAAGGAACATTTCCACATCAACTCATTAAACTACTAATCTATAATAAGGACCAAAACTCAGCAGTTAGAAGAGGGTGAATTTCATTATTATTTTTTTTAAACTTAGTGTCAATTATTCAGTTTTTTCCTTGATTTCACTTCGGGTCAAAATTCCAGGGGGGGTTAGGCTAATATATATTATATTTAGGCTAATATATATATATATGTGTGTATATATATATATATATATATATATATATGTATGTTGATCAATGATTTACAGTTTGTGTATGTTGCTTTATTCCAAATAAATTAAAAATTGAATTTCAGTTTTACCTTTTTTAAAATCAATAAAAATAATATAGGAACATATTATTGGGCCTTTGAACTTATCTTTACAAAAATTTGCTATAACCTTATCATTATATGTAAGACCCAAGAAGCCCAAATCTAATGGAATTTTAAGTTTGGGTCTGATTCTCAGTCTAGGCTGGGAGGAGCATATCATCCTCCAGAAGGTGGGGGCTTGGCATGGTTGTGTCTCTACGATGACTACGGACTTTACAGCCCACACCTCTGCACGAAGGATGTGTACCATCTTGAGAGATGTTTCTAGTTGCTTCCTCATTCCTAGCTACTTCCCAGCTGACTCCTTTATTTGAGGATGAACAGACTGTTCCAGGATGCAGTCCCAGGAATGGAACCCCTGGGATTGATACTAAACCGTCTGTATCCCTTTCAGAGATTTGCAAAGCAGTGTGATTAGAGGTTGGGGATGAATGGGCCTACCCTGAATTCCTCACCATTCCTCCTAGCAAGACTGACTAGTGATCAAACAGCCCGTGAAATGGAAGGAAAAATTAGTTAAACAAAACCAAAAAATGAAATGTCACTTATGTGATAATACGTGGAGCTTTTTATTCTTTTGTAGCTCCTTCTCTACTAACCTGGGGTAATTGGAAATAATGATTAATTTTACCAGAAAGACTACAAGAGAATTTGGAAATACAGGAAGGGCAAAGGAAGGGAGTGGAGGCAAGTCCATAATATAGGATGTGGTGACATGAGAACTACCTGAAGGTCAGGGCCACAGGACAGCTGACAGACAAGCATGTCATGGAAAATGCATAAAGCAGTTATGGAGGCCTTGTCCCCAACCTCTGTTTTTTGGTCACATTTGGGAAATATTAGAGCTATTAAGATTCATTTGCTCTTCTATGGAATCTTGCAAATTATTTTCCTGGCATTATTCAGTTTTCCCAAAGTAGGTTCTGTTTATTTCTTTTCCTTTTTTTTCCCCTATAACATGTCCTCACTGGTCACTTCATATGTTTTCCTGTTACTTATTTTGGAAGAGCCCAGCAGCCCTAGGAAAACAACAACAAAAATGACAAGCAGCAGGGGAGGCAGTAGATATAAAAAGAGGAAAATGTTAGTGACCTCCATTTACAGAGAAAGTCAGCTCCATTTGCTCTGTGCAGGGGCTCAGAGGTTGAGGGAGGCCCAGGCCAGTTCCTTTCCTGTTTTTGTGTGTGTGTGTGTGTGTGTGTGTGTGTGTGTGTGTGGTTTTGTTTGTTTTTCTTTGGATACTCTTAGTATATTAAAAAGCAAGCATGGTCAAAACATGGATTAAAAACTGTGGTATACTTCAATGCTGACACTTAACGATTCATAGTTGTGAAACACAGAAATACAATGACCACGCATTTAAGTTCCTTTGAAGATCAAAAGTCAAAATTTGCAGCTTTCATGAATGTGAGACATGGGGACACTCCCATCCTCCTCCTCACTGCCCAGCACTGAGCAGGACCCACGTCCCGACTACATTACCTACATACTGTGGGCCGGGTGCCTCATGTAGTGTTTCCTTCTCCCTTCTGCGGTTTTTTCATTTTCTTTAGACCTAAACATGGAAGATGCTCTTGGGGGTGGTGCTAGTCAATGATGAGTAAGCTCCAGTGAAATTCTTCCCACCTTGCACATGCCAGTCCATGTGAGGGGAGGCTGAGGGTGGGGAGGGAGAGAAGGCCCATCTACATCTCCAAGGGTGGGCTGCCTGCTCCCGAGGAAAGAAAAAAGGCTGCAGTAGTTCTGAGACACCTGGGGAACTACAGGCTTTCTCCTGCTTTCTTCTGCTGTCTCAACAAGCTATTTATATCTAGGAATCCAAAGCAGATGGACACACTTATGTCAGCTTTGTTCTTTTTTTTTAAATTTGATTTATACAATGGAAAATTTCAAATATACACAGAAATAGGATAATCTAAGGAACCCCCATTTACCCATCACTAATCTTGAGTGATGATCCGTGATGCCCTGTAAAATACACATCTGTGGAGATGACTGCAGGAAGGTGGAGGTGGGTGTTTGCTCTATGCCAGTCCCTGTTCACACCTGTGTATTTGTGGAACTAAACCTCATACACCTGCATCCACAGAAGGCTTCATAATTGCTTCTGAACCAGGGAGACTGTAGCATTGCCATGGAAAGGGGGAGTCAATGTGAGTAAGGTTAGAATGACTTACTCCTAAATGGATGCTTTCCTCGTTCTTAATTTCAGGCTTGTAAGTTGCTTAAAGATGTTTATTAACAAACCAGGGGCAGAGGGTAAAACCGTTGGCTATACACTGAAGTACGTTTTCTGCTCAGCTGCTTGCTTTGAGAGAAGCCTGTGTGTGTGTGTGTGTGTGTGTGTGTGTGTCTGTGTGTCAAAATGGCAAGAAAAAGAGAAAGAAATGAGAAGAAACATCAAGATGGAGAAATAGGAATACCTCGAGAAAAGTGAAATTGTAGCTATACTAATCCCTAGACTAAGAAGCTCACGGAGAGCATCCTTTGTTTCTGGAAGGGAGGCTTTTCTAACTATCAGTGATAATGTCAGGTCCAGGGCACAGCAAAGGGTATTTAACAGGGCCTTGGATGTATCTCATTGTGTAAAGGAAAGGCATAGAGCTCTGTATCCAGGTTTTCTTTTGATAGCATCAACATACAATGATATGGCTTCTAGTGAAAAAACTGTCCCAAAGATGAAGCAGAACTGACGAGGCCCTAAGAGTATTTATTTACACACTGGAAATATTTGCCATGGTTTACTAAATAGAAGGACAGGTTTGCAGACAGCGCTGGGGGCAGCTAGAAATTGTGATATCCACTACAGGCTCTGCTATCAGGCTCTACCTACAGCTGAATGATCTAGCATTGGAGAAATTACTTAATCTCTGTGTGTTTCAGCTTACCCACCCATAAGAGCCTAAAGACAATGCTTATCTTCTAGATGGATGGGTGCCAAGAATGCTGAAAGGGTGAAGGGCGGTTGTAAACATAAAGTCCACATGGCGGCCCATCCTACTGAAGGCTCCAGAGGCTGGCTTGGCTGCAGTGGGTGTGCAACATAGGCCGGCACCAGGGCCCCACACTTGTTTAGTGTGTGGTCACCATGTCAAATTTGTTAAGCCTGTCTAGAGGTTCATGCCAGGAAAGCTAAGATTCTCAACTACTCTTAGAGGAAGACTTGAGGTCAACTGGACCTCAGAGAAGCTTGCTAAGAAATATGTACCCTGGGAAAATTAAAGTAGACCTCCTATAGACTGCCATTTCTTGGTACCACATTGACATTTCTAGGGCTCACCTTTTTCTTTGTTATATCATTTCTCTATGTCATGCACCACTCAGTTCAACAATTTTTATAGTCTTTGAAACACTCCATTCTGTAACACTGGTTACATTTTGTTGGTTAGAATTTGAACACATCTTGCTCTCAGCGAAAGCAAATTCTTTTTTATTTTGTGATTTCTTCTAAAACTTGGGTTTTTGCTCAGTTTCAAATGAACAGCATTGTTTGTGTCTGTTCATATTTGCCTGCTAGGAGCTTGTAGGACAAGGGTGATAAGGAAACATTTTAGATTACATGGAGGTTCAAGAACCCTTGTGTATTCAGGTACTTTTGAAAATGGCTGAGGAGGGAATACTACCTATCTTCAAGAAATTTTTTAATGGAAACTTTACACCTCAGGATACTGGGGAAAAGAGAGAACGCCTTCTGGAAAACAGCTGATGAGAAGCCTGGGGCAAGATGGGGTGAAAACTCACTTGGCGGGTGATAGGAGGTGTGAGTGGCTGGTGGGGCCCAGCCAGAACCCAGGCCTCCTATGGAATCTGCATTTTTATGAAGCTACCATGGATGCTGTTGCACCTATTCAGCACTTGAGCCTTCTTACCCTCTGCCACATTTCCCCAGGCTACAAAACAGCTGGCTTTGTAAATTGCTAGAGGGTTTTTACTTATTTCTTGTGTAGGAAGCAATACCCCCAATTTCATAAAATCTCTCTTTAAGGGTTTCCTACCTTGAGTGCAGGCTCAGAGTGGGATTTCCCTCAATCCATAACTTGCATACACCGGATATATGTTTTAGTGAGAAAAGCTAAAAAATGGTTCTTCCTTTTTGTTCATCGTCCAGTTTAGCACCAATCGAAAGAGAGATGTAGAAGTCAGACAGGTGGAAATTAAAGTATCAGCTTTGAGGGGTGCCTGGGTGGCTCAGTCAGTTAAGGGCCCGACTTGATTTTGGCTCAAGTCATGATCTCACGGTCATGAAATTGAGGCCTGCATTGGGCCCACGCTGAGCTCGGAGTCTGCCTAAGATTCTCTCTCTCTCCCCCTCTTTCTGCACCTCCCCACTCACTTGCTCTCTCTCTTAAAAAATAAAAAGTATCAGATTGAAGAATCATGCTTAGGTCTGTGGGCAACTGAGCTTACAAACACTTTAGCTCTATGTTAGTTCATACTCACTGGGTCCTGGCCAGAGGAGCCTAAGCATGAGAAATCCAAAGCAGGTACACTTACTTGGCAAGTAGAGAACTCCTTGAGAGAGAAACAGCAAGTGCCTTAGTTCCTTCTTTCCAACTTGCCATTCTGAAAAAGGAATAGAGGGATGATAAGAAGGCAACCCTAATTGTAGAAATTACTTCATATGAAAACATGAAGATTAAGAAATAAGTGTCCCCTGGGGTGCTGTGCTGACAGCACAGAGCTTGCTTAGGATTCTCTCTCTCCCTTTCTCTATGCCCCTCTCCAGTTTGCATGCTCTCTTTCAAAAATAAGTAAATATACATTTAAAAAACATAAGTGTTCCCCAATAATAAATATAAGAAAGAGCTATTCCTACTGAGTTTAACATACAATATAAAAAAGTAAAATGTCATGAATTCACATGCCAATAATTGAGAAAAACTTTTTTTTCTTTTAAAGAGAGAGTGTGCAAGTAGGGCTAAGGGGCAACAGAGGGTGAGAAACAGAGAGAGAGAGAGAAAGAGAGAGAGAAAGAGAGGAAGAGAGAGAGAGAGAGAGAGAGAGAGAGAGAGAGAGAGAGAGAAAGAGAAGCTCAAGCGGGCTCCATGCTAAGTGCAGAGCTCAACATGGGGCTCCATCCCATGACCCTGGGATCATGACCTGAGCCAGAATTAAGACTGGGACACTCAGCCAACTGAACCACGCAAGCACCCTGAGACATTTTTTTTTTTAACAGGTCAAAAATAAATCATAAAGAACACTGCACTGACTAGCTCAAGAAATCGTCTATCATTTAAGGAAGGAAAAAATCCTACTTTCAAAGATTTTAAACTTACTTTAATAACATATAAGACAATGGCTACATTAATAACATTATTATTTCTTATTTATGAAAACGTCCACTAGAACTACATGGCTATGCTACAGCACACTTGTTCAAGGTTCTGTACACTCTTGGAAGTAAAGACAGACATTTCTTTAAGAAAGTCTCTAACTCATGATTATGACAGCAATGAATTCAACAAAGTCGCCCCAACTGCCTAAATTAGGAATGATTTATTAGCACTACCATAATAGCAAATCCAGGGTGGTGACACCAGGGGAGAAACGTGGCCACCCACAGACCTTTTATTGCTTTTGTCACTGGGCTGCCTATCCCCTAGAGATGTCAGTGTCCACTTCCACCCTCCTTAATAAAACTGTTTGGCTGAGGCACAGAGGTTCCAGGACTCAGGAGGGCCTTGTCCTAGCAGTCTGAGGTGCTGGCCCTTTAAACTGGCTTGCAAGGAGTCCATTCAAGCTAACCTGAAGCCCAGCAGTGCCAAGAGTAGATTCAGTTCTGGTTTGCGTTAAGCTGGGTCTGAGAGAGTCCCTTCCTTTACACAGAACATTTGCAAACATTAAAATGTGAACTGGGCTTCCTAGTTCAGCGTTAAAGCTTTATGGTGTTATGGCACAAAGAGCAAGATAATTCAGTTACGGGGTAACATAACCACTTTTGATAAGTTACATTTTTAGGTCATCTTGGATGCAAAGAGTATTATTGGATGGGGGCAGGGTAGTCTCCTTGACTAATTTATTCCCAAAGTTTGCCAGTGTTGGGAAGGAAGGTACCTGGCTGGCTGTCAGGTTCTCTGTTGGAACACACCCTGCTAGATAGAGGGAATGTTTTGCCTATTTGCAAAGGGCAGCAGCCTCCCTTTCAAGTGATTTGTTATAATGACGATGATTATTGTTGGATTATTATAGTCGCCCACTGGCAGGATTATAGTTAAAAATTTGGCAGTGTTTGCATTATAAATGACTATTTTTACAGCTCAGCCATAAAAGTTTACTTAGGTCTGAAATTTGATATACAAGCTCTCCATCCAGGAGTGCTTTCATTTCAAATAGAATTTTAAAAAATGGTTAATAAAATTGGTCTGCCTAATTTTCCTGAGTTATATGAGTATTTTGGAAAAACAGAAATGTATCATTTGTATAGGCTCTCTTTTTCTCAGTTGGCCTTGAGTTTAAACAAGATGCTATAAAATTTAAATTATTCAGACTGAGCTTGGATGTACTGAGAAGAAATGATATTATGCACAGGGCTAGACTAGAGGAAAGGAGAGAAACAGACAGTCTTTGTATTTAACTTTAAAAACTCTATCTGTGGCCCAGAAGTAGAAGCCCTTTTGGAACAATTATCACTTTGCATTTTCATTATGCATTTTATACTTCTAAGTACATAATCACCTGCTCATGTCTATCTGATAAATAATGAGATTTTTATTTCACATTTGCATTGTTAATTACAGTATATTACAGAAGATACCAGGCATCTGTTATTAATAGAACGTAATTTTTTTTAAATAACAAGGGCACTTTAAATAGACAAAGAGAAAGCACCCTTTATTGGAGGCCACCCTGATGTGTTGATAGGTTTGCTTTTCGTTTGTACTTTAAGGTAGATGAGGCAGGAATGGAGGAAAATACCACAACTAAATCTATCAAGACAAAATATAAGTATAAATTGCAGTCTGGCAAGATTTTATGTCTTTACCCTTGAGGAAGGAGTTAGTTTTGTAAATGCCAGTGCAATTAGAATACATTTAGTGTTGAAAAGATGAAAAGTCCAACCCATGAATTCCCTCTAAGAAAGAGTCTGATAAACTCTGGTCACAATATGAGGGTCCAGTTGGAAGAGCCAATTCTACTGGCCTCAGGATTATTATCTTTACTACTAAAAGATGGTTCTTCTGAGCACGGTCACTTATTCCCCAACTTCCATGCTTGGGGTCTTACTGAGAGGTGGGGTGGAGGGCTAGTAGCCTTGTAACTTTCCATCTGCCTGCTGCAATGACCACGGAGGTGGTTCACTTCTCTGAGAAAACGAGAAGCACTGGCACTGGACTGATATTGCATCAGAGTGCAAAGAAATACAGCGTGAAAATGAGACACATGCTAAAATACAAGTAATCAAGGAATGACTGCCCTTTGGGAAAAGCTCTGCACAGGTCAGGGTTGGATATATTCTTTTTGGCAACAGATTTTACCACCTTATCAGCTGCCATAGTAGGATATAGAACACTTCTAGCACCAGAAACTCCCTTAAATTGCTCCTTAATAATCATACCCTCCACTCAACCCCAACCTGATGTATTCTCCATCACTATGATTGTCATCTTGAGAATGTTATATAAATGGAATTATACAGTATGTAACCCTTTGAGATTGGTTTTCTACTCAGCATAACACCCTTGAGATTCATCTAAATTGTTCATGTATCAGTAGTTTATTCCTTTATATTGCTGAGTAACTTTCCATTGTAGGGGTGTACTGCTGTTTGTTTATCCATTCACTTCATGGAAGGACTTTGGGGTTATTTTAAGTAAAATTACTGTAGACATTCATGCACAGGTTTTTGTCTAAACACAAGTTTTTATTTCCTTAGCAGAAATACAATTGCTGGGTCATATGGTAAGCATATGTCTAACTGTGTAAGAAGCTGCCAAACCATTTTCCAATATAGCTTTACCACTTTACATTCCTACCAGCAGAGTATAAAAGACTCAGTTGTTCTACATCCACACCAGCATTTGGTATTATCAGTATTTATACTTCAGACAGTAGTGTGTATAGTGTATGTACTTGTAATACTGTATGTACTTGTAGCTTTAATTTGCATTTCTCTATTGGCTAGTGACATTGAAAAACTTGTCATGTATTATTTACCATCCATATATCCTCTTTGGTGAAGTATCTGTTCAAGTCATCTGAAGTATCAAGTTCAAGTCAAGCTTTGAAGAAGTTTTGCTCTGTGTTATGACGGCACTCTCCCTAGTGTATCTTCACAAGAGGCTGTAGTAATAAATTAAATTTCTCTCCAACTATTGTGAATGCTGGCCATGCTGTGATGGGACACAGGCAGCTCAAAATGTTTTTTTTCTTATCATTTTCTTCTAATATATCCTTTCTTGGTTCCATATTCCATATCCATGCATATGAGGCCTTCCCTGCCCAGGATGGGGCCAGGCATTGGGCTGGAGTAGGCGGGTAGGAGGTGGGGAGCATTTGTACTCTAACTCTGGGTCCCCCCCACAGCACCTTCTTGTAAGAATGACCTACAAGTTTTCAGAAGAAACACAGTTCAAGCTCCATCTCAAAATTCATTTAAGCCACAACTGAAATATTTCCACTTTTTAATTCATGTAGTGTGTTTCATATCCTAACAGAGATACTCATTCTGACAACTCCTATAATACTTAGTCTGTACTGTGCAGCTTAGAAATTAATTCTATTCTGTCACTTACAATGAGCTGTTGTTTTATTTGAGTTTTATTTTCTTTTGTTTCCAACTAGACTGTAAGTCCCTAGAGATAGAAACTAAGACTTATGCCTCTGTCGTGTGCACCTCCTACATCTAGCAGAATTTTGAATACAGAGTAGGTAATAAATATTTGTTGCTTGATTGATAAACCTGTAAGGCCTTATAAATATGTTAAACAAGAATTAGGCTAACAGTTTTAAGACCTGAATTTGTGGAGAAAAAGTGGCAGTTTCTCAGGTACAAAAGGAAATAATAAATTGGGGAAGGGAGAGGAAAAAGCCAAGGAAGTCATTTGAGCATCTGGCTTAGCTCTGGGATTAAATGTGAAAATGTAGCTTGTACAGGCCCCTCCCCTTCCCTGTGCCTCACCATCGCCTCAGAGTCTTTAAAATTGATAGGCAGACCTAGGTAGGATCCAGGAGACCGGGCCAATTTCAGCTGTAAAAACAGTGGTAAGCAAGGGATTTGAAGAGCTCTGTTGTTTCACAGCAAACAACTTATTTGTGCCCAGATCAAAAGTAAATAAACAGAATGGTTTTGAATGTGATTAAGAGGATTACATGTTAGAGAATCTGCTTTTGCTATTACAGCACAATCAACAGTAACCCCCTTTGTTTTTCTGCTCTGACACCACCAAGTTTTCCCATAAAAATATCAACTAAAGTCAGTTTATTCTTCTCAAAATCGGTTTCTGTTGTTTTCTAGGGTTGATAGCATGGACTCTTTGACAGTTAAAAGCTTTAATTTGCCTTATACTGCAGCATGGTTTGAGTTGGCTATTTTTAGACGACAATCCTCACTAACTGCCTGTATATCTGGGTCTACTCTGAGAATGGGACCAGGCTTCCCACAAAGCAGGGGATCTCAGAGTGTGGTACAGGGATCACGGGGAGCCCCAAGACACTTAGAGAAGGTGTGCAGAATCTGTGTTATGTTCATAATAATACTGACGCATTTGTCTTCTCACTTTCATTCTCTTATGAACATACAATGGAGTTTTCCAGAGGCAACATGACAGGATGACACCTTTGCTCTGATGAATCATGGACTATGTCTTATGTATTCTGGGGTCTTAAAGATTTGTGTCTTAATTTCTTAATAGAAAATACCCACAGCTATAGCCCACATAAATAAAAGCTCTTTGAGGTCCTCAATTTTAAGAGTATAAAAAGGGTCCTGGAAGTAAAAAGTTTGAGAAGGACTATCTTAAAGATTAAATCTTTAGTTACTCCTTAAGTATACCAATGTTTGGTGGAAAATCCGAGAGATGATTAAAAGTTAGAAAATCAGATTTATAAAAAGAGGTGGAAGGAATGGAGATTGATCAGCCCAGAGAAGCGAAGCTGGAGAGATGCCTTAATAATGATCTTCAGGTATGTGAAGACTTGATGTACAGAACAAGGAGAGGCTGGCTAACTTGCAGTGCAGGGTTGAGATTCAAGCTGGAGATAAAGAAGGATTCTCTGACAGGGGCTGTTAAATGGCAGACTGGGTGACTGACACGCCTGTGGAATCTCCTCCTCTGGAGGTCTTCAAAAAACAGCTAGATTTCCATCCGTCTGGGATGATTTAACTCTGGCCGTGCCAGAAAGCTGACGGGATGGAACAGATGATGTCTTGGCCTCCCCTTCCAGCCCTCTGATTCTGTAATTAACTTGATGAAAGGAGCTGTGGCGATTTGCAGTGCAGGGTTTAGACAGGCATGTGCCTGCTGATCTCAGGATAGGTCTTGTGTAGGAAAGCCAGAGGTTAGCTTCATGGCTGGTGGCGATCTGTATCATCCAGTAACATGATTGATGCCTAGACACATCCATTTCAGGTCAGACTTAGAAGAATTGGGCCCTACCCCCGCCTAACCTTTCTCATTGTCTAAGACGGTGAGAACTTGAATTGGTAGGTTGATTTTAGTCAGCTCAGGTGGGACCTGGAAAATGTCAAATATTAGATGTAGATGTAGGTTTTGGGGCATGAAATGCTCATGATTCTAAAAGAAAAAAGTGCAATTCTTAATTTTATAGAAGGATTGTATCAGAAAGTCCAAATGGAAATTAGGACAACAATGTTCTTTATGGACACAGACTTTCAATTTTTCTGTGTGGTGATACTTTATTTTTCGTTGCAGAATTAGTATTATTTCATTGCTTCTAGTTTTTAAAGTTTTGCATTTTGGAAATTAGAGTTTGATGTTTCCCTGTACTGACTGGGTCAGAGATCCAGAGCAGCAACCAAATTCTAAGGTAGTTTGTTTCCTTTGCTTATCGCTTGAATTTCCGTGAACTATGTGCTCAGGGCAAAAAAAGAGGAAGGAAGGAATGCAAATTTGCTGGGTTTATTGTTGGATCCTGATAGTAGAGACAACACAGTAGAAATCAGTAAAACCATCTGGAATAATGAGCTGGATTAGAGAATATAAATGAGATTTTATCTAAATGTAGACCCAATCACCATAGTCTGTGTTGACACTTAAGAAATATTTGGATCATGCATTAACTTGTCTTGGGTTGATTGATAGAAAGCAGAGGAAGAAGACAAAGCTGGGAAGACCCCCGTGGGTACTTTTTGCAGTGTAGTTTATCAGATATCATTTAGGAAAACAACTGTGGAAGATAGCAGATAAGCCCTTTGTGGGAAACAATTACCAGGCTCTACCTATCTCCAAAAGATTCCATGAGGCTACTGACCTCTCTTTTGATAAAGCCTTGGTGTTGAATGAGATGGGAAGACTAGGCCTAGGGCAACATGGTAAATAATGCTTTGTGTCCCAGAGAAGAGAAAAATGGGATAATTTCATAGAAGTTGCAAGACAATAAACCTCTTTAATTATTAAGACTCATATCATGCCAATAAATACTCAATTAAAAGAAGAAAATTTCCAACTTTATTTTGTATCTCACATTCTTGTCCTTTGATGTTAAAAGGGAGAGAAAAAGGGAGAGAGGAAGGAAAGGAATTCCTGTTTTTAGAAAGCATAGCATTAACCTAGGAAAAGCATTATTCCAAAAGGTATCTAGTAAAATATCATGGATATAATTATATGTACACACATATACACATGTTTTTATATGTATATTTGCATATACATATATATTTATTTTATATCTATATATATACACACACACATATATGTATATATACACATTTATTTATTTATTTTTGGGAAAGCACAAGTTGGGGAGGGATAAGGAGAGGGAGACAGAGGACCTGAAGTGGGCTCTGAGCTGACAGGCTGACAGCAGCAAGCCCAATGTGGGGCTCAAACTCAAGAACTGCGAGATCATGACCTGAGCCAAAGTTGGAAGCTCAACCAACTGATACCACCCAGGTTCCCCCACAGACGGTATTTTAAAATGAGCTTCATAATGCCCTTGTTTTCTAAAATCACTCTTGCAGCTAAAGTTGCTAAAATAGCAAAGGTAAGAATGCGCTGCTGAGTAAAAGCATATCTTCTTTGTAGACTAAGAAGAAAACTTGTTTTCTTTCTGGGCCCAACAAACTAGTGACCATGAAGATATGTGTAAGATTTTATGACTGGGAAAGAGAAACATAACTGTTTTGCTTTTTTTATTTAAGCCCCATTCTAAGCCAATGACAACCCCAGCTAGAGGTTATGAATGTGTGTTACAGAAAGTCACAGTTTGAAGCTTTGATCTTCCCTTCATTTATCCAAGTTATTCTTCAAGCTCTTACCTCTTCCTGCTGTGCTCTTAACTGTGCTTTCTCCCAATTGTCTTTCAAACAAAATTTTGTTCATTTTCCAAGATCCAGCTCTCATTCTACTGTGGCTTCCATACTTCCCAGAACCTCAGAACACCACCACCTGCTGCATGACTTGCCACTATTTGCTTCACATTAGTTATTTGTGTGCTATGTCCATTTTTTTTTTTGCTTAATGGTGTGCTTCTATAGGGCAGGAGCCAAATTATTTTTTTTCAGATCTGAGTCTTATACCTAGTGGGTGCTCAATTGATGTTTACTACTGAGTTGAACTTGATTTAACACATCTTCTCCAGAAAAGAATAAGATCGATGCAGGTGGGTGGCTCAGTTGGTTAAGCATCCGACTTCAGCTCAGGTCATGATCTCAAGGTTCCTGAGTTCAACCCCTGCATCAGGCTCTGGATGAAAGCTCAGAGCCTGGAGCTTGCTTTGGGTTCTGTGTATCCCTCTCTCTCTCTGCCCCTCCTTTGCTTGTGCTCTGTCCGTCTCTCAAATAAATAAATAAATGTTGAAAAAAAATCCAGATGCTAACTAGTGGATTTTACTTCTGGATGTATATTTATTAGATCAATTTATTAGATCATTCAAGGGCTCCTGAGTGCATCAGTCAGTTGAGCATCCAACTCTTGATTTCAGCTCAGGTTATTATCCCAGGGTCATGGGACTAAATCCCAGTTCAGGATCTGTACTGAGCATGGGGCCTGCTTAAGATTCTCTCTCTCTCTCTCTCTCTGCCCCACACCCCCAACTCATGCTCTCTCTAAAGACCACTCAGTAAAACAACATAACTTATATACATTCAAAAATAGAAGTAATGCAAAAATCCATTGCTAAATGCATATTTATTCAATTCATTATAATTTAACTGGATAGTGACTGAAAGAATGCATGTATATGAATGTACATGTATGTGTGTGTGTGTATATATATATATATTTATGTATGGATATAGACAATTCATATCTACATTTTAGTTTTTCTGCTATACACCAAAAAAAATCAAGAAGCGCTAGAAACAAATAAAACATTTAAAAGATCATATTAAAATCCTTGTTCAATGATATCCTTATTTTTTATGAAAAACAAAATGAGGAAGAGTAGAATAAGTAAAATTATTAATTTGTGTCTTCCTAAAAGAATTTTCTTAGTTTTATAAAAATACTGTGCTTTAAAAGGCTGGTTTATTTATTTTCTAAAATTTTATACTAGTAGTCATATGCTGAAAAAAATATGTAAAGATGACATCTAAAAAGTAATATAGTCCCTGGTTTTATTTTTCCTCTGTCCTTTACTTGGGGAAAATTACAAATTATTTTCAAGGGAGCATGTGACATTTCCGCAGATGGGTATTTTCTAGGACAAATGTAAATTGCAGAACAAATAACTTTTTTTTCCATGGGAAATGGTCTCTGTAGTTGTTACAAAGCATACCTTAAAATGAAAAACACTTTGAATAATTATTGTTGGAAGAGATATAATTGTATTTAAATTTCTGCATGACCTGCGTATTTATTCTCTGTTTCTGATTCCTCCACCGAATTTATTTTTCCAACCAGGTTTCAAATTTGAATTAATTTCTGCTTTAAGTGAATGTAGATGTGTGAGAGGGTGTGCAAGTGTATTTTACACCACAATTTTAAGGCTTCCCTTGAGAGATTTGTTTTTGTAAAATTCACTATGCTTGATTGCATAGATTTTTTTTCTTGTTAGGGGCAGAAATCAACATTCTAATTCTTTTGTTTTAATATATGGAACCAGAAACACAGGGTGGGTCCCACAGCCTGGCAGTGACAGCACTTGGTTTGACTGCATTTGGGAGTTATTTTCCATATTGCACTTAAAAAATTGTTTTACACTGGTTGGCTTATTTTTCAGCAAAATCATGCCCTTCATAGAAACTGCATTGATCACAATATTCATGAAAAGTGCAGAATCTGTGATCTAAAGAACATAGACTCTAAAAATATTGACTTAAAAGCATTTCTCATTTTATCCTTCAGTTTTCCAGAAGGTCCTGGGGAGAAGCACTTTCAACCTTGATATGAGCAGAATTCTCAGTGTAGAATAGACTCCAAGTTTGGTTAGACCACAATGAAGTGTGTTGAAAGCCATTAGCCATTAAGAGCATGGATCTGTGCTGATTTGCTTTATGGTATATTTCATGCTGCTCATGCACAGTAGGTAATACACATGGATTCAGCATAAATTTAATTTTGCACATTAAGTAAAGTGCAATAGATAAATTATGCCTGAAGAGGAGCCACCAGCTGCTGTAGCCACTTCAACTAATGTACCCGGAGGTGCCTGAGCACATCAGTTGTGTCGAACCACTAATGCATCCTGGATATCTGCATGGATACATTTGCTATGTGCAGCCAGGAGTAGCCTCCTGGAGCTCAGGGAGGGGCCAGGGAAGGGAACTGGTCCAGGCTCCTGGGGCGGAGCTGCCCTCCCCGCCCCACGCCCCTGGCTCTCGCATGTGCTTTGCCATGGCTGGCCTCACTCAGGAGTTTGGTGGAAGGGTCCTAGACAGGATTTTCCCACGACCTGGGGAAGTGAGAAGGAGCAGAAGGGACCCCAAACATCCCTCCCCTGGCTTAGTTGAAGAATCCAGAGTCCATATGAAACGGGCATTCCACTGAGGATTCAGGGATCGGAAAGGATGCATTACTGCAAAGATGGCTGAATTAGAGCTGCTGGGGGAACACTTACTGTTGAATTTCTTGGCAACCTTGGACCTCATTTCTCAACCTTAATGTTCACTTTATGGTCATTTTTTTTTGTATTTAATATATCTACATCCCATACAGGGAATTGAAGCAGACCACTCTGTGGGCTTTAAGGAAGAAAACAGATCTCCACTCTGGTAGGATTCATTCCTGTGGCCGGGAATGGTGATGGCATGCTTTAGGTTATTTGAGATGAGTAAGCAGTTACAAGTTCCACTGGAAATGTGGCTCCGATCGTTTTCAGCCAAGCCTTGATAATGGAAGTTTCATCCTCTTGGCCATCCCCTCCTGAGGCCCTGTGACTGCACCTGTTTCAGGCTTGTGCTCTTTCCCGGAAGGTGTGGAGGAATGCCTGGTCAGTGCCTGTCATCGTGTCCTTTTGCCCATCGAAAGCACCCTGCCCGTGCTGGCTTTCTCTGAGTAGTCCATTTGCCATACTCTTTTTCTAGGGTAAACGGACTCTATTAGTTGCTGCTGCATCTTGAAAAATGAAACCCAAACATACTGAGGCACGTGACAAATTCACACTGGATAATCAAAAAATAGTAACAGGAACCACGTACTGCAAGCCAGCTGCCATGATAAGCCCTTGATATGCATCACATATCTAAGCTCTTATGGAAACCCTATCATCATTTTCATTTTGCAGAGAAGCAATCTTAGGTTTTGAAATTCAAAATACTTGTCCAAGGGCTGATGGGACTGTAAAATGCTGAGCCATATTCAAATCCAGAGAGCTGGATGTGCGACCCATATTCGACAGCATCACATTGCTCTGCCTTGTACTGTGCTTCAGTACACTGTCATTGAGCTGTGGTTTTCCCCTGCAAGATTCCCTCAACATAGATTTTCTTCAGTTCACTTTTTTGGGGAAAATTTTAGAGACAAAGTTGATCACACTGTATTTAAATAGAAAATTTCTCTTGAAAGGAAACTTAAGATGTTCTTCATGTAGGAAATGTATTCAGGACGAACTGTTTCTGTCCCCCCTCAGGTGTTCCAGAGGAAGATTCTGAGATAAGAGCAAAGAGAGACTCTTGTAATCCATTAGTTAGTAGACTGATTTACAGAGATCAACCTTACTTTGGAGATTTCCAATGCTCCTTTCTAGAACACAAGTCACAAGAATAATAATGCATTCTGGGTCTGTCGAGGTCCTTCCTTGGGTTCAGTTGGAGGAGAAGGGTCTAGGAGGTACCCTTCCAAGGATGCACTGGAGCTTGTCTGCAGCAGCTTCAAAAGCCCTTTGTGCATATATCTTCCCAATTCCGCAGGCACGACATCATACTGACAGCTTGAAACTGGCCATGGTAGGAGTCTTTATGCCACAGAAATTTGTAAGCACCACAAATCATGGCTCCTCTCTCTCTCTCTCTCAGAGAGTCAGTTTTGAAACATTTACCAAGAGCACATGCTCCATAACCTCATGGGCCTTTATGACTGTTCTGGATACCTGGTAGTCATTTTTTTTTTTTCCAGAAAGAAAGAAAAAGAGAGAGAACACAAATGAGCAAGGGGCAGAGAGAGCGAGAGAGAGAGAGAGAAAGAGAGAGAGAGACAGGGTTCACTTAGGGCTCATCCAAAGTGGAGGTCCTGCTCACCTCATGTGGGGCTTGAGCTCATCAAAAGCAGGGCTCATGCTCACCCTTTGTGGGAATCGAACTCATGAACTGTGAGATCATGAATGGAGCCAAAGCCAGATGCTTACTGACTGAGCCAGAAAGGGGCCCTATACTTGCTAGTTCTTGTTCCACTAGCCAGCTCTTCAGTCCACAACACTTTAAGAGAGAAATAACTCTCATCATCAGCACAAAACTATAACACATAAAGCATTACGTTGGGTTTTAGCAATGCTGAAATTAGTCATTATTTATTGGGGCAAACAGGTGTTGCAATATTAATAACAATGTTTACATGTAACCCTGAAAGTGGGTATATGGTAGTACATGCTCTAAAACCTTTCCTAAGTACATCCATGTCCCACACAAGAGAAGATTCTAAGAATGCTAATGAAAAAAGACACATATTCTTTGGCAGAGATTATTGTTGTCCACCGAAATGCTCTTC
Organism: Suricata suricatta; assembly: GCF_006229205.1. Taxonomy (NCBI): domain Eukaryota; kingdom Metazoa; phylum Chordata; class Mammalia; order Carnivora; family Herpestidae; genus Suricata; species Suricata suricatta. The sequence continues at coordinate 110,375,211 of NC_043703.1, read as the reverse complement.
ACCAATGAGTATTTCTACTTTGGATCCTGTTTGCACCAACTAGGATCACAATGGCTTGTAAATTAGGCATTAGATTCTCAGGATTCCACACATAACTTGGCTTAATATTACCCACAGGCCCTAGCCGCATCATTTAAGCCATCTGCATATGAATTGCTTCTATTTTATTTAGGGTTCTGCAGTTGCAGGCAACAGACCCTAATTTAAGCAGCAAAGAAATTTATTGGATAATTTTTGGGTGGTTAAAGAACTGATGGGAAGTAGAAGAAACAGACTCCTGAGAAGATCTGGCACCACGGGATTAGCATAAACCAGTCACTTTCCAGGTAGCACACAACCACTGGGGAAAAATCAGCCACAGCCGTTTCCCCTCCTGTTACTGCAGTCTGTTTGAAATATGTGGGAGGGATAGGGACAGAGCACCTTCACACAAATAGGTGAAAGCAATTCCCCCAAAGGGAATCAGGATGCATTACCAAAACATTAAAAAATTGATGCAGTGTGGTCACTGTAACATTCAACATATAATAGAAGACTAGAAACTACTGTTTGGTTTACAAACAATTTATAAAATGTTTTAAACTTCTATGATAAAGTTCTGAAAACCTTACTCAAGAGTCTCATAACCTTGAGCAGGTTTCTGTTTATACCTTGATATTTAAAAGTCTAAGAGTCAAATTTGTGCTTCACTTATTCAAGCCTATGAGCTTATATTAGATCCATTCCTGGTTCCATTTACATCTTTACCCTCATGTTTTCTTTTTTGCTCTATGCCTATTTCTAATTTATATTATGTAGCTATATTTTATATATGTTCCTAAGCTCCCTAGAATCTTTTTTTGTAACAAGGTAAGCTATAAATAGATACATACAATCATTCCTTAGGACTCTTTTCTAATTTTAATATACTATTGTTCTCATTCAGAAAAATTAGGTATTCCAGTGAACAGAAAATGTTCTCTTAAATTCAAATATAACATCAGAGTCACCCTGTCTTGACTGATACTTACTCAAAACAGAGTTGCTTTTTAAATCTCTTTACTTAAATTCACATGCAGAGGAAAGCAATACCATAGAAGTAAGAGGAATGGTAATTATTTCCCTGGAGAACAATAATTTTGCAATAAATTTCAAAAACAGCACTATTTAGCAAATTAAGCTTAGAGCCAAGGATATTAAATAGAGTTAACTTTGTGGAAATAAATTCTGATACCACAGGCTTCAAACATTACTTTAAATGTATTCATTTAAAAAAAAAAAAAAAAGCTAGTGAAGAGGCCCTTAAGGCTTTGGTTTGGGATATTGGGTTTTGTTTTTAAAGGCTGAAGGAGTGAAACCTTTCTCACACCAGGCAGGATATAATGAATATATGTCTATATGTGCACTTTATTTTGATATTACTAGACTGCCGAATAAGCAATATTGATAGCAACATCCCCTTCAAAGGAAACTTGTACTTTGCAGCCATGCTTCTGTGCTTTGGCAACTCCACATGGAAACAGTATTCCTTTGATCCTATATTTAGTACTGATATTGTTTATGTTCAAATGTTAAAAATAACTCTTTAAAGCCACATGCCCTAAGGTTAATAATAAAGGCACATTCTCACCTTTTAGAAGGGTTTACAAGAAATCTAGGGCCACCTTCTGTAGCCATACTCAACTATAAGTCTGATAGGGCTTGAACAGAATGATAATTTGTTATGAAAATCTTCTTTTTGACTCTCTCCTCAATGTATGTGCTTAGATCCACTGAACTGCTTTTCTTGGCCCAGTCTTTGCTTAGGAGAGTCAAAGCATCCATCTCAAAGTGAAAAAAAAGAGAAAGAGAAAGAAGGAAAAAAGAAGATGAAGAAAGATATACCATGGATAACACACATGTGCACACACACAACCCCTACCTGTCATTCTAGTGATCTATTGATCTCCATCTAATAGATACTGTCTTTTTCTTTGCTTTAATCAGAGGAGGGGGGTAGCAGTTCACAAATGGAAAGACATAAGTTGGTCCTCTCTTACTTGCTAGAAGCATCCCTCCCAAAGCGCTGATGCTTGCCTATTGTCAGACTACACTGCACTCTCTCATTAATATTAACCATTTCCTCTGAAGTGTTTAGACTCTGTTTTAAGGAGCCATTATTCTTATAGTGGTTGCTAAGTCACCGTCAAAGAATTCTAAGATCCTTGAAGCACGAACGTACAGGAAATCGACATTATCAGGTCCTTGGTCTTTGCAGGTAGTGTGAAGTAATTTTTAAAAGACATGGAGAAATTGTGGTTGGGTCCAGCTAAGTCGAACTACATTGCACTCTAGGCATGCATAGCGTTGAGGAATTAACCACAGTGTTATCAGTGTTGCTCTGCTACAGTACAGGTCATTACTACTGAAGCCTGCCTAAATGACTCTGTGTGTGTGTGTGTGTGTGTGTGTGTGTTTTGCCAAAGGTAACATCTGTTCTATTTATAGCTAGGATATTTTTGTAGGAGAAAACTGAGGCTATATTTGGCCATTCCAATCTAATCAAGTTGAGAATTTAAGTTTCTTTTTTAAAATTTTTTTATGTAACTTATTTATTTTTGAGACAGAGAGACACAGAGCATGAGCAGGGACGGTCAGAGAGAGGGGGAGACACAGAAGCTGAAGCAGGCTCCAGGCTCCAGGCTGTCAGCACAGAGCCTGACACGGGACTCGAACCCACAAACTGTGAGATCATGACCTGAGCTGAAGTCTGCCACTCAACTGACTGAGCCACTCAGGCGCCCCGAGAATTTAAGTTTCTTAATGTATTTACTGGTTGATAAGCTAGTTGGCTGCTAGGTAGGGACGGAGAAGGTTCTGTTTAGTTTTAGTTTTGTTTTCTCGTGATGTAAAAAAGGTGACTCTGTGGCTTTGTAATCGGGGATGAACTATTCATAAAAGTGTCTGGTCAAATGCTTTCTTTGATTGCTGCTGATGAATCAAATCTTGTTAGTCAAACCTTGGCCTTCAAACACAAACTCACTCCAAACTTGCTTCCCCATTACCACGTGTGGCAAATCTGTGATCCTGCCAAACCACCTGAAAAGAATTATTTTCCTTGCACATAAAAAAAATAATTGTCAGTTCTTTAAAATTCAGGCTGTCGAGGTTTTGATCAATTAAAACCTTTTCCACACCTCGGTAGCATTCCCAAAGGTTAAATATGTTTCTGTTCTTGCATCTACAAGATAATTATGGGAAAGTGAGGGAGTTTCTTTTCTGAAAAGATATGGAAACCAAGTAGTTATTTGTGCCCTGCAAATCCTTTTGGGTCTAAAGAACCAGCAAGATAATAAATTGTTTTGCTAAAAACAGGAAGTTTGGCAAAGATGCAAAAGTACAGCTAAACTTTGGCCAGGAAACCCAAAACATTGTGTTCTTCTTTGAAAGTATTTCCAGCAAGAAAAAAGTGGAGTGCCTTGAATACATAGTTTAAGAAACAGTGAAGGCATCTGGCAACAGGAACCGCTTGCCAAGCTTGTGGTTGTGCTGTGCTTGCTGATGGAAAGATGTGCCAGTTTTCAATGACTTATGTCATGCACAGCTGGAAACTCACGCATAAATAAGATCTCGAATGTTGTGAAGTCCAAAAAGATTCGAGAAAATATCCCCCCCTTTTCTCTCCCTTCATCCAAACTGTAAAAAATATTAAATAAAAGGCATTACTTGGAGTTTAGATGGGGAAAAGCCAAGTCAGATTTCTCAGGGAAACCTGTTTCAAGGCAGGAGCGTTCAACCGGTTGAGACATTCTGGAAGTTGTTAGGTTTTTTTCCTCCGTCTCCCCTCCCTCAAATTCTTCATACTCACTCTTGCCAGCTTTATTAATATGATTGTGATTATGTGGCATCTGTTTTGGACAGAGCCGATAGGACTGTAATTTCCACTTTAGTCCATCAGTCTGGAAAGACTTCAAAATGTGGGCCAGAAAAAATAAAGAAATTAACCCAAGACGTCTGGAAAGGAGGGTATTGTGCTTCTGTCTGTTCAAGCTGCAGGGAACCCTGGGATATCTTGATCAGAGGAGGATGTGTTAGAGAAATGGTGCTCTTTGGGCATGCAGGGCCTCTTCCAGCTGGCAATGGTGATGGGACTCCTTTTATTCTCCCTCCACACTGAGTGATTTGGCTTCCAGTTTTGAACTTAGGATTCAAGGAGGGGAACTTCCAATTTTAGTTCTTACCATTTATGTGGGGCTGGAAGCAATTGTCCAGCTCCCTTAGTTTCTTATTTGAGGAGTGGGAGAAGCAAGGCAACCCATAAGGGTCAGCAAATGGAGTCAGCACCTCCAGCCAGGGGCCTTAGGAGCACCTGTCCTGAAGATCTAGGAGCCAAGCAGAGAAGAAAATGACACCATTCTTTTTTCTTCTGAGATGGGCGTTTTCTAGTCACTATTCTCTGTCTACTCTTTGTTCTTTGGTTTTACCTTTGATGCACCTCTTTATCTTAATTGCCAACTCTCTTCTCTTGGGGGGAACATTTAGCAGCTTAGTGTAGTCATGGAGTTGGGGTATGGTCTTCTGGCCCCAGCCCTGCACCTGGTGACCAAGACTATTTTGTCTCTCTAAACCATGAGCTCTTCATCTGGTAATGACTCATTATAATGGTACTTCAAAGACATGTGGTGAATATAAGCAAAGCACAAACTACAACCCTGGGTTGCAAGGCACTGATTCATATGTGGTCAACAAATGTTGGCTGCTATTGGGATGGAGAGAGGCCACAAAGTGACTTCCTCTACACAGGAGCCTGCCAGGAAAGCTTTTGGTTTTCTTAGCATGAATTTGTTCTTTTAGGGACAAATGTTACCAACTTTGAGACTGTCATATTTAAAACATTAAAATATATGGCCTTTATTTGATGATTAGAAAATGACTAGCTCTTTTAGAGATTTTCAAGGGAGAGTAGAAATAGATAAGAATATCCTTTCACTTACTACCTAGAAATAGCTGTTACTTGCATGTTGACACAGTTGTTTTCAGTCTTTTTTCTATGATTTTGTTTAGAAATACTAAAGTGGCACATTACACACCCTAAGCATTTTATAATACATTTTCTAAACATTTTCTCACATCATTAAATATGATTTTTGAAATGCCTAAAAGTGTTATTTTAAAGGGCATTTATAACATTCCATTGTATGGATATACTTACTGGAATTAAGGATTAAGGTTTCTCTAGTTTTTCTTTTTTAAAACATCAGGATGAAAATCTTTGCATTTGTATTTCATTAGGATAGAATTATTGGATTAAAGGTGTCTGGGTGGCTCAGTTGTTAAGCATCTGACTTCATCTCAGGTCATGACTTCACAGTTCATGAGTTTGAGTCCTGCTTCAGGTACGCAAAAGCCCTGCTTTGGGCTCCACACCTAGAGTGTGGAGTCTGCGTACGATCCTTCCTCTCTAACTAAAAAAAAAAAAAAATTATTGGATTAAAAAAAATCTTTTTGAGAACTCTTGAGACGTGATGGTTATGCCTTGAAATTATGAGGGATTTACTTTCTCTAAAAAGAGTGGAGGAAAAGCTCTTAACACAACATGGAGAATGCTGGTTGATGTCAACTGGGGGTGGAAATGGCTTCTTGCAGGACTGGTGCGCCAACGCCCCTGCCTCTGCTCTGTGTGTGTGTGTGTGTGTGTGTGTGTGTGTGAACAGATGCACATGAGTGTGGATGTATACATATGCACATACACTACATCTATACACGCATATCTCTACATGATTTATCTATAATTGTGTATGTGTATGCATATTCTAATGCATATATAGTGTATATATGTGTGCATGTGTGTATTGAAAAGGAGAGAAGGGAAGAAAACTCTGTTCTCTCCCATTCCCACCCTGCTGACCCTGGATTGGTTTTGAGCCGTGGTAGGGAGAAAGTGAGGCTAGAAGATGGAGGAGTTGCCCTTAGGGTGGACTTAGCAATTCTACGGACACAAGAAACATTGCCTGGGGGGCTCAGGCAGCCGAGCTGAGGAGAGAGCCATTCTCCCCACCTCTGTCTGGAATCTCATACCTCACCTGCCCCTTGAGGAAGGACAGCTTAGGCTGCTTTGGCAGGCAGCACCCCTGCTGAGACTATTTTCACAGTTAGCACTGGCAATGGTGAAACCTGCAAAGCTTCCTTGGTCCCTGAAAAGAAGGGAGCCTTCGCAGGAGAAAGTGCACAGAACAGGTGCCCGCTGTGATGCTCCCAGCGGCAGGCTTTGTGAGCTTGTAAGATGCCTCTAGAGGAGTGTGGGTCCCAGAAACAAAATCTATTAGGGCGTCTGCAGGGGCTGGACTTCTGTTTGAGCATACAGGGGCTTCTGCCACTGCGCGGTGGGTTTAACTGCTGCTGTGGGTCCTGGCTTTCATACGGGCAGTGCCTTAGTCAATGAGGTGAAGAAAATGGAGCAGGAACTGAGAAAGGAGGGGAAATTGTGATTAAAGGGAAAAAAATGAAGCCATGCAAATCTGAAGTTTTAGGAAACTGGAACGTGAAGCCGAGAAGAGTTACTTGAATTACTGAATGGGCAGGCTGGAAAGAACAGTAGAGGTCTTCCATTTCCAACTCCTCACTTTACAGAGGAGGCATCTGTGAGCCCCAGGAAGTTGTCACCTTCTCCAGGTCACACAGGGTGAAGTCAGTCTGAACCACAGTGGAGGTTTGGCCTGCTGGCGCTTCAGCTCCTTCCACTGCCCCCCCCACCTCTGCCTCTCTTGCCAGCGCCCAGACGCATATGGGCTTGAGGGTGCAGTTCGTGGGGGGAACAGTGCATCCGTTTGTGCTGCTCTGTCAGGATGCCCACAGAGAGTGGGGCTTAAACGACAGTTTACTGCTCACAGTTCTGGAGGCTGACAATCTGAGATCGGGGTGTGTGTGGCTGAGTTCTGGTGAGAGCCCTCTTTCAGGTTGCAGATGGAGGACTTCACTTTGTATCCTCACATGGCTGAATGACAGAGAGAGGACACAAGCTCTCTCTTGACTCTTCTCACAAGGGCACTTATCCCATTCATGATGGCTCCTTCCTTACGACTTTGTTTAACCCTAATCCATTTCTAAAACACTTCCAAATACTACCATTTTAAGGGCAGGGTTTCAACCTATGGAATTGGCGGGGAGGACACAAACATCCAGGTGACCACATCCCTCACAGAAAGTATAAAGGAATGGGCGGCAGAGTTGGGTCCGTGTTCTCCTGCCTGACTTTACTGTCCTCTGATGCTTTCTGCAGTCCTAATGCCCAGGCTGCATGCCAGACCTGTCAGAGCAGGATGTGTGAGGGTGAGACCCTGGCAGGGCATGGTGGGCAGAGTTGAGGCCCCTTCCCCCACCACCTCTGTGAGGCCGAGGGGCACGTCGCTGTGTCAGCAGCAGGCACCATGTCCTGGTTCGCACACAGCAGCAGCAGCTGTGCAGCCTGCGCTCGCCTGTTTGCAGCACAGTGATTACAGTATCTGAAGTCACAGGGCTGGAGAACAACTTCTCAAGTCCCCCTCAGTCCTACAACCAGAGGGTCTGCATAAAAAGAAATACACATAGGGTCCACATAGCTTCAACTACACACACTTTTTCTTTATCTTCTAATTCTCTTCTCCTCACTCCCTGCCGCCAAGATTCCCATGACCTCTTTCCCATTCTTCAAACACAAAGAAATGAGAACGTGTTGGGTTTCCCTGAAATCACCAAGAAGCCACACAGCTATTTGGTGTTTTGGCGATAAGGAGGGTTTGGTCCTTCCTCATGCTGTGCTGTGCGCTCCTTGCTCTCCCACCCCTCCACCCCCAGGGCCCCCTCACACTCCCCACAACCTCACAAGACCTGGTTTTGGAAACACCAGCGTAATGCTTATGAAGTCACGCCCCATGAGGTTTGGTCTTGGAGAAGTGTTACGGCTGAAAGAACACAGTCCATGCAATCAGAAGTAATTTCAAAATAAATCAAGTCCTCTACTTGCACTTCTCAAATGCCCTGTGTGAACGGAAAACGGGCCCCAACACTTCTCACATTCTCCCTTTTTCTTCCCCCATCTATTGCTCCCACAAGCTATAACTGTTTTATGCAGCACTCCGACCCTTCCCTTAACACCCCCCTTAAATTTCTGTGGTCCTTTTCTCCTGCTTATTTTTACCCAAACCTCTATCTGGAAGCCCAAGAGGGTCCCCTGCACCCCCCCTCCCAGGGCAGGACTGACCTCAGAGGGCTGAAGGAGGTCACTATAAAGCTAGGATGCTCAGAACCACGTTGAGGAAGCAAAGGTAAGAAAAAGGCAAGGAACACTCAGGAGCTAACTATTGTTCTCCTTTTACACAGAAGCCACTGGGGCCACTATTGGAGCCCTGAGCAGGCACTTCTAGGGGTCATGGGTACCCTGGGGCTGAAGGGGACAAGGAGAGAGAGAGGGCATTTGGGTCTTGGCTGCTTGGAAGCGGAGAGCTGGCCTGGGTGACCTGTTGAAGCTCTTCTTTACTGGGGACTACTCATTCTCTCTCTTGTCACATATGGGAAGTCTATTTGGCAGTGTCCCACCTTGGGTTCTCTGAGTATCACTGTCTTAACACAGCTGGCTGTAAAACCTGAGTTCCATTAGGTACACTGACTACAGTTCTTTGGTGAAGATGTTAGAAACAGGCTGAGTGAACATGGTTTAATGTTTCCTCAGAGTTTTCCTGAATGAGAGGAAGAGAGCTCTCTTTTTCTCTTGGTTTATTTCTTGCCCCAATTTTCCTTTTTTCTTACTATAGCACTTGGGGTCAAGGCTAAGGGCTCTAGAGAAAGCTCTATTTCCATTATTTAATTTCACAGACAGAAATTTCCACCCTCCTCCTCTGTGAATGTTGAGGATATCCTGTAGCATGACATGGGGCTGGGGTCTGAAGATGGCGTGGAGCCCCCTTTGGAGTAACACGGGATGGACGGACTTGCATGGAGAGTCATCAAACACATTTTATGTAAAGGGGAGCAAACTGTCAGAGAGGTCTTAGAAATCTACTGAATTGTGAAAAGAATTAATGTTAAAACATGTTCTAAGAGTGTTAATTATTCTGATATGGAAAAGAAGGAACTGAACCATTAGTCCTATTTCATCCACAATGTGAATGTCTGGACCAGTTTCATGTTGCCAAGATTTATTTTCTCCCTGTCCCACTGACAGCAGCCTTGGCATCAGGGTAGGAATGCCAGAGCTTGGAAAGCCACTCAAAGAGGCCCAAAGCCAGTGGCCACAGGGGCTTAGTAGAGCAGGAAAATTTTATCCTACAAAGACCTGTTCTCTACTAGGCAAATTTCTCAGTGAAATGGGGAGCGGGAGGGGGAGATGGGTTCTGGACCTGGAATGATCTGGGCTCACATGATGCATTAACTGTGTGAGTCTGGGTCTCAATGTTTTTGAATCTGTACACAATACATATTAATAATTTCCACTACTTTATACAGCCAGTTAAGGATTAAATGAAAGGACATTTGTAATATGTCTGGCATGGTACCTGGCTCATAGTAAATGCACAATAAACACCATATTTCTCTCCTTAGATACACACACACACACACACACACACACACACACACACACACACATATATATATATATACCTGGAATAATACTTCTAGGGGGTTTTCTCAAATGGTTGCTTACTTTAGTTCTAAAGCACCAGTTCCTGGCAGGCAGAAATAATGAGTGTACAGAACAGCATTCTTTCCAAAACATAGCTGAACACATAATTTCTAAGTAAATAAATTGATGTTGGGTGTCTTCATTGTAAAGACCCAAAGAAGTAGGAAGCTCATGTCCTCACTGAGTATACAATAAAGCTAGGAAGACAAGATACGTATACCATCAATATTCAGAAATGAGGAATAAAGATATCTGAGTCCTATCCCTGTCTAATTTAGTTATTAAAGGTCCCCAGTATGCCATCAGCCATCCTAAGGCAGCTAGTTCCCACTCTCTTCTGTGTAGGGACATGTGTAGCCTCTCTTTCCCCCAGGTGACTCAGCTGCTGCTGGGCACACCACCCTTAGAGCTCTTCCCCCAGACACTCCACACCACTCCTGCCTCAGGCCCTGCTCTGGCTCCCCATCTGCTCTTGGTTTTGTGACAGCCAATCCCTGTGGAGGCTGTGGATTCCTCCCTGCCTAGGCTCCAGCTGCTCCACTAAGAGCTGTCATTTCTCTCTTGCTCAAAGAAGACGATTCTACACTTAGCACCTGTTTCAACCATCTTAAGAAAGTAATGTTAGTGATTACCAGCTTAAGCTTTGGAGTCAGAATGAATGAATTCAAATCCTACTTCCACCAGCTTCCAACTATCATGCTGTGCAAATTAATAATTAAGCCTCAATTCCAATGCCTGGAAACTTGGGGCCAATAAATTTGAGGACTAAATGAGATGACATGCACTTAGCATAGCATATAGTAGGCTACCAGGAAGTGTTTGTTCTTATTAGCTAACAGTTGCAATTTTGGCGTGTTAGGTATCTGCCTGGTTTACACCTTCTTTGCTGCATGTCCCTAGAGGCTCACCAGTAGTCCTCTCTCACCGGGTCTTCCTTCCCAACTCTATCTCAGAACGGGACATAAAATCTTCAGTGCAGCTCAGCATTGGGAAAACTGCTTTCCTTCCAGGATCATTTACTTTCTTCCTGGCTTTCCACAGTTTCTAAATCCCTGTGCTAGTCTGAGGTTCATAATCCTGACATCTAGGAAAGTACTCAAAGTACTCAGCATAATTTCTTCCAAACACAACCCCAGTCCTCTGATAAAAAGGCCTATTTATTTAGCCTGATGCTTCAACCTGAGAGAGAGGGTGCAGGATTCCCATATCACTAGTGGCTTAGGAGGTGCTCCCAGGGATGGTAAGCAAAAAAAACCCACCATCCTTACACACCCCCTTGGCCTTGGTACAGCTCAGTGAGACTTCCCAGGAAGAAATTTATGCACTCATCTGAAGCCTTCATTTTTGCAACAGTTGCCTGGGGGTTATGTCCAGATCTCCTGGGTCTGGAGGCCAGCAGGGATTGCAACTGCAGCCCCAATGAACTGTAAACATTTGCATAATTTAAAAGCTGCTGAGGGTCTGGCTTCCAATCACTTTCAAAGTAGGTGCTAAATGAGATTCCTCCCTTTGGATCCCTGACAGATCTTGGCAGACTCTTAACATCAGGGCTGTATCAATAATAAATCAGACAGTCTAGACAATCATAAAGGTTTGAGAAATAATCAAGAGCTAGAATCATCATCTACACAAGGCCATTCTTCCAATACAGAGGGAGGCATATTTATTTCATCTACTACATAGAGACCAACACAGAGACCCATGAAAAATGAAGAAACAGAGAAATATATTCCAAACAAAAGAACAAGACAAAACCTTAGAAAAAAAGACCTTAATGATATGGAAATAAGTTATCTATCTGATAAAGAATTCAAAGTAATGGTAAAAAAGATGCTCACTGAACTTGGGAGAATGGATGAGAATTTCAACAAACAGACAGAAAATATAAGTACCAAACAGAAGTCACAGAGCTGAAGAATACAATAACTAAACTGAAAAATACACTAGCGGAGCTCAACAGCAGTCCAGATAAAGCAGAAGAATAGAGGAGAAAGCTGGAAAATAAAGCATCACAGCTTCCCCAGAGCAGCAAAAAGAAAAAAAAAAGATAATGAGGATAACTTAAGTGACCTCTGGGACATCATCAAGCAGAATAACATTCCCATTATAGAGACGTCAGAAAGAGAAAAGAGAGAAAAATCAGACAATTCATTTAAAGAAATAATGGATAAAAATTTCCCTAAGCTTGGGAAACAGACATCCATATCTGAAAAAGTCCCAAGTAAGATGAATGCAAAGGGAATCTCACCAAGACACATAGTCATTAAAATATCAAAATTAAAGAAAGAATCTCAAAAGCAGTAGGAGAAAAACAAATTGTTACATATAAGGGAAACTCCATAAGGCTATGAGCAGATTTCTCATTAGAAAATTTGCAAGCCAGAAGAGAATGGTATGACATACACAAACAAAGCACTGAAAAGAAAAAAAATTTCTAAAAAGTATACGTCACCCAGCAAGATTATCATTCAGATTTTAAGAAAAAATAGAGTTTTTCAGACAAGCAAAAGCTGAAAAAGCTCATTATTATTAAAGTAGTTTTACAAGAAATATCAAAGGATCTTATTTAAGCTGAAGAAAAATGGCACTAATAAACAAGAAAACATATGAAAGTAAAAATCTCACTGCAAAAGGTAAATATATAATAAAAGTAATGGTTTAGTCACTTATAAAGCTACTAAGAAAGGTAAAAGACAAAAGTAACAAAATCATCTAAAACAACAATAATTAATTAAGGAGTACATAAAATAAAACGCTGCAAAATGTGCCAAGAGGGGAGGGGAGAAGAGTAAAAATGTATTGTTGGGAATGCATTAGGTTTATTATTTAAAATAAACTGTTATATTCACAGGATGAAATATGTGAACCTTGTAGTAATGTAGTAATGTATAAACTTATTAAAATACACAAAAGAAAATGAGAAAGGAATCTAAATATAATACTAAATGACTAAAGAAAGTCATCAAATCACAATTAAGAATTAATAAAATGTCAATAAGTACATACCTATTGATAATTATTTTAAATGTAAATGGACTAAATTCTCTAATCAAAGGCTGAATGGATAAAAAAACAAGACACATCAATATGCTACCAATAAGACACTTATTTTAGAAGTAAGGACTTGCACAGACTAAGTGAAGTAATGAAAAAAAGACTTTTCATGCAAATGAAAAGAAAGCTGGTGTAGCTATACTCATACCAGATGAAATAGATTTTAAAACAAAGACTAACAAGAGACAAAGAGGGTAGTACATAATGATAAAGGAGTCAATCCAGCAAGAAGATAATATTTCTAAATATATATGCATCCAATATAGGGGCATCAAAGTACATAAAGCAAATATTAACAGGCCTAAAAGGAGAAATCGACAGCAATATACTAAGGGATATTAACACTTTGTTTACATCAATCAATAGATCATCTAGACAGAAAATAGAAGAGGAAACACTGGTTTTAAACAATACATTAATAGCTTTATATAGAACATTTCATTCAAAAGCAAAACACATATTCTTCTCAAATGTGCACGGAACATTCTCCAAGATAGATCACATATTAGACCACAAAACAAGTCTCAATAAATTAAAAATATGAAATCATATAAAGCATCTTTTCTGACCACAATAATCTAAAAAAACTAGAAATCAACTATAAGAAGAAGAAAACTGGAAAAAAACACAAATATGTGCAGATTAAACAACTTGTTACTGAATAATTACTGTCATAGAGGAAATCTTAGTAGAAATAAATAATACATAGAGACAAATAAAAAAGTAATATATATCAAAACCTACAGGATGCAACAAAAGTAGTCCTAAAAGAGAACTTCATGCAATGCAGGCCTTGCTCAAGAAACAAGAGAAATCTCAAATAAGCACTTTAACTTTACATCTAAAAGACCTAGAAAAAGAAGAGCAAACAAAGCCTAAGTTAGTAGAAGGAAGGAAATAATAAAGATCAGAGCAGAAATCAATGAGATAGAGACAAAAAAGACAATAGAAAAGATCAATGAAACTAAGATCTGTCCTTTGAAAAGATAAACAAACGTAACAAACTTTAGCAAGACTCACCACCAAGAAAAAAGTGAGAGGGCTCAAATAACAAAAATCAGAAATGAAGTTACAACAGATACCACAGCAATACAAAGAATCATAAAAGGCTACTCTGAACAATTATATACCAACAAATTGAACAACCTAGAAGAAATGGATAAATTCCTAGAAATTCACAGTTTTCTAATACTTAATATGAGGAAACAGAAAATCTGAATAGACTGATTATTAATAAGAGAATTTAATCAGTAATCCAAAACTTCCCAACAAAGAAAAGCCCAGGACCAGATAGCTCCACTGGTGAATTCTATCAAACATTCAAAGATTTAATATCTATCTATCTATCCTTTCCAAACTTTTTCAAAAAACTGAAGAGTAGGGAGAGCTTCCAAACTCATTTTATGAAGCCAGCATTACTGTGATATCAAAACGCAGGTGAGGACACCACAAAAAGAAAAATTACAACCCAATATCTCCAATGAATATAGATGCAAAAGTACTCAACAAAATATTAGCAAACTGAATTTCACAATCCATTAAAAGGATCATATACCGTGATCAAGTGAGATTTATTCCAGGGATGCAAGGGCAGTTCAACATCTGCAAATCAATCAATGTGATACACTACATTAACAAAATGAAAAGTAAAAATCATATATTCATCTCAATATGAGCAGAAAAAGCATTTCACAAAATTCAAAATTCATTTATGATATAAACTTTCATACTCCTTAGTGGGTATGGAGGGAATACACCTCAATACAATAAAGGCCATAAATGACAACCCCCCAGCTAATGTCATATATAGCAGTGAAAAGTTGAAAGCTTTCTCTCAAGATTAGGAATAAGCCAAGAAAGACCACTCTCACCACTTTTTAGAAAACATAGTACTGAAGGGGCACCTGGGTGGCTCAGTCAGTTAAACATCAGACTTCAGCTCAGGTCATGATCTCACGGTTTTTGAGTTTGAGCCCCACATTGGGCTCTGTGCTGACAGCTCAGAGCCTAGAGCCTGCTTTGGTTTCTGTCTCTCTCTCTGCTCTTCCCTTGTTCATGCCCTGTATGTCTCTTTCTCTCTCAAAAATAAACATCAAAAAGATTTTGAAAAAATAGTACTAAAATCCTAGCCACAGCAATTAGGCAGGAAAAAAAATAAAAGGCATAAAATTGGAAAGAAAAACGTAGAACTGTCACTATTTGTAGAATACATGTAACTATATATAGAAAACCCTGAAGACTCCAAAAAAAAAAAAAACCTGTTAGAACTAATAAACAGATTCAGTAAATTGCAGAATACAAAATTAATATGCAAAAATCTGATGCATTTCTATATACTAATAACAAACTATCAGAAAGAGAAATCAAGAAAAAAATCCCATTGACAATCACATGAGAAAGAATAAAATACCTAGAAACAATTTTAATCAAAGGTGAAAAACCAGTACACTGAAAACTATAAGACACTGATAAAAGAAGCTGTAAAATGGAAAGATATTTCATGCTCATAGCTTGGAAAAATTAATATTGTTAAAATTCCCATACTACCCATATCTACAGATCAAATGCAATCCCTATAAAAATTCCAATGGAACTTTTCATAGAACTAGAACAAATAATTTTAACTTCATATATAACCACAAAAGACTGAATGACCAAAACAATCTTGAGAAAGAACAAAGCTGGAAGTATGCTTCCTGATTTCAAACAGTATCATAAAGCAACACTGATCAAAAGAGTATGATATCGGCATAAAAACAGACACACAGATCAATGGAAAAGATGACAGAGCCCATAAATCAACCCACAAAAATATAGTCAACTAATTAATACCAAAGGAGGCAAGAATATTAAATAGGGAAAGGACAGCCTCAGGAACAAATGTTATTGGGAGAACTGGATAGCTACATGCAAAAGAATGAGACTGCACACTATCTCATACTATATACAAAAATTAACTCTAAATGGATTAAAGACTTGAATGTAAGACCTGAAACCATAAAACTCCTAGAAGAAAACATAGGCAAAAGAGCTCCTTGATGTGAGCCTTCGCAATCTTTTCTTGAATCTGACTCCAAAATAGGAAACAAAGCAAAAATAAACAAATGAGACTACATCAAACTAAAAAGCTTCTGTACAGTGAAGGAAACTGTCAACAAAATGAAAAGGTAACCTACAAACTAGAAAAAGATATTTGCAAATCATGTATCTGATAAGAGACTAATATACAAAATATATAAAGACTCATACAACAGAATAACAAACAATCCAATTAAAAATGGAAAGAGTGTCTTAATAGATATTTTTCCAAAGAAGACCTACAGATAGTTAACAGGCACAGGAAAAGATGTTCAACATCACTAATCATCAGAGAAATGCAAATCAAAATCACAATGAGGTATCAGCTTGTATCTGTCAGAATAGCTACTATCAAAAAGACAAGAAATATCAAGTGTTGGCAAGGATGTGGAGAAAAGGGAACCCTAAGACACTGTTGGTGGGAACATAAACTGTTCCCAGGTCACTATGAAAAACAGTACAGAGGTTCCCCCCAAAATTAAAAATGAAGTTACCGTATGATCCAGCAATTCTACTGCTGGGTATCCATCTGAAGAAAACAAAAACACTAATTTGAAAAGATATAGGCACCTTTATGTTTACTATGGGATTATTTACAATAGACAAGATATGGAAACAACCTAAGTGTCCATCAATGGATGAATGGACAAACACCTGATATATATACATAATGGGATATCATTCAGCCATAAAAAAGAATGAAATCTTGCCATCTGCAACAACATAATGGGCCTTGGGGGTATTATGGTGAATGAAATAAGTTAAAGAAAGACAAGCATCACATGATTTCACTTATCATAGAATCTAAAAACCAAAACAAACAGAACAAAAGAAAGCCTAGATTTGTAGATACGGGGAAAAGATTGGTGGTTACCAGAGGGGAGGGGAGTTAGGAGGAGGTAAAAAGGGTGAGGGGGCTTTAGAAGTACAAACTTCCAGTAAAGTAGGTCATAGGGATGTAATGCACAGCATGGGGAATATAGTCAATAATATTGTATTAACTTTGCATAGTGACAGATGGTAACTAGACTTATTGTGGTAACTGTTTTGCAATGCATACAAATAGTGAATCATGCAAATAAAAAAGAATGATGCAAATGACAAATGCTCTTAGAGTTCAGAAAAAGAGCTTTCACTTTATGTAAGGTAGATGCCAATTAATAACAATCTAGGGTTTGAGCTTCATCAGCCACAGCCTAAGAGGATTGTCAGTTATGGTTGGGATTTTCCACACACAAAATGTAGGTACCTGGGAAGGGTCATACTGACTAGAGAAATCTTCAAACACTGGCTGCAAGACAGCTTTTGACAGTAAACTCCAGATGGGGAGGATCTAGGGATAGGGGTAAGAAGAGTTTGGGAATTCCATGGTGAGCTAGAAATGTCAATCAAAGAAAGGGCAAAAGGGTACCCTGGACAAAGAGGACAAAAGTAGAGTAGATGAAATGGAAGGCAGAGGAGTAAGACGACAGAAGGAAAGAGGAAAGAAACATAAAAAACCAACATGGCTATTTAATACAAGGAAGTAAGTTGAATATAAGACTGAAAAAAAACTTGCTCAAGTCTCTAAGATTAAGCAATGCCAATCAATTGCAAGGCACAATGAGCATTTTGAAATCATCTTGTTTCAAGTGTGTGATTCTTAGAAGTAGATTTTAACATTAAACAAGAGCACATAGGTGAGACATTGTGGGACCTTGAAATGATGTCACAGGCATCCAACTTAGATCCTTGCTCTGGATACTCAGACTTTAACTTGATCAAAATGAAAGTTTGCTTGATTCTCCACTATGATCTCATCTTGACTCACAATGATGCTTTTTGGAATGATTTCTATAGGTTTCCTTCTGCCATGTTATAAGATAGGACTGACTTGCTTAAGGAAAGTGATTTAAAAATATATCATTGATCTTGAGAAATCTTTTAAAGTCTATGGCATTTCTTGGCTCAGCAAGGTCAATTTTTGTTCCATAGTTTCTAAAGAAAAACTCTTATCTCTAAAGGGTTGATTGATTTATTTTTAAATAGTAACATTATTCTTTCTTGTACCCTGTAAGCCACCTTTGTTTTAAATTTAGTTCTCTAAAGTCACCAAAATTCATTGGACCCATATGAAAAAGCATCAATCTCTCTTTTATAACTCCTTTTGATGACCTTAAATCCACCAGGTGCTCCAATGGTTCTGATAATGAGGAAGGTGGAATTGCCCCAAGTGTAATTGGGAACTTGCTTGGGGCCCTTTACAGTAAACTGTACCTTTTGTATTTTTCCAGGCAAGAAGAAGTTAAGTGGTGACCTTGAGACTCAGTCTAGTATCTGGCCTGTGGAATGGTTTTAAACCTAATGTATAAATATTGAATATAATCAACTAAGAAATCATTAAACTACTTGCTAAAGTGACAGAAGATTAGTAAACTAAGGACAATGATGTTAAGCAATGAACTTAATATTCATAGTTTGATTTCCTTCAGTGTTCCTGGATCTCTCTGCCTGTACAAGCCCTCCATGATTCTTCTGCATGTCCCCTCCTTCTTCCCTATCCACTGGCAGGCTATCTCAAAAGGAGGGGGCTCTCCCCAGACTGTTGTACTGCACTGGTTGCATAAGAGACCAAAGTTCCATCCCCTACCAGGAGGAGGTCATGATTTTGATTCACATCCATAGTTCCCCCTGCCTAGGAGAGATAAACTAACTACTTATTGTTCATACAATTTTGGATATGTCACTGAACCCCTTGGGGACTCAGCTGTTTTTTTTTTTTTTCTGTGAAGTGGGTGACTGGGAGAATTTGATGGCATCATATACGAAAGCCTGCCCCTAACTTGTGAGCAGTCTGAGGCAAGAGTATGAATAGAGACTCATATACCACATGTCTACATCTTTAAAAGTTATAAAAACTGTTAAGCAACAAGCTCAGTCTTGCTACCGTCATAAAGACCTGAAAAGCCTGGTTTAAATTTAGAAATTCTGGACTCCTTGGAGTTTAATGCTGGACTGTGATCCCTTCTCACACCTCTCTCCTTTTCTTTCCATCCCACCTCTGTCCTACCACAAAG
Organism: Suricata suricatta; assembly: GCF_006229205.1. Taxonomy (NCBI): domain Eukaryota; kingdom Metazoa; phylum Chordata; class Mammalia; order Carnivora; family Herpestidae; genus Suricata; species Suricata suricatta. The sequence continues at coordinate 110,356,407 of NC_043703.1, read as the reverse complement.
AACCTTATGTGGGCATCTTACTTCACTGGTTCAAGCTCTCTCAACACTCTCTCCAAACAGGTGCTTCTTGGATAATGTCATGGCCCAGAAGTGTGCCAGGACCCAGAAGTGGGAACTAAGAGTCGTTCTGTTTATGATGCTCATGGGAATCCATAGGGCCTTTTCTCTTCTCTACTCTACTCTACTCTTCTTAGAGCTCAACTTAGTGAGCTCAACTTTTGTTTAAAATTTTTTAAATATTTATTTAATTTTGAGAGAGAGAGAGAATGCAAGCAGGGGAGGGTCAGAGAGAGAGGGAGACACAGAATCTGAAGTAGGCTCCGAGATGTCAGTACAGAGCCCAACATGGGGCTTGAACTCATGAGCCATGAGATCATGACCTGAGCCAAAGTTGGACGCTTAACCAACTGGGCCACCCAGGCACCCCAACAGTGAGCTCAACTTTTAATGGTCAAAGTACAAAAGCCATTGGTCTGAGTTCTAAGAAGTCAATGTACTGAGACTATTATAGCATTTTTCTACCATAAATGAGCATATACCAAAAATGTTTAATGGTTGAAGAATGAATTTTGTATTTGTGATTTAGCCGTTTTATACTTGTGGAGTTCCATAACCGAGTTCACATCCTCTGGCCCTTTCCTTCTCTTTCCAGTTTTTGTTTCTCATTTAAACAAGCTGCAGTTGAGTAATACAATTGAGGCTTGTTATAGTCTCAATGCAAAAACTATCCATTGATGTGCATAATAGTACTACTGCTATCAGTTATGACATTTAGTTAATAAAGTGCCCAGAGGATACATACAAAGTTTTGGGGATGCAATTTTAAATTTACCTGGAGAGTGCTTTTTTCTTTATTAAATATGTAATTGGCTTCTTCCCCTTAATGTGATGGTTTAAGATCCAAAAGGTACAGGAAGACATTAATGTAGGAAAGTAATGATCTGACTCAATTGAACCTTTGACTACTACAGAGAGAAAGATTATCGCAGTTAGCAAGAGTTGGAAGACTGGTTTTTAACTGAAGGTCACAAGTTAGAAAATAAAAGATTGCTTGGAATTGCTGCCTTTAAATAGTTTGCCTTAGCAACATCAGTCCCTTACCTGCTTATGTGGTATTTGGATGCTCACTATAAAAATAAGACATAACTTGAAATAGCGTAAGCCATGATTTGAGCTAATCTCCTTTAGACCCTATGGGATCAGAGACCCAGCTAACATCTATTTTACACTTGTTAATAAGGAAAAGGGTGAAAATTCAATCAATTTCTAGGATGCAATAAAAAAGAGTTCAGGGGGCTCTGAGTTTGAGGTCCAGGGGAACAAAAGGATCCCCCATATTATCTGCGTCCAAAGGTTGCAAGAAAAGGAAATGATTGTCCCATCTGTGCAAGAATTCTGGTCCAGGTCTGGTGAAATTCAGTGATTGATGTACACTGAGAGCAGAGATATTTGTCCTTTACCAAAGTCCATGGCTGTTGGTTGCATCAGGGCCTGGAAAAGCTCCAGAGGCAGGATGGTCTTGGCACTGATCCACCAGCTCACTCCCTCCTCCCCCACAACCTGGGGCTTTTGGATTGAATGTCCAAGGAATCGCTGTCGTATTGGCCTGAAGTTTCCAGTTCCACAAATCTGATCTCTCCCCAAGGCTTACCTTGATGTCGATTCCAAGTCTAATGTATAGGGCTGACGATGATGTAAGAGACAAATGCTTAAAAACTGAACTTAGATCCTTTTTGGGCTGTGGCAGAGCTGAGGGCAATGCTTTGCTTTAGAAGTCTGAGGGGCTGAGTGGATGGTGAGGGGAGAAGTTGAACTAAGTAAATGCCAGGTTCTCTAGGGTGTGTTCCTGCAAACTTGAAACGAACGTGCTGCTGCAATGAGCAGCATAGGTATCCTGTTCAAATCAGTGCCTACTGCAAAATATGGTTTTATCAAATGCAAACTGTGGGATAATACCCTTAGGTACTCTGGTGAACCTCTGAGGGACAGTGGTAACAGACGAACCAGTTTGCAAACTCTTACTATACGTGAAATACTGCAATCCTGAATTTCAAAGAATTAAAATTTAACTTGTATAAATTATGTGAATAAAAGTAATGGTATTGCACTAATGAGACTGAACTAGTTTTTATACTATCCTTTTAAATGTAATGGTGATAATTACTAAAGAAGACTTTTTTATGCACTGTATCAGGCTCATTGAATTGCCTTGATGCTACTTTAGTCCAGTAATGCCCAGACTGACTTTCACAGACTGGTAGTATTAAATATGAACAACAACAATAAGCATGACATATATAATAGTAAGAGGGGACTGCCATAAGATTTGGAACTTTAAAACTTTTCATTTTTTTTTTAATTGCATGAGCAGTAGCTGAACATGTTCAATATAAATAAAGCAAAAGTCTCTGGTGATCTCCAACTAATCTCAGTGTCTTCCAAAGAGGGAACCACTGTTATCAGTTTGCTATGCCTCCTTCCAAAATTTTCTCTACACATTCACATACGTATATAGATCTGTAGAGAAGAATATACTTTCAATGGTTTATCTATATAGATGACATCAGACAGTACATTTATTCTACATTTATTCAGGTTCTTTCTTTTCTTAATCCTGGGTGATTTTTCTCTATCACTACAGCTCTATTTCATTCTTTTTAAACTGTTGTACCTAATTCCATAATGTGACTCTACTCAATTTGCTTATCTGTGCTTCTTTGTGTCCATGTGTGTGCATGGTAAGAAGTATTTCCACATATGTACAGAGATAGGTATACAGTTTCCCTTTTTTTTTCCAAGTAAGGGTTTCAATGAAAGGCAAATTTCCATTTACTCTCCCCATTATTTTCTAAAATATAGAAGGGCAATCATATACTTTAAGAGGCAAAATTACAGGAAAAAAATAAAGAGGATCTTCTCCAAGAAACAATAAGTGGGAACCTCACCATGCTTTTTCACTGCAGGTCAGTGAAAATGTCATCAGAGATGAGCCCTGTGCCAGAATCTGATTCAGAGGACCACTGCTCGAGTCTAAACTCAAAAACAAATGGGCTCTTCTTCCACCAAGCAACTCTTCCGAAGAAAACAACAAAGATGACAGCTGTGAAGGCCAGGTCATGGTGGCTGATCTCCCTTGTCCACTGAGCTGCTGGCTGCCCTCAGCCTCCAGCTCCCTCAGTGGGCACCAAAGGGAAGTAAGGTAGCCATGGGCCAATCTGAGTACACTGCCCAGGAGCACTGGCTCACACCAAGGGTTTCTGGCCCATTCGTACTCTCAACAACTGGTGTTCTCTAGTGGTGCTGCTTCCTACATTGTGGTTGGTGTCCCTGGGAATATGGCAGATGAACTGATGAGGTAACAAACAGATAAACCTTTCTCATTATATATGATACATACTCATATGTAACATACAATATTCATTATAAAAGAACATCTTAAATATATAGTAACTAAACACTAGTTTAATATTCATTACCAAAAAGACCCAAATATACATAAGAGCTAATGCAAGAGACATGGGTTAATTGAAAGAAAAATATTTAAAAGTGAAGCTGCATGTCACAGGAAAATCACCAGGGTTAAAGTAAAGCAAGTACTCTCTGTGATCTGAGCAATTTACTCAGCTTTTTGGATTCCCAGTCTTCTCCTCTTTCAAAGGGGCTCAGTAACGCCTCCTCACTGTACTGTAACAAAGGTTATATAATGTAAACCAGAGAAAGTGCCTGGCATACACAGGGTTTGAGTACAATGTAGGTTTGTCTCCCGCTTTTCCAATTTCTTCTCTCCGTCCCCCAGGATTCCCTTCTCCAGGCCCGAATCCAGAGTCCCATTCTGAGCAAGTTTGGAAATTTTGTTAATCAGAGTCAAACTAAAGGTGTTACTGTCAATAATTGTATTTGTACTCAAATGTGCAAGTACTGAAAACTTACAAATCTTCTACACATAAATAAATGAAGCTCTCAGTGATGCAATTTTCGGCCTAGACATGAAATTCTTGAGGAGGGAGTGATTCCTAGAGGTAGGAAAAGAACAGCGTGCAGATTATTTGTTAGGCCTGAATGCGGTGCAGAAGAATTCCTGTCTGCCATACTCCAGTGAAGAGCTGTCACTTCCTCTGGGCTAAGGCATTTACTTTCTAGTATAAAAGGCCAAGATAAAAATCTAGTAAGATCTGAAAAGAAATGCTGTTCATTGGGAAAAAATAAAACTGGCTACAGCTACTCATCGAGGAATAATCTAGGGGAAGTGAAAGTTCCTGGTTCAGTTTTGAAACTGGGTTTTATTTTCCAGTGGGCTGGAATGTAAAAAAAAAAAAAAAAAAAAGGCCCCATTTGCAGGAATCTCCCACAGGCCTCCCTGAGATCCTTTGTGAAAATGTAAGTTATACTTATTTTCACCCAGAGTGAGAGTGTCGTGTATTGTCTGGAAACAATTAGAGATATTTTTCCATCTTGATCTGACAACCTCAGACATACAGGCAATTGTGGGGAGGGAGGGGTTGAAGTCTAAGTTCTACTGTTAACTATTTAAACAGTTAAAGTATAAAAAAGAATTAAGTTGAATATGCTTGTAACTCCAAAGGGTGGATACTGATGGAACAGGGAGACTCAGAGAAGTTTAAAAGTCATGGAGGAGAAAAATCTGAGAGCTTGGAAAATATTTTGTGACTGCTAATGATTTTCCAAGACCCTTCAGGAAAATAGTGTGACAACGAGAGACCAGGGGAATGCCAAACTGCCACAGAGGCGGCCTGGAGACCTGGGTGACTGCTGGTTTAAGGTATGGCATAGCACTGTGGCCCTTGACAGGCTGGACATAGGGATTCCAGGGGAGATGGGCTGGAGAATGAAAGGTCCTTTTGTCAAGACATACCTGTCTCCTGGAGACTGCTTTAGATTATTAAAAAGAGAAATTCTGCTGGCTTATCTATTAGTTTGTTTTGAAAGAAGGCTGGCATGGAAAGAGAGGTCAGAGAAGGGTCAGGGCAGACTGAGAAGGCACTTGGGGTAAGTGAGCCAGTGTGGACCAGAGATATGCAAAACCTGAGACAAATTCATGTGGCAAGTTTCACGCAAAACCTTGTAAACTTTGTTTTAAAATTGAAGTTAGAGGCAAATGTAACACTTCTCTCCTGTTTGTTAGTGAAGTCCAAATTGCCAAGTGCCATAAAGGACAATTGTGTCAACAGCACCAGCCTTTGCATTTGCCAAATGGTGGTCAGCAAAAAGGCTCACATTTGTGTTGGGACCTAACACTTGGCAGTGTGTTTTCACAGCTACGGGTTTAGTGGATCCTTATGGTAAACTTGCAGGGGAAGCAGGAAGGCAATTCCATTTCAAAGATGGGAAAACAGGGGTTTAGAGAAGAGGAGAATCTCATACAGTATCACAGAGCTGGTGCATGGTGGGGTGAGGATTCACACCTGGTCTACCCACTACACCCAGTGCCTGTCCCTACACCATGTGTGGCTGTTGGGCTGCCCTCCAGAAAAGAGCTTGGGCTACTCAGTAAACTAATGGGGTGGGAAGGTGACACTGTGACTAACATCCTGCCATCAGGACACAGCTGTCCACTTCTTTTCCTGCCTTCCTTCCCTTTCTCCAGCCTGCCAGGCATGTGTCTGCAACCTCCAAATGGAAATGAGCAAGAGAGACATGCCTTCAGCCCAGAGGCAGAGGCAGAATAAAAAATCTATGGTGTGAGATACCTGGGGTCCTAAGGCTCAAACTGGGTGAGGCAGTTTCAATAGAGCTTCAGAATAAACTTTCTAAAATATAAAATGAAACAGAAAATCTCTGCCTGCAGATCCATTAGTCGATCAGGTCAAGAGTGAGGACACATCTCATTTTTTCTCCACAGAGCATCACTTAGGACTGTAAGAGTTCTTGAGCATATAGCCTCTTCTTTAAAAATACCCAAGGATAGAATGTTTTTCCTTATTCAATAAGAAGCAAAGTAGCACTAAAGACTAGAAATATTAGTAACATTGATCCTGTGTTGAAGAAAGCTGGTCAGTCTTTTCTGAGAAGATGGACTTATGTTTAGTCATGGAGTCTCAATTTTGATCAGAGATGAATCCTAGATTCAATATTTGTGCATATGATTCTTGGGTCAGGTTAACAATAGTAATGATGCCTGTGCAGAACCCCATGGACAAGTAGGCAATCAGAAGCATAGCAGGCTTCCAGCAAGAGAAAGGCAGGATGCCCAAGACCAGGTATCAAAGCTCAGGTGATTAGCAGAACCTTCTGGTCCCTGATCCTGGATCTCTTTATTCTCATTTTCCATAAAACTTAAATTAACGTCCAAGTTGAACTAATGTCTAAGGCATTTACTCATTTTGACAAATTTGGAGGAGATAAGAAACTGGCCCACAGGAAATAAATGAGAGCTGAAAGTCTGACAACAAAAGTAGCATAAAATGCACAAGACACAGATGTAAGAACCACAGATATTCATCATTTCTGGGGCCATCTGTCTAGGGGCAAGAAATACCTCGAAAGGCTTTGAAGTCAACACTATCCTACTGCCTGTACAATATTTGAATTTTCAAAGCAGGAGTCAAATTAGATTTGGCACACATTACTTGAAAAAACAGGAAATGTATTGTGTTATTAAAAACTTATTTTTATCTGAATGATAATAAATCTGTCAGGCTCTATTGTTTTTTTTTTAATTGAGGTGAAAAACACATAGCATAAAATATACCAACTTAACCATTTCTAAGTGTACAGTTCAGTAATGTTCAGTATATTCACATTGGCTGAAACAGACTTCTGGAACTTTTTCATGTTGCAAAACTGAAGTCCTATACCCATTAAGCCCGTCCCCCTCCCCAACTCTCCCCAGTCCCTGCCTCTATGAATTTGAGTACTCTAGATACTTCATATAAGTGGAATCCTACAATAGCTATCTTTTTATGACTAGCAATTTCACTTAGCAGAATGTCCTCAAACTTCATCCACATTGCAGTACATGGCAGTATTTCCTTCCTTTTTAAGGCTGAATAATATTCTGTTGTACATATAGACCACACTGTATTTATTCATTCATCTATTGATGGACACCTGGCTTGCTTCCACCTCTTGGCTATCAGGAACAGAACTGCTATGAACTTGGGTACGCAAATACCTTTTTGAGACCCTGCCTTTGAGACCCTGCTTTTAATTGCTTTTTTTTTAAAGAGATAATTCCTCTGCTATCAGAAAACATGACCTCAAAAGTAACTTGAAAATGAATCCTTTTAAAACTATTTACAGAGAGCTGAGGTTTCTTCACAATAAATACTTCTGTGCAATAGCCTAACAGTCGGGTTAGTAATATAACAAGAGGGGCAAATCTTCATCTCTGTCTCTGAACAAGGATCTTATTCTCAGCCATGGCTCACCATCCAAAAGCTTCCGGTGTGAGTGCTTCATTCTTTCCTTTCTATGTGCCTCTACTTCCACCCTATGACCTTCTTTTCCCTAAACATATAAAAGTCTTGACCTGTCCGGGGCCCACCTCCATCTTTACCTGGAGGGGACCACCACCTGCCTCACCTCATTGGTTATCATTATTATGTCATCCAGATCAATCACTGGGCACTCGCACTGTTGTAACTGTCGCTTTGATCATTCGTTACACTTTGTTAGTCCTCATCAGATCCAGGCCCCACTAATCGGAAACAGCGGCCTTCTAAAAGCAAGGCAACCTGGTGACCAGGGGCAATTACCACATTGTTTGGTTTTTAAATTAGTCCCTTCTTGGTGCTCTGATCACCATCAGGAGGCTGGTGATTCAGAAACCCAGGGGGTGCCTGCTGCTCGTGCGTCCGCAGCCAGCCTGGATTCACATATACTCTGACAGGAGTCCCAAGTTGAGGGTGACCCCCATGAGCCTGAAAAACACAGTCTGTGATATGAGGCTTAGTTTCCTCATAAAAGTCCTTGCTAGGAATTCCTAACCATGGGCATTTACATATAAGACAATTCCCATTGTAGCATACTTTCTCTCTGAGAATTTTTGGGATCTCATCATGAGGATCATACCATACTATGGCAATGTCCCATGGCTCAATAGAAGCCTGTTTTCTTCTGCCCTACACCTGGGAGGGTGCTCGGATTAGGAGTGAATGCAAGTGAACATCACCCAGATTTCCACATGAGTAGGAGCTGCAGCTTCTAGCTCAAATGCCAGGAGTCAGTGTTGGAGAAAGGTTTGAGGAGATCATTTGGCAGGAGATTAAAGGTAAATTACGCCATCTTCCAGCACTTAATTTTCCTCAGGCTTCAGGAATTTATATAGTACTTTCATGATTTTTTTCAAGATTGCCATGCACAATCTTCTCTTTTAATTTAAAGCAATTATTTACAAGAAAACTATATCATACTTTAAGTAGAGAGCAAGTATTTCTTGTCTTTCAGCAATGTCTAAAAATGTCATTTATTCCTACCCCAGCCAGCACCCTACTGCAAGGGCTTAGCTTACAGATGAATTTCCCTCATCCAGCTGTAGTTTCTGTCATGACTTGAGGTGGTACAGCTTGGTGGCCCCTGAACAGCATGAACTGTATTTAGCAGGTTACAATTGCTAATGAGCCATGGTAGCTAATTCCTATTAAGGATTTTTATGACATAGGCATAGTAGGGCCTTGTCTTGGAGGAATGACTTTGATGGTTCAATGACAGGCTGTATAGAATATGATGAAAGCTTTCTGGGCAGAGCACTTTCTTAGCTGCCTTTGCAGCTAAAATATCGGGCAGGGTCTTATCTTCTTGTACTTGATGGGTGCCCACTAGAGAGACGCCCATTCTTCTCATCTGCTTTCTACATACTTCACATGCCTTTATTCCCCAAAATAATGGCATTCTTCTGAAGGAAAGCTTTTTCTCCCAAAATGTCCACTTGGGGACCTTGAAACTGTATCCAAGCACATCCCAAGTTTGCTATCTTAGATTTCACATGGTGCAAATGTGGCCAGAATAAGAGCAGTCAGTCTTAAGCTACTTTTGATGACCTCCTAGATGGAGGGATTTAACTTCGTAAGAGCAAATTTCATAGGAAGTACATAAGAAGAAAGGCACATTGCTCCTGCTTTTCCTCTTCCATCTCAGAAGCTGCAGTTAGCAGGAGGGATATAGTTCAAGCATGCCTTTGATTTAAGGTAAAAAGGAGATATTTTGTTTTTCAGTAAGGCAGAATATATCTTAATGTAGTAATTGAATTTAGTTCTATTTAGTCTAGTTTGATGGGGGTAGATCTAGAGTTGGGAGGGAAGAATTGACATTGTTTAATACTTAACAGATGGACAGAAAACAAAAAGTTTAGGAGATAAGAATGTCAGAGGGTTACCAGCTACTGTGGGTAAATGGTAAAATAAATTTATTTGAAAGGCTAGCTTATGTTTATTAATATATGACTCTCTTTCCATTGTATTTTAGATTTACAAATTATTCAAAGAGAAAGCTATCTTTTTGGCTAAATCTTGAATAGGCTGCTGTGTTCCAAAAAGGTATCTTTGTGTTTCATGTGAGCTGTACTTTATTCTGCAAGATGATGCTTCTGGTCTTGAGTGGGGGAGAATTTGGAGTAGTGATTTGTTAGCATGTTACCTCTATGAAGCAACAGTCATTGCCTTCTATTCTTAAATTTATATGTCTGGAGATCACTAAACAATTACAGGAAGGTAAGTAAACTCCTTGACATGTGCATTAATTTTCAGGTCATGATACGTGAAATTCTACTTCTAAGAGAGCTCATTTGGCAAGGGCCACCTATATACTCTGGTAAGGGAAAATTTACCATGGAAAATGGAGGGAATTATTCCACTGAAAGTTCGCTAATAGAAGCCTCTTGGTACCAACTCCTCCTGTATACTGTCTTGTATCTAATAGGGAATCAGTCAAAATGATTGCAGGCATTGAGGGATGATGTGAGCCTGATGGGAGGGGCTTAGCATCTGGAACCTTCACAGAGTCTGAGGCAGTGACTTCCTCAGGGATATTGGTCAATGCTTAACCCATGGATTCAGTCTCCCCAGCTTCCTGGTGGAGATTCAGTTGCTTAACTATTTAGCTGGGGTCCTTTAAAAAGCAGTGGATTACTCATTGCCTGGAAAGTGGTTTGAAGACACACTAAGTACCACTGTGGTTAAACTGAGGAAGGTTGCTTTTATGCACACCTTCTGTGAAAGCCATTAGATAATTCCTTGGGTCAAAAGGACAATGCATTAGGATACATAAGTATGAAATAAGAGAAGTCATCGAATAGAAAGTAGAACACTTGACAGGAACTCCACGTGTGGTAGGATGGATTGGTTCTAGGGTTACATAGGATTGCCAAAGGAAAATAGATTTGTGAGACGGGCAGTAGGAGGGAGAAGAATGGGCAGGCTATTGATGAAACCTGGCTAAACAATTGAAGCTCCAGGAACTTAAATATAAAACCAAACATGATATTTCCTTAAAGCATCAGCTCTTTATACCTTGGAAGCAAGTCATATCCAATCGACACTTATTTGTTGGGTATCTGCTATGCATTTATTACTGTGTTAGGATTTGTGAGAAAAACTAAAGGGTGAAAAATAAGGAGTCTCAGACTTCAAGGAATTTATAAACTCCTTGACGAGCCAAGGGTTACATATAGTAAGAAACTCTTAAGAGAGCATACAATAAAGCAGCGTAATCAAAGATGATGAAGAAGGATGCACAACGAAGGCTACAGTTCATTCTGGTAATTGCTGAAGACTTTAGGAAGGTGATGTTTGACCTAGGTCTTGAAGGATTTTATTGCTCACCAATTTTAGATGGAAAATTCTTCCACTTTAAGCTATCTCTTATTCAGATGAAGATTGTTATTTCTCATTCTTTGCAGATTCTTCTACTACTTATCCCTTAAATGTTGGTATTCTTCAAGTTTTATACTTGACCATATTTCTTTTATACTCACAAAATCAAATGCTATCTATATGATGGGTTGAAAACTCAAATGAGAACCGAAAACGGAAAGAGAACAAAATAGGAGTCCTGGAGATGGGATTTAATAAGAAGTTATGGGACTTGTGGTAAATGAAGAGTTTATTCTGCCTAAAGGCATTCAAATTTAAGTTTAAGTTTATATATACACGCATATATAGTTGTGTTCAACAAATCATCTCTATTAGCTGGAATTTGGGTTGCCAGTGGGTGATTTATGATCTAACTACTGACTTTTCCAAAACATTGTCTAAATGTGAACTCTTCTCCCAAGTTTCAGATTGATTTTTCTGAGTATCTAATAGCTATCTGCACAGAAGTCCCCCAGATATCTTAAACCAGGTGTTGGTAAACTACATCTTGTGGGCCAAATCCAACCCCATTCTACTGGAACACAGCTACATACATTTGCATACTGTCTATGGCTGCCTTTACCATTCAGAGGCAGAGTTGAGCAGTTGTGACAGAGACTACGTGACCAATGAACCCAAAATATTTATAATCTTGAACTTTGTATAAAAAATTTGCCAAACTCTGTCTTAAACCAACATGTTCCCAAATGAACTCTTCCTCTTCTCCCCCAAAACCAACTGTCCATTTACTTTGGAATCGCTCTGGTTCCTTCTTTCTCACTTCCCTCATCCTAAGATCTGTCCTGAGACCTGACATTGCTCCTACCTCTCCCCATTTCTCACCCATCTTAGGATCTGGTATCCCTATGTGAACACCAAATTTATATTTTTATAAAAGCAAATCTGATCATGTCATCCTTCAGTGATGCCCTGTTTCCTCCCAGATAAAGCACTTCTTTCCAATGATATAATCCTTTTTCTCCTTTATATCCCTACCAACATGTTTAATCTTATCTCCTTTCATTTTCCCACTTACTCTCTAAAATCTATCTTACTAATGTACTTATCATTGCCTTGAATGAATCATTCTTTCCTTCATGCCTCTGAGAAATGCACATACTGTTCTTTTATCTCTTGATTTTATATCGAAGGAAATTAATTGTCAAAATTCAACTTCAGCATCATTTCCCTTATAGCACTGTCCACCCCTGATCTCTCTGCTCTCTCTGACCTATGCCCTGGACCCAGAATTAGGGTCCTCTTCATCTGATTCTGTAGTATAAACTGTGTAATTCTGCTGGAGTATGTCTCAAATTACATTTAGTTCTAATTACATGGTTCTCTCTCTCTGCTTTAGGTGTGAACTCCCTGAGAGATCCTGTCATTCATATATATATATATATATATATATATATATATGTATATGGGACAGCTAGTAGCTGTCCCTCGTAGCTGTCAATAATGCTTGCCAAAGATTAGGCTCAATAAATGTTCAGTGAATTTTTTAAAAAGATCAGAAGCCAATACATCTTTAACAAACAAGTATTAATCGTAAGTGATTCATAGAACATTTGCTGAAGGACCACCAACCTTGGACATAAGTTGTAAACACAACTTTATGATTGATTAAAGGATACATTAATTCAGTAGCAGAGAGACCTTTTTGAAGTACAAATTACACCACATTAAAAACTTTCCATGGTTTCCTTTGCACTTAGAATTAAAACTCAAAAGCTTTGAGATAATCAACATCAAGCTTGATTCATCAGTTCAGCCTCTTACCACCCCTCTCCTAACTTACCACATTCTAGACACATTGCCCTTCTCCATTTCTCAAAACCACCACTTTTTTCTGCCTTCTGTTCTTTGGACCTGCTTTCCATCTTCCAGGAAGATACCTTTACTCTTAACTCTGGTCAAATCCTATTCATCGTGCTGGTCGTAGTCCAAAGGTTATGTCCTCTGAAGGGATTCTCTGGCCTAGAATTTTCTGCTCAAAGTGCCTGGTCTTTTCCATTAAAGTGCTCACAACTATTTATAAACAGTATGTTTTTTTGTTGGTTGGTGTGTTTAAAATCTGTCACTTTTCCATGTTATGGGAAGCTCATAGGGTAGAAGTTTTGTTCACTATCGGCATTACTGGGCACACACCAGATGCTTCATGAGGATTTTCTCAATAAACAAATGAAAACAGGAACATTTTGGATATTTTGGAATAGAGAGAGAGGGGGTTAGATCTGTCAGCAATATGCAGGACAGACCAGAGTCAGAGAGGCATAAGAGAAGAAGGGAGAAGCATTAGGAAGCCCGTGTCTCTCTCTAGGTGAGGTAAAAGTATTTCAGAATAACTGTGAGGAAGTGGGAATGGGAAGGAAGGGGCAAAATCATCACCCTTTTCAGATTCTATTCTTTCCTACCAGGAAAATTCAAGAGAAAAACCTCTAAGGATGAATAAAAAAGTTAAACAAGTTGGTCATTTCTAAAAATCTGTATACTAAAACGATAGCTTTCCTACATATTAATGCCCAGTTTAAAAAAGATACCATGAGGGGTGCCTGAGTAGCTCAGTCAGTTGGGCCTCCGACTTCGGCTCAGGTCATGATCTCATGTTTGTGGGTTCGAGCACTGCGTCAGGCTCTGTGCTGACAGCTCAGAACCTGGAGCCTGTCTTCAGATCCTGTGACTCCTCTCTCTGGCCCTCCCCCTCTCATGCTCTGTCCCTCTGTATCAAAAATAAATGAGACATTAAAAAATAATTTAAAAAAAGATACCATGAAAAAGTATTTCTCTGAAAATGGCAAACAAAAAATTTAAAATTATGAACTAAATATTGACAGACCTTAAAAAATCATAGCAAAGTTATAAAGAAGACTTCAATCAATCTTCAAATTACCATATTATTTAATGAGAAGCCTCAATCTTACTAAAAGCAAATTTTACCTATATTAATCTATAAATGTAAGGCAATTTTTTTCAAAGTGCCCAAAGGATTTTTAAAAATTTGATAAAGATGATTCTGAGGTTCATTTGAGTAAATAAATGTTTAGGAATAACAAAAACACTATTAAAAATGGAAGCAAAGAGGAGGAAGTTGTCTTTCTATATATTAACAATTTTAGGCTACAATAATTAATATAGTATGGTAATCAGTGCAAAAATAGCCAAAAGGAACACTGAACCAAATGGGAAATCCAGGAATGAATCTAAGTATTTATAAAAGTTGTTTTTGTTTTTTATATTCTTTTTTTCCCTTTATAGTTTATTGCCCAGTTGGTTTCCATATAACACCCATTGCTTATCCCAACAAGTACCCTCCTCCATGCTCATCACCTTCCTACCCCTCTCCCCCACCCCCATCAGCTCTCTGTTTGTTCTCAGTATTCAAGAGTCTCTCATGGTTTACCTCCCTCCCTCTCCCCAACTATTTTTCCCCTTCCCCTCCCCCGTGGTCCTCTGTTAAGTTTCTCCTGTTCCACTAATGAGTGAAAACATATGGTATCTGTCCTTCTCTGTATGACTTATTTCACTTAGCATAACACTCTCGAGTTCCATCCACGTTGCCACAGATTTCATTCTTTCTCATTGCCATGTAGTATTCCATGGTATAGGTAAACAACATCTTCCTGACCCATTCATCCATTGACATTTATTTAGGCTCTTTCCAGGATTTGGTTACTGTTGAAAGTCTGCTATGAACATTGGGAGGTACACATGCCCCTATATATCAGCACTCCTGTATCCCTTGGGTAAATTCCTAGCAGTGCTATTGCTGGATCTTAGGGGAGTTCTATTGTTAATTTTTTGAGAAACCTCCACACTGTTTTCCAAAGTGGCTGCACCAGTTTACATTCCCACCAACAGTATAGGAGGGTGCCCGTTTCTCCACATCCTTGCCAGCATCTATAGTCTCTTGATTTGTTCATTTGAGCCACTCTGACTGGCATGAGGTGGTCCCTCAGTGTGGTTTTCGTTTGTATTTCCCTGATGATGAGTGACACTGAGCATGCTTTCATGTGTCTGTTGGCCATCTGGATGTCCTCTTTGGAGAAGAGTCTATTCGTGTCTTCTGTCCACCTCTTCCCTGGATCATTTGTTTTTCAGGTGTGGAGTTTGGTGAGTTTCTTATAGATTATAGATACTAGCCCTTTATCTGATATGTCATTTGCAACTATCTTTTCCCATTCCATTGGTTGCCTATTAGTTTTATTGATTGTTTCCTTTGCTATGCAGAAGCTTTTTTATCTTGGTGAGGTCCCAATAGTTCATTTTGGTTCTTGATTCTCTTGCCTTTGGGGTTGTGTCAAGTAAGAAATTGCTGCAGTTAAGGTCAAGGAGGTTGCTTCCTGCTTTCTCCTCAAGGGTTTTGATGGTTTCCCGTCTCACATTCAGGTCTGTCATCCATTTTGAGTTTATTTTTGTGTATGGTGTAAGAAAGTGAACTAATTTCATTCTTTTGCATGTTGCTGTCCAGTTCTCCCAGCACCATCTGTTAAAGAGGCTTTTTTCCCATCGGATACTCTTTCCTGCTTTCTCAAAGATAATTGGCCATACATTTGTGGGTGCAATTCTGACTTCTCTATTCTATTCCATTGGTCTATGTATCTGTTTTTAATGTCAATACCATACTGTCTTCACGATGACAGCTTTGTAGTAGAGGCTGAAGTCTGGGTTTGTGATGCCTCCCGTTTTGGTTTTCTTCTTCACTATTACTCTGGCTATTCAGGGTCTTTTGTGGTTCCATACAAATTTTAGGATAGTTTGTTCTAGCTTTGAGAAGAATCCTGGTGCAATTTTGATTGGGATTGCATTGAATGTGTAGACTGCTTTGGTTAGTAATGACATTTTAACAACTTTTATTCTTCTGATCCATGTGCATGGAATGTTTTTCCATTTTCTTATGTCTTCTTCAATTTCCTTCATAAGCTTTCTATATTTTCCATCATACAAATCTTTTATATCTTTGGTTAGGTTTATTCCTAGGTATTTTATGGTTTTTTTTGTGCAATTGTGAATGGGATCAGTTTCTTGATTTCTCTTTCTGTTGCTTCATTATTGGTGTATAAAAATGCAGGTACATTGATTTTGTACCCTGCGACTTTACTGACTCATGGTAGGCTTCTGGTGGAATCTGTTGGGTTTTCCATGTAGAGTATCATGTCATCTGCAAAAAGTGAAAGTTTGATTTCATTTTTGCTACTTCTGATGCCTTTTATTTCCTTTTGTTGTCTGATTCATGATGCTAGGACTTCTAGCACTATGTTAAACAACAGTGTGAGAGTAGACATACCTGTTGTGTTCCTGATCTCAGGGAGAAAGCTCTCAGGCTTTCCCCAATGAGGATGTTATTAGCTGTTGGCTTTTCATAAATGGCTTTGATGATGTTTAAGTAAGTTCCTTCTATCCTAACTTTCTCAAGGGTCTTTATTTAAAAATGATGCTCTATTTTGTCAAATGCTTTTTCTGTATCTATTGACAGGATCATATGGTTTTTATCTTATCTTTTGTTAATGTGGTAAATCACACTGATTGATTTGTGAATACTGAACAAGTCCTGTAACCCAGGAATGAATCCCACTTGATAATGGTGGATAATTCTTTTTATATGCTGTTGAATTTGATTTGCAAGTATCTTGTTCAGGACTTTTGCATCTGTATTCATCAAGGATATGGCCTATAATTCTCTTTTTTTGCTAGATCTCTGCCAGTGATGTTGGCTCCGTAGGATGGGTCTGGAAGTTTTCCTTCCATTTCTATTTTTTGGAATAGCTTGAGAAGAATGGGTATTAACACTGACTTAAATGTCTGGTAGAATTCCCCAGGGAAGCCATCTGGCCCAGGGCTCTTATTTGTTGGGAGATAACTGATACAATTTCTTCACTAGTTACAGGTCTGTTCAGATTTTTTATTTCTTCCTGTTTGGATTTTGCTAGTAAGTGTGTCTTTAGAAATTTGTCCATTTCTTCTAGGTTGTCCAGTTTGTTGGCATATAATTTTTCATATATTCCCTGATAACTGCTTGTATTTCTGAGGGATTGGTTGTAATAAGTCCATTTTCATTCTCTCTTTTCCTTTTGAGAACCCTGGCTAGAGGTTTATCAATTTTGTTTATTTTTTCAGAAAACCAACTGTTGGTTTCATTGATCTGTTAACCTGTTGTTTGGATTCTATATTGTTTATTTCTGCACTGATCTTTATTATTTCTCTTCTTCTGCTGGGCTTGGGTGCTCTTGCTGCTCTCCTTCTAGTTCCTTTAGGTGCGCTGTTAGATTTTGTATTTGCACTTTTTCTACTTTCTTAAAATACCTGAAGTGCAATGCACTTTCCTCTTAGAACTGCCTTTGCTGCATCCCAGAGAGTTTGGATTATTGTATTTTTATTTTCATTTGTTTCCATATATCTTTAAATTTCTTCTCTAATTGCCTGATTGGCCCATTCATTCTTTAGTAGGGTGGTCTTAACTCCCATGTTTTTGGAGGTTTTCCAGACTCTTTCCTGTGATTGATTTTAAGTTTCACAGTATTGTCATCTGAAAGTGTGCATGGTTTGATCTCAATTCTTTTATATTTATGGAGGGCTGCTTTATGACCCAGTACGTGATCTATCTTGGAGAATGTACCATGTGCACTCAGAAGAAAGTGAATTCCATACCTTCAGGATGTAGAATTCTAAATATATCTGTCAAATCCATCTGTTCCAATGTGTCATCAGGTCCATTGTTCTCTTATGATTTTCTGTCTATTTGATCTATCCATTGCTGTAAGTGGAGTATTAAAGTCCCCTGCTATTAGCACATTCTTATCAATAAGATTGTTTCTGCTGGTGATTAATTGTTTTATGTATTTGGGTACTTCTGAATTTGGTATACAGAGGTTTCTAATTGTTGGCTCCTCCTGGATAGATGCTGTAATTGTTATCTAATGCCCTTCTTCATCTTTTGTTACAGCTTTTACTTTAAAGTCCAGTTTGTCAGATATAAGTATGGCTACTCCAGCTTTTCTTTGGCTTCCAGTAGCATGATGGATATTTCTCCAACCCCTTATTTTCAACCGGAAGGTGTCCTCAGGTCTAAAATGAATGTCTTGTAGACAGTAAATAGATGGATTTTGTTTTTTTAATCCACTCTGATACCCTATGTCTTTTGATTGGAGCATTTAGTCCGCTTACATTCAGTGTTATTATTGAAAAATATGGGTTTAGCGTCATTGTGTTCTGTAAGACTCATGCTTACAGTGGTGTCTCTGGTACCTTGAGTTCTTTGCAACATTTCCCTCATAGCGTCCTCCTTAGGATTTCCTGTAGGGCTGGTTTGGGGGTGATAAATTCTTTAAATTTTTGTTTATTTTGGAAAACCTTTATCTCTCCTTCTATTTTGAATGACAGGCTTGCTGGATAGAGATACTTGGCTGCATATTTTTTCTGTTCATCACATTGAAGATTTCCTGCCATTCCTTTCTGGCCTACCAAGTTTCAGTAGATAGGTCTGCAACTACTCTGATAGGTCTCCCTTTGTATGTTAGGGCCCTTTTATCCCTAGCTGCTTTCAGAATTCTCTCTTTACCGTTGTATTTTGCCAGTTTCACTATGATATGTTATGCAGAAGATTGATTCAAGTTATATCTGAGGGGAGTTCTCTGTGCCTCTTGAATTTTAATGTCTGTTTCCTTCCCCAGATTGGGGAAGTTCTCAGCTATAATTTGTTCAATTACCCCTTCAGCCCCTTTCTCTCTTCTTCTTTTGGAATTCCTATGATAAGGATATTGTCCCATTTAATTTCATCACTCAATTCTCAAATTCTCCTTTTGTGCTCCTGGATCAATTACTCTCTTTTTCTCAGCTTCCTCTTTTTTTCTATAATTGTGTTTTCTCCTTTCTGCCTCTTCAATCTATGCAGTGGCTCTCTCCATTTAATTATGCACCTCATCTATAGCATTTTTTAATTCATCACAACTATTTTTAAGGTTCACAATCTTTGTAGCACTAGCTTCTCTGGTGTCTTCCATGTCTTTTTCAAGCCCATCAATTAATTTTATGACTACTATTCTAAATTCTTGGTCAGTTATGTTACTTATATCTGTTTTGAGCAATTCTTCAGCTGGCATTTCTTCCTGAAATCTCTTTAGAGAAGAGTTCTTCCGTTTCATCATTTTGGCTAGCTTTCTGTCTCTTGTCAGTTTTAAAAGCTTGTGATGTGCTCTACACCTCTGAATTCTGCTATATTAAAGGAGGTTCATTGACTGTCCATGGCCTGACTGTTCAGGAAGTGTTCTTTTAATGGTGTCCCTTGGTCTCTCTTGCTGTGCCTTTGGTTGTTTTATTTCCCTACTTGTAGCGATATGTGGGACCCTCCACCATGTGTACTTTGGCTTTCTTGACATAGCCTGTTATTCTTCAACTGTTTGGGACACAAGAGATCAGGAAAGATTTAGGGCCTTCCCCACGCAGGAGAGTAAGCAGCCATGACAAAGATGTAACGTGGGATTCCAGACTGGATCCAGGTCATGGTGCATGCTAAGAGGACAGGACTCAGTACCAGCCTGAGGAGGACATGTATGCGGCCAGGTGTGGGGCAGGGTGCACCGCTCTTCCCAAACTTGCACGTGCCCACCAGCCAGGAAGCTCTGGACCCCCTCCCCCTGGCTTTCTAAAGAAGCTTCCCTACCCCTAACACAGGAAGCACTATAAAATTTTTAATGATAAACAAGATATTTTAAATTGCTGAGGCAGGATAAATTATTCAATAAATAATTCTGATACACTGTAAAAAATAGTGGAAGAGTTGAAATTAACTCTATAGTAAAAATTATTTTAAAATATTTTATATATATTAAAATATAGCCCATATGCTATATACAATGGTATACATAATATATTTAAATGAAATCAATAAGATATTATGAAAAATATCCATATGATGATTGGATGGGAAATTACTTTCCAAAATAGCACCAAATACAAAAATATTAAAGAAAAAGATCACTTTATTCAACTACATTCATATTTAAAATTTCTTTGTTAGAAAACAACAATAAGGTTAAAAATAAAATGCTAATCTAGAAAAGTATTTGCAACATTTATAATAAAGTTTAACATCCCTAAAAGATAAAGAATTCCTTGGGGTGCATGGGTGGCTCAGTCAGTTAAGCATCCGGCTTCGGCTCAGGTCATGATCTCATGGTATGTGGGTTCGAGCCCCACATCAGGCTCTGTGCTGACAGCTCAGAGCGTGGAGCCTGCTTCAGATTCTGTGTCTCCCTCTCTCCCCGACCCTCCCCTGCTCAAGCAGTCTCTCTCTCTCTCTCAAAAAGAAATAAAACATTAGAAAAAGATATTTAAAAAAAGATAAAGAATTCCTAAAAGCTACATTTTGAAATGACTAACTTTCTCTAAAAATGATAAGAATAAGCAATTAATATATACACATACACAAAAAGAAATACAGATGTTTCACAGCATAAGAAAAGTCTAATTTTACTGGTAATCAAGGATATGCAAATGACACCAGTAGCAAGATATAATTTTCACCCACCTACCTGACAAAACCAACGTTTAATGATAAATTAACATCCATTCATAACCATACTGCTGGGGATGATGTAAATTGCCAAAATTTCCCTAGAGGGTAGTACCTGTCAAAAGCCTCAAAAACATACAAAACGTATAAGCCTTTTAAATCACGAATCCCCTTCCAGAAAACTCACCTCCCTAAAGTAAAACTATATAAATGAAATCATTTGTAACTTTCACTTATGCATTACAATGAGCACCCATCAGGTTCTGAATATTTTAAGTAAGGGTTGAGATACAGGAATAAACAGGAAAGATATTATAATCCCTGCCCTCAGAGAGTTTGTGTTCTCATAGGAAACACAAGCAATAAATAAGGACTCAAATAAATACACATATAAAAATTAGGGATTGTTATGCTATGAAGAAAATAAACATGGAAGCTGTGATCTCAGGGAAGGCTTTTCATAAGAGATGTCACTCAAGCTAAGAGCTGAAGGCTACAAAGGCAATATTTACACAAAGAGCCAGGCAGAGAAAACAGCAATATAAAAGCTTCTGGCAGGGAAGAGCCTCGCAAATTTAAGAACTGACAGAGGTCCAAGAAGCTGGAGAAGAGTGACCTTAGGGTGGGTGGGAGCAGAGAGGGGCAGGGGTAGGAGTGGTGTGGCAGTGGCAGTGCAGGGGTGAGGTGAGCACTGGCTGCTCAAACAGGCCTCCGTAGTAAGCACTATGGATTGTGCTCGATCAACAATGGCAGCCATTGTAGGTTTTTATGGAGGGAAAGGATGGGGTCTAATCTGTGCTTTAAAAAATTTCCTTGGTTGCTATGTGGAGAATGGATGTAAGCAGAGGGCAAGGAGAAAGCAGAAAGACTACTGAGGAGGTGATGACAAGGTCAGAGAGAGAGAGGTGATGTTGTAGACACGAGGATGTGACAGAGATGATTTACAAGGCCATAACACTTAGAAAAGACCTCCACATTCTGTGAGAGAGGATGTACTAAATAAAATTAAGAGCTCCTTATTAAAGCTGAGTTGTCAGAAACATTGACACAGGTACCTTTTGAATCTTAGGTGAATAAACTGATGAAGGAACAAACTGAAAATCATGAGGAAATAGTTGTTGGCACTGCGTCTTGTAAGGGGTATAATCAAAAGCAGAGGTGGAACAGTACTCTTTGGCAAAGAAAGTTGCTTCTTCCTACAGGGTGACCCCAGGTCCCACTTGCCCAGGACAATTCTAGTGCATACATCGTTCTAGTGTATCATATTCTTGTGTAAGTGTCACTGTGTCCCTTTTCACTCCCAGAAGTGTTCTGGGTTTGAATGAGAAATTATATGGTTACTCCACAGTGTGTCACTGGTAACAAGAATAAAGAGAAAAGGGAACTGCCATTAAGCAAGGAGAGACAGACGTTCAGTGAGGTCAGTTAGAGAGCTCAGAGAAGTGACCTCAGTGGCCACAATGAAGGAGGTCAGGTCACCAGAACGCCTGAGGTAGGGTGGGCTGCGCTGTTCAGCAGAGTAGAAAACACTGGTACCACCCGTGAGGTAGAACTCGTAGGGAGCCTAGAGATGAGCACAAAATGCACAGATGTCTCCACGGCTGGACAGATGTCATCTATGTCACTTACATCCCTAGTCCTGATCTTTGAGTATTAATGTTCACAATTTAGACTCAACAAAGAAAGATTTTGTTATCTTTGGTATGTTGTGGTAAACTTAATTTTCTTCTTTGAAAATGAGAAAACCATGTATCCAAAATTCCTTTAGTCAGAATACTCAGAAAATCAGACAGAACCTACTATTCAGTAAATAAAACCAATTCCTTGTATCAATAGTCATGAATTTTATTTTTTATCTTTCTGTTTCTTCAACAAATACTTGTGTTTCAATTAGGATGTAATTAGAATTGTATCCCTGTGAGACAACATGAAACTGGTCCCACAAAGTACTGTCAGTCTGTTTATATTCCCACTTTCCTCCTATGATATAATAGGAATGATAAAGGCTATAAATATAGACACACTTTCCAAAAGCCGTTTTATTACACATGCTCATGTGCAAATTCTCTCTTCTCTCTCTCGCCCAGTCTCAGCCTCTCTCCAGCAAGTATACATTAGATTTTTCTCTTTCAATATTTCTGTGCTTTCCTACATCTCCCCTAGGCTAATGTTTTTTTTTTAAGCCATGCAAACCAAGATTTAAATGCAAGCGTTTATAGAAGCTTATTCATAATTTCCCCAAACTGGAGACAACCCAAATGTCCATCAATGAATCAATGAATGATGACATGTCCATACAATGGAATTGTAAAGGAACTGATATGTGGAACAACAAAGATGAGTCTCAAAAGCATAATGCTGAGTGAAATAAGTCAGATTCAAAGGGTTGTATACTTCATGATTCCATCTATATATATTGTAGAAAAAGCAAAATTATGGAACTGCAAAATGGATTACTTGGGTCTGGGATTAACGAGAGGGGATTGACTACAAAGAGGAATGAGGAAATTTTGAGGGTGATTTAAATACTTTACATTATGATTGTTAATGACTATGTATGTTTTTCAAAATGCAATTAGTTGTATATGCATAAAGCATAAATTTTATTGTATGTAAATTTTATATCAATAAATCTGACAGCTGAAAACTTCTGGCAGATTAGTTTTGGGTTTTTTTTTTTTTTTTGGAGTGCATATACACTCACAGAAAACAAGAGAAAGAGGGAACAAGAGAAGAAAGAGACTGATATGATGGAAAAGGAAGTGAGATTTTTGTTAAGATTCTTTGTATAGCAATGTAATTACTAGTTAACTATAACAGAAGTATGGTATTGCCTAAAATTATCAGCTACATATCAAGGACCTATTAGAGGAATAAAAAGATTTACCATAAAATTTGGGAAGGTCCCCAAAATAGGAATAAATAAAATGCATTTAAAATAAAAGTTATAAAAATTGATGCCTCTCTTCACGTATGACAGAGCTCTATTACAAACCCCTCCAGGCCAGAAGACGCATGCTTATCTGCACAGCTGTTACCACCACCACACATACCATCACCTAAAAGCCAAGGACATAGTGGTGCCTAACTCTGCTTCCAGCACCATCATCTTCAGAAACACAGTCATACAAAGGCATTATTCAGTTCAGGTCATGGTCAGCAAGAAACCGGGGTGACATGTTTTTGCCATTTTGAGGGTGTAAGTAAAATTAATATACAAGATTATATGTGAAATCCACATATGGCATTAGATTCATTTTTTTAATTAGAAAGTGGAGGCACACTTGGAAACACTTGTGCTAGTTGGAATGCGTGAGTCCAAAGACAGCACAGAAAATATTAGTATTGAGGTAAATAATGGCAATTTAGCTCACAGGGGGAGGTCGTCTAACTTGTGAGATGATTTTGCTTCTGGAAGGCCAAGCCCTTACTGCATACAATCCATCCTCACTCAGTCCCATTTCCCAACCCCACCCCCAGCCTCTCTTTTGAACACTCACATTAATGTTCTGGCTCCTTGCCTGAGAAGTTGAAAATGAAGGGATAAAAAGTGAGCTTAATGTTCTTTGCTAGGCATAAGTCCCCTTTCTTCTTCAACACAGGCCCAGAAGGTCCACTGGGGATTAAAGAGTAAGAATCCAGTATTTTTAATAGAATGATTTGAGGGCAGCATCATAAGGATTTAGTGAGAGCCATCAGAACAGGGGCCCCTTTTGGTCTCCAGGGCCGTTCCCCAGACTTTGGCCATGCTGTTTTCACACATGGGAAAATGCAGGTAGAATTTTCTTTCCAATCTTAACATTCTCTGGCTAAATCATATGCTTGCCTTTCTCAGCCACTTCTGTCCAAATATGTTTTCCTAATGAGGCATTATATTCCTATGAAATCAAGCAGTTTTTCCTCAAAAAGAGTATTCTGTTTTTGAAAAAAAAACCCAAACCCTATTAGTTTGTGGATAATAAACTATGTTACTTTAAAAACAGTATATGCTCCCAAATGCTGCCAGCCCCCAATTTTAATTTATTTGCATTTCAAAAACATATTTTTGGAACACAGGTCCCCATTGAATCTCCAAGATAGGATAGGTTTCCAGTCTAGCCCATACGATTTTGTCTAATTAAATGGAAAAAAAGTCTATAATAACACTATTGTAATGGTCAAAGAAAAATAAAACCGATAGCTTTGAAATTACTGAGATAAAAATAACATGGAAGAGGAGAAACAAAGCCCAGAAAGATCACAGGGAAAAAAATCAGAAATTAAACACATCAAAACAAATAAAAAATCCAAAGAATTTTTTATCTTAAGTATGGGTAGTTAAGAAAAAGTGAAAAAAGTAGAGGAAAGATTTTAGAGAGACTTATATGGAGATTGTGGGGGTGGGCCCAAGTACTTTTAGAGTTGAGAAATTAATGGCATTGCCTTTATTACAAATCAAAACCACAATGAGATACCACCTCACACCTGTCAGCATGGCTAAAACTAACAACTCAGGAAACAACAGATGTTGGCAAGAATGTGGAGAAAGGGAACCCTCTAGCACTGTTTGTGGGAATGCAGACTGGTGCAGCCACTCTGGGAAACAGTGTGGAGGTTCCTCAAAAAATTAAAAACAGAGCTATTTTATGACCCAGCACTGATAATACTAGGGATTTATCCAAAGGATAAAAACATGCTGATTCAAAGGGGCACATGTGCCCCAATGTTTATAGCAGCCCTACCAACAATACCCAAATTATGGAAAGAGCCCAAATGTCCATCAACTGATAAATGGATAAAGAAGATGTGGTATTTATCTACAACTGAATACTACTCAGTCATGAAAAAGAATAAAATCTTGCCATTTGCAACAATGCAAATGGAACTGGAGGGTATTATGCTAAGTGAGATAAAACAGTTTAGAGAAAGACAGATCTATGATTTAACTCAGGTGGAATTTGAGAAGCTCAACAGATGAACATAAGGGAAGGGAAGGAAAAATAAGATAAAAACAGAGAGGAAGGCTAACCCTAAGAGACTCTCAAATACAGAGAACAAACTACGGATTACTGGAAGGGGAGGTGGGTGGGTGGGGTGTTAAATATGTGATGGGCACTGGGTGTCATATGTAAGAGATGAATCACTGGGTTCTATTCCTGAAGCCAAGACTACACTGTGTCTTAACTAATGAATTTAATAAATAAATAAATAAATAAATAAATAAATAATCAATCCTAACAAAATGAATAGACTTCCTTTTTGTTGGTGCTGCAGAGAGCTACTATCAGACTTCATTTGGTGGCCCACCAATGGGGAAGTGGGCAGGAGGAGAAAAGCTGAAGAGCAGTGGTTCTCCAGAGCAAGAGAAGGTAGCAGTTTCTTTGCAATCTTTTCTCGTTACATGAAAACAAAGTCTCTTCTCTTCTCATCCTTTCTACAGATTTCCCCCAGGTGGGCTCTTTCTCACCAATGGATTTACTTACTAATTCTAAACGGATGATCTTTGAATTTGTTCCTCAAGCTCACACCATCTTTCTGAACTTCAGAACTACCTCATGCTTCCCATCAAGTTGCCTCACAGATGAACCAAGTGACATTTGCCCAGCTAGTACACTCATTCACCCAGGAGTTCCTTCCCAACCCCTTGCACTCAGAAGACAAGAGGAAAAAAGCTCTTCTCTTCTTCCTATGAACTGGTAGCAACCGTCCCCATCCCCAGTCCCCTAGGCCAAAGTACTAGGGCCACCAGGACTGTTCTCCTTGGCCCTCCTATCCCATCTGGTGTCTCCCAACCCCACTCCCTCAGTCCCATCTCCAGCCCTATAACAATAATTCAGTTATTGTAATAACTGATCTCCCTGCCCACCATCCTGCCCCTGGCAGTCCATTCTCTAGACTGCCAACAAAGTGATCACTGCTGTGTTCAGCATCCTTCAGAGCTGTAGCAGGAGAGACAGTCTGCATCAAGTCAGTTCAGGAGTTAGGAGAGGTGGTACAAAAGTATGCTGGTTAAAACACATATTCCTGGGCCTTGTCCTGGGATAATGGAATCTGAATCTTTAGGGGAAGAGGAGTTGGTAAAACCTAGAAATGTGCATTTTAAAACAAGTTGGGGTGATTTAAGAGATGACATCTCTTTCCTTGCACATGATGGAAAGTCTTCCACACTCTTCCGCCTGTCCACTCTCAAGCCTCACCCCCCTCTGCTCGGACACTTCTCCATCTTCCACCCACACAGTGCTGTCTGCTAGATTCTTTTGCATGCATGTCTGGCCTGCCTAGAATGCCCTTCTGGCCCCCATTTCCCTGGTGAACACGATTCACCTTTCAAATCCCAGCAGAACATGGCAAATCGAAGTAGAAGGAAAGTAATTTTTTGTCCCAAGGTTTTTGAGAGTGCTCATGGTAATTCTTAGGGTGCATTTTAATAACTATTTTTCTAAGTCTCCTTTGGTTACCATTAAAGAAATCACCAGAAATGCTGTTCCCTAAAAAATACGACATAAAAATAAACTCACATCTGTCCCCCTTGACATTTAAACTAGGGCCACAACTGAGCCATGTGGAAACAGGCTTTTTTAAAAATGGCTTTGTAAAAGGAAAGACCCTCAAAAAGCAAGAATAATCATTATTACTTGTTCTGAAATCCAAATGTATATTTTTCCATCCTTTTTATTTACAATATAAAGTGCTTTTCTCAGTAAATCAACAAATATGAGTATTCATGTCACCAAGTGCTGATGATTAAAAATAATTACTTTAATGGTAGCTGGCCTGATGCCAAACATGATCAGGTTTTGCATTTCAAGCATGATCGTGGATAATTTACATCTCCTTTCACACCAATACCCCACCACTCCTAATGGATTCTATTTTAGTTTTTATGAATTAATAGAAATTTAGTGCCTAATTCCATATGTTATAGGCCACCATTTGCTTTTAGAATCCACAGACTTATCTTTTTTTTTTTTTTAAGTGGGATGGCTCGACATCACATAATTCAAGTTTCTTATTTAAAATATTTAGCTATCTGCTCTCCGCAAGTCCAGACAGGAGATACAAGAATGGGACCAAATGTCAAAGAAAATCAGGACCATGTCTCATGCATCCCAGAGGACCTCTTATTCACTGCAAAGGGGCCACTGTGACCAAAGTGGCATGCTGTCTCTTTTACAAATGAAGTGCAGGACCCCTCAAAAGCTCCAGCCACAGCCTGAGGGGCCTGGAGACTTAACCACATGGGGGCCTCTCATGTGAGAGAAGATGGGACTACTTCTTTTTCTGTTTCTCATTCCTTTGAGGTATCCTATATAATGAAGATACCTCGAAACAGGGTTAAAAAGAACTGTAGTGGGTTTTTAAGCATTTACATTTAACAACTCAACACTTTAAAGAAAAAACGCAATATAATTGTGTTATTTGGAAGATAATTACAGGTTTATCAGGTTTGTTAACAAGATATATATTAATACATGGTACTCTAATGGCAGCGTGGTCCAGTAATAAGAATCTAGTTTCAATCTGTATAACCTTTTCCAATCCTGCCTATGTATTTCTGTGACATTATATGGACAAATAACTGTATACAGCCATTTGAAGATAATATCAAAAGTGAAATGTTGTTGTCTCAAGTGAATGTGAGGACTACACCTTTGGTATCCATACTAGACAGATTTGTAAATATACATTACGTTCATGAACCTTAAAATATACTAATTATTGAAAAGGTCAGGGGAGAAAGGGAAGAATTCCCAAAGATTTGGCTTAAAAGGTATGGCTGTAGTGAGCAAAGAAGACCCAGAAATGTCACCAGGTAAAGAGGAGGTCCTACTGGTGTTGGGCAGAGGGAGCAGAAGGGTTAAATGAGCAAAGGTGCTCTAAGCATGTGCAAACCAAGGGTAACCTGTTTTAAACATTCCTTGCACTGCTTGAGTTATGCTAGCCAATGATAGGCAGGAAGAAGACATGGCTTTATTTGCCTATTCTGATTCATGTGTTACTTCCATTGATCTCTCTGACAGTGGGGAAATATTACTATAACTTGTATAGTGCATTCATTTGTAGTATCTTCTTTGACCAACCTTATGAAAGCTGAAGATAAATTTAGAGCAAATAAGAGTGGCACCATTTTGCAAGAAGATCTGATGTATTCAAGATGTGGGAACTAGGTACACATTTTATAGTAGAAAAAAAATAACAAGTTCCATTTGCTTTGGGAAGGAAACCAATGCATGTCAGGTTATTAGCTTGGCCACCAAGGAATGAAGCCCTTTTATATAATTACAAAAAGTTACTCTATCCCCAAGGACCAGTGGGTTCTTCCACTTTGCCTGGCTGAGAATATATCCTGTGGTTTGAAAATGGCCTTGGACAATGACCTCCCTTATCCAGCCTAGCTTTTAAATTGCCCAGTCTGGTGACCTCACTGCAGTTGGGCAGTATGTTGGAAGGAGACCTTAGGCAGTGGTAATAGTTAAGGTGAAATAAGTGTGGAGTGCCAAATCCAGCCACCTGTATCTTCTACCAAGTCATCTGTATCTTATACAGAAGCCTCACAATTTCTGGAAAAGTGGCCACGCACACACCCACACACACACACACACACACAAACATAAGAAAAAATACAGGAAGAGAAAGAATTTGGGGGGGGATGTGGAGAGAAAGATATATATGCACACACAAACACACACACAAATGAACATAGGCTATAATTATACTACTTTGTGGTTGACTTTCCTGGGGATTCTCAGACTACTCCTGACCAAGGGACCAGGATGGACACAAACCAGCTGGAAGGTTATCCTAAGAAATGTATCTTATGCAATAATATCACTTGCATTTCCTTTATTTACATTTTCACTCAACAAACATTTACTAGTCATCTATAATGCTATGGGTATCATACTAGGTCCATCATACAACTCATCCATAAGATGTAGTCTTTAGTATTAAGAAGATAACAATTCAGTGGGGGAAACAGACATGAGACCAGACCATTACAGTATAATGTGGAAAGTGTTCTATGTTCGGTTATATATAAGGCATGGAGGGAAGGGATATGGGCTTGGGGGCAGAGCTGTGCAGGGAGGGCATGGTCCAGTAAAAGCAAAACTTGTGACCTTTATCTAGCAAGACCTTGTAATCCTAGTTGGGGAAGGATCTAATGAATGAGGAGCAAAGGAGCATTAGATAAGCATGTCCTGGCTCATAAAGTGGAACTATAATTGTAATGGTTCAGGCAATCAGAAGAGCAGGGTTTGTGCAATCCGAGGGACCTGCTAGGGGATGTGCAGTGAGGGTTAACACAGTTAGGAACCACTGCTGCTCTCTCAGCAGAGAGCCCTGAATTTTTCCTTCATAATAATGACAACAGTTAAAATGAACTGCGTTGTTACTGGCCTAGAATTTAAAATTATCCCATTTAACCCTTATAGCACAAAGATTATACCCATTTTAGGAAAAGCCTAGGTGAAGTCTGCTGATTTTTCTTAGAGCTGGAAGTGATGGAGCTTGGATGTAAACAGAGCAGTCCAGTCACACACTAGAATCATAAGCCCCATTCTGTGAAGCCATTCCACTCCCTCTGATGACTTATCCCACACCCCTGGTAGCTAGCTATTCTCTGCTCCTTGAAGCTGTAAAATAGCACCAGACTCAATGGTGGGTGAGGACTAGATAGTGACCACCCTTCCTGCACTATGCACAGGTGGATCAAATAAGGTTCCTGGCTCATTACTGCTGCAGTTCCAATGGAGGGGAAGAGGTGACTCTTGGTGACCCACTGGAATATACATTAATTCTATTCTCCAATCTCCTCTTCTAGCACCATGAACAAAGGTGATATGACAGTTTAAGCAAGGCATGCGTGCATGTGTCCAGAGCCAATCTTGCTGCTGGCTGCCTCTCCCTACCTATTTAGCCCACTGGGTTGGGAGAGCCAGACCTTATGTGGTCCTTCAGCTCTCCTGCAAAAGAGCACCTTTTGCTGACTTCTCATGATTAAACTGAATTCCCCAGAGATTTGTTTTCTTCTCTCTGCTGCCTAAGCAAGACCATTCTTAACATACAATGGAAGATCATAGCTTGGTTGAGAGAGTCATGGAAACTATTATTCAGGTCCATGACTTATGTAGGTCAGGGTAAATAACCCCGGGCATAAAACAGTTAACATTTATGATGGGCGAGGCATCTAATTTAAGTAGATGGTTCAACATGCTTTACTGTGGTTAGAGCCAATTTTTATTGAGAACAAGACAGAAAGATGAGGGTAGCAACTGTACTTCATTCCTACTTTGTATAAAGAAAGTCCGTGGAATCACTCAGACTTCCTAGGAGTGTCAATTTTACCAACTTTGACAGAATTTCAACATGACTTTGCAACTTAGAAGAGGCTGGTTTTCTGCTTTGCTTATGGATTTGTGGTCTGAACAGTCAAGTAGAGCAACTGTATGGTTAACTGGAAGAGAACTGATCATGTTTCACTTTTGATAGTTTAATAGTCTTACTAATCTATTATTAACTGCTATTACTAATCTTTTTCCATGTGTATGCAATCAAAACACAATTCAAAGATATAGTAAGTGCTACTGATTAGTAAGCTGTTTGCTAATTGTTTATTCACTTACTCTTATTAATTGTTGCCCAATACAAATGGTTTTAACCAGTCTAGAAAACTTCCTTCAACCCATCATTCATGTCTAACCAAAATCAAAAGCTTTTCCAGAGGGACGTCTCTTAAATTCCAGTTGATAGCAATAACTTCTTATGGGTCCAGATACTAGTTCCTGATCATGGTAGTATAAAAAGAATCCAAAGTATCTATACTTCTTGCCTAAAATCATACTGCATCTAGTGTTGGCTGTTAGCTGGCTTCTGTGATTTTTCTTGGACAATACATATATAGCTACCCACCCCTCACTCCAGTCCCCAGGTATCTGTTTCACTGACAGTTCCTGACCAAGGTCATCTGCTGACCTTTGGCTCTAGTTGTTGATCTGGTGTCTGGATTTCCAACCTATTCTGCTGAAAAGGTAACTGATTATCTGAGGACCTCTTGCCATGATCATATGGATGCCCACATCCTTGATTGAGTATACTTTTTTTTTTTACAATTTCTGTATGGCTTTCTAGGCAGTCCAGTTTTCCTGATGTCCACGCTTCAGTGTGACAAAGATAGAAAATATATTGAGGATTGTCGTGTCACTGATCTGCTTCAACTTGTGATGTCTGTTTGTGGATTAGAATGGAGTAATTCTCCACCTTCCCACCTCTCAACATTATCAGCTCTTTGCCCTTGGAAAATTTAATATAATTATGCTGATGAGTTTGCAATAAATGTTCCTGTAGTAATCATTATTTTTACAGACTTCCTTGGAAAGACTCTTTACCCTGCTTTAATTTTCTTGATAACATTTACAAATATCAGATACTGAATCTTTTATTTATTTGTTTATTGTCAGTTTCGACTATTGGATGTAAACTCCTTAAGAGCAGGCATTATTTCTTTGGTACTTAGAACAATGTCTGGCACATAGTTAGCAGTCAACATATATTTGTTGAATAAATGTTGAGTGGATGAATCAGCCATAGGCCAAAAAGGCTTTGCAATATCCAGGAAAGGATATTAATGATTATCAGTGTATTACAGTAATCTTTAGGATTAAAATATCTAGGATTTTTGCTACTGTCTTGCCTGATACTCAGAGGTAGATGATGTACTGTAGCATAGTGGTTAAGGGCATAACTAATGGATTCAGCCCACCTAGATTTGAATCTGGTTTTAATTCTTACAACCTTTTTAAAATTTCTTGCAAGTTCCTTCATTTAATTATGAGTCATTGTTGTGTCTTTAGAATGGAGATGATAACAGTGCCCATTAGGGGTACTCAAAGGGTTGTTGTGAAGATGAAATAAAGTAATATATCTAAAGCTTTGCAATAGTGATTTTTTTCATGGTACAGACAATAAGTGCAATGTATCACTAGTTAGGATGTGTTTACAAATAACACAAAACTCAAGTTGACTTAGTTGACTTAAAAGATAAAGGGAATTTATTTGTTCATGTAACTGAAAAGTTCAGAGGCAAGATGTGATTCAAACATGTATTGATAAGGAGTTTGTTTTTCTATAGTTCACTATATTCTATTGTCCTCCCATTGGAGATGTCATTGCTCATGGCAGTAGGTGTTGCAATAATTTTAGACCTTACGGATACATCATACACTAACAAAAGGAAAAGAAAGTATCTAGATAGCTCCTATGGAAGGCTGGGCAAGTTCTTCCCTGGAAGCAATACCTCTGACAGTCTCCTGACATCTTCCTGGGAAAAAGCTATCACCTGCCCATCTAGACCCAATCACTGTGGCTTCTGGGATTAGGTATACTGATCATGTATAATTTCTTAGACTGGAGATGGAGTCAGCTTGCAACAAAGCACTTGGACTTCATAGTATAGGAGTTGAAACACAGACCAGATTCAGGACACTATTAAGAAGGAGGGAAATAGATGCATACTTTTGCTATTTCTGGGTAAACTATAGACAATGTCTTTAACCACACAAATACTGTAAAATAAGCAGGAGAGGAAATTTCATCAACATCACCCTCACCTTTGCAAAACATTTATTTTGGTGAAATCATTTACCTGATGCACTGCAAGCTCATGGCTTGCTAAAAAATTTTTTTGAATCTCTCCTTCCTCAATAGTCCTTCCATAACAAACACATTCTATCTTCTGAAATCTTTTGGATGTCCTGGCATACCATATAAATTAGAAGGCTTAGTCCCTTATAATCTTGGATTATATTCTTAATTTTATAAAATAAAACTGTCTTCTTTAGTCAATTCTCTCATATAAAAGAAAAAGTAACAGTGAGTGAATTTAAGGCTGAAAGACGGTAAATTTTATGTGATTTTTTCTTTACAAATCTTATGTGACTGTGTCAATTTGCATAAGATATTAAAACATAACCATAATTTTATCACAGTGACTAAGGTTCATGAGACAGTATCAAGTATCCTGTTTTAGAAAATGTTCAGGCTATTTCTTATTCTTGCTTTTTTTTTGTTTTAATGATATGCACAAAAGACACCACTTTCATTGTAACCTTCTGTATAAAACACTATTATTGACATCTGAGGATTAAGTTTTAATTGAAGTAAGATTTCAAATGGTCTATTATCTGTGATCCCTATATAATGATCACAAAGTCATCCTAGAGCAGGCAATGAAACAGATAAATATGTTGAAAAGACAGCTAACAGCTCCATTTAGCTCACCCACGCTTGCCAAACTTGACACACACAATTTATCCCAGAAGATGGAAAGGGAGCATAAAATATAGCCAGATTGTGATAATGTATGTTTCTCAGATGGTGTTTCCTTGGGCTGAAAATCAGGTATCTCACATACCCAGAAAATCCATATGTGGTATTAGATAGCTGTGGATGGGCCTTTTTGCCCAAATGCATCATATTTTTTATGCTTTAGTTTGGAATTTCCTTGAGAGCAAGTTTAATGGTGAGTTTCTTATCTCTATATCTTGGATGAAATGAGGCTCACTTCTCTCCATGATAAAGAGAGAGTGGAGAGATCCATGACTAAAACCAAACTAACTCCAAGGGGAGAAGTAAGAAATGAATCCAACAAATATTTTTGATAAACAACAATAATTTGTAACAGTGGCTGTAAATAATAGGAAGTAAAAGGTTTGTTGTAAAGGTGGCTCCAATGTCTCTAGTCTCTAGATTTTTAAAAAAGTTTATTTATTCTGAGAGAGACAGAGACAGCACAAGTTGGGGAGATGCAGAGAGAGAGGGAGAAAGAAACCTAAGCAGGCTTCATGCTGTCAGCTTAGAGCACTATGTGGGGCTCGAACCCATGAAACCATGAGACAATAACCTGAACTGAAGCTAAGAGTCAGATGCTCAACTGATGGAGCCATCCAGGTGCCCTAAGTCTCTAGTTATTTTAGATCCTTCCTCAACAGTTATGCCAGGAAAACATGCCAAAGGGAATTCTGCTCTGGACTGATCTGAATTTGAGTCTATTTTCAAAAGTGATTCAATATCCTGGGTTTCAACAGCTTATACATACAATCTGGACAAGCCTCAGGCTGCAGTTTCATGTAAGATGAGGGACTAGACTGCATCCGCAGAGTTTTCCATTTTCATTAGAGACAACACCGCTCTTATATATGTGTTCCCCTTCCTCGCCTCCATTTAGTCGGCCACTTCCTACCTCCTAGCTCAGAACTTGCTTAGTCTGGGCTAAAATGATTCCAAAATATACGGACAGGCCCTGTCAGCAAGAAGTCAGTGAAGAGAATCTCTGGTGGAAATGGATTAAAATGGAAATACCCTACAACTTCCCAACACCCCTGTCCTTTTTTATTTAGGGCATTGGAGACACACGGAAGCTGGGAGAGAGTAGGTGAGGAGGTCAGGGGAATGTGATGGCTCTGGCGCGGGTTTTGGAGATCACCATGCTAGCCAACGATGTTCTTGCTGCTATCACTCATCCCCTTGTTTCTACTTCTCTGGTCCAAAGATCTCATTTTCAGGGCACCTGGGTGTCTTAGTCACTAAAGCAACTGACTTCAGTTCAGGCCACAATCTCATGGTTTGTGAGTTTGAGCCCCATGTTGGGCTCTGTGCTGACAACTCAGAGCCTGGAGCCTGCTTTGTATTCTGTGTCTCCCTCTCTCTCTGCCCCTCTCCCACTCATGCTCGGTCTCTCTCAAAAATACATAAACATTAAAATTTTTTTTTAAATGATCTCATTTTCCATCCTCACCTAGATGAGTCAGGCTGGGAACAAAATGTGGGACATAAAAAGCAGCGTTTTCCTAAAAGAGCCTCCTTTGGGTAAGTAAAACCAGTAAAAGGTCTTTGCTTTTGTTTTCCAAAGGAAGGCGTGATGAAAATAGTAGTAGGAATGGAGATACATAGGCCAATATCCTGGACTAAATAGTGTGATATTAATAGTATTATCATACTAAAATGGTATGAATCACAGGTGACCAGGAAAAGTTACCAAATGGCATCATTTTCAGAGAGATCTGAATATTTGGCAGGAAGACTGGCAGCAGGACCAGGATAAGCCACTTTGCTCATGAAGGTGGTGTTGGGTGTGCAGACATCAGAGAAAGAAAAATGTTTTGTTTTCTTTCTTTCCACTTGCTTTCTTGAAGAAAGCTTACCTACCTTCTAATGCAATCACCCTCACTACTTTCTTAGGAAAACACTACTGCCTCTCCTCCTCCTTTGGCTGCACCACCCTCTGTGGGAATGTGGTTCTGCTCTCTAAGCTCTGAAGTGCTCCAGGAGAACTACAGCCAAGAGTTAGGGCAAAGCAGAAAGAGTAGGTTTCAACTAAAAGGAAGGGAGTTAGGCCAATTTAAGGAGGGCAGCACCAGGACTACTAACGAAAGAGGGCTCTTCCTTCAGCCTGAAACTGCTTTCTCTCTTCTCCACCTGGAAGAGCCCCCTCAGTTCCCAAAATCTTCATCCACCCTTGGGAGTCCTCTGCAGACATTCCCAGAGCTAGTGGCATCATCCCTCATCACAGTAATTATCTCCTCTCCTCTTCTCCTCTTTACCTGCACATTTTCTCTAGCCACATTGTGTACCTTTAGAGCAAAGCAGTCCTGTCCTGTTTGTTTTAATGTTCCCTTGCCCTGGAGCAATGATAATATTGACGATGATGATGATGATGATGATGATGATGATGATGATGACGACGACGACGATGACGACGATGACAACGGAGACACTGATGATGACGATATTGATGGTGGTGGTGGTAATGATTATGGAAAGGAAGGAGGAGAGGAATGAAGAGAGGGAGAAGTAAGAGAGGGAGAAAGAAGGAGGAGGAAGAAGAAAGAAGGAGGAAGGAGAGGGGGGAAAGAGGGGGAGGAAGGAGGGGGAGGAAAGAGGGGGAGGAAGGGGAGAGAGGAAGGAGAAAGAGAAGAAGAAGAAGAGGGGGAGGTGGAAGCGGAGGAGGAGGAAGAGGAAGAATGCTAACAATTAAAGAGTGTTTACTATTGGCATTTACTATGTGTCAGCCATTGTTCTGACTCCTTAGTCTTCCCAACAATCCTGTGAGGCAACTTCTACTATTCTACTAATTGTACAAATGGCAAAACAAAGATCTAGAATGGCTAAGCAGCCCTTTAAAAATTAAGTAACATGGCCATACAACTTCTAGGTGTCAGGACTGCTGGCAGACAAATTCCACATTTTGGTTCTGTCCTCTCTACACCAGAGCACATTGCAGAAAGTCAACTAATAATTTTTTTATAAATGAACACATGGACTGCAGAAGGAACCTGAAACAAAGCCATCTAAGAATGAGATACATTTTTTTGTCCATGGGATATATAAACACTATATCTGGTTCTCAAACCTTGGTCTGGCAAAAGATGGATTTCTTGACTAATGAATGTCTTCATATGAACAATCTTAGAGATATTTAAACATAAATACTATTTAGTTATATACAACATATTGGCACACATATGTATGTGTGTACATATAATGTATATATATTTAAATTTTAGAAAACAAGGCTGCAATGAGTATTGAATCAAATAATCTCAAATGTAAAAGTCATCTATGCTAACCACCAGTCTTATGTTTGTATCCCTTTCACTAAGTATTTATTTATAATAATTATCTGGCCTTGGATTGAACTCCTCCAGGGATGAGAAACTCACTACCTTTCAGAACAAGTGATTCCCCCTTAAAAGGCTTCTATTGTTAGAGCTTCTTCTTTAAACCAAGCTGTAGTGGGACCTTAACTGTAAAATTATTCTGCTAAATCCCTGGAGCATCTGCCCACTGGGTCTAGCAGCAGACAAAATGCTAGACCAAAAGCATCTTTGGCTCTCTTTTCTATATACATTGCCAAGTTATTACACATTAATCCCTTTGCTATAAAGGAGTCAATTACTTAGATTTTAATCATTGTATCCATATCTTATTGTTTGACACTGTTCCATTTTCATGGGCTTTAGGGAACTAGGAAAGAGAGAGATGAGACTTCTAAATAAAAAACAAATATGATGATAAGATCTGTAAGTCACTTAAAATGATGTTTATCAAAATCTAAATCTAAATGTGCATATGAATTATCTAGGAACCTTGTTACATGTAGGTTCTAATTTAGTAGTTGTGGTGTAGGGCCTGAGACTCTGTATTCCCTTTTTAAAAAAATTTTTAATAGTTTATTATCAAACTGGTCTCCATATAACACCCAGTGCTTCTCCCCACAAGTGCCCCCCACCATGACCATTGCTCCCCTCCCT
>NC_043703.1:110145091-110318700 GCF_006229205.1 Suricata suricatta | reverse complement strand
CATGATTTGGCTATTGTAGAAAGTGCCGCTATGAACATTGGGGTACATGTGCTCCTATGCATCAGCACTTCTGTATCCTTTGGGTAAATCCCTAGCAGTGCTATTGCTGGGTCATAGGGGAGTTCTATCGATAATTTTTTGAGGAGCCTCTACACTGTTTTCCAGAGCGGCTGCACCAGTTTACATTGCCACCAACAGTGTAGGAGGGTGCCCGTCTCTCCACACCTTCGCCAGCATCTATATTCTCTTGATTTGTTTATTTTAGCGACTCTGACTGGTGTGAGGTGGTATCTCGGTGTGGTTTTGATTTGTATTTCCCTAATAATGAGTGATGCTGAGCATCATTTAATGTGCCTGTTGGCCATCTGGATGTCCTCTTTGGAGAAGTGTCTATTTAGGTCTTCTGCCCATTTCTTCACTGGATCATTCATTTTCCGTGTAGGGAGTTTAGTGAGCTCCTTATAAATTTTGGATACTAGCCCTTTATCTGATATGCTATTTGCCACTATCTTTTCCCATTCTGTAGGTTGCCTGTTAGTTTTTTTTATTGTTTCCTTTGCCTTACAGAAGCTTTTTATCTCGATGAGTTCCCAGTAGTTCATTTTGGTTCTTGATTCCCTTGACTCTGGGGATATGTTGAGGAAGAAATTGCTGAGATTGAGGTCTAGGAGGCTATTGCCTGCTTTTTCCTCAAGGGTTTTTATGGTTTCCTATCTTACATTCAGATTCTTTATCCATTTTGAGTTTATTTTTGTGAATGGTGTAAGAAAGTGGTCTAATTTCATTTTTCTACATGTTGCTGTCCAGCTCTCCCAACACCACCTGTTGAAGAGGTAGTCCTTTTTCCATTGGACACTCTTTCCTGCTTTGTCAAAGATTAATTGGCCATATACTTGTGGGTTCAGTTCTGGGTTCTGTATTTTATTCCATTGGTCCATGTGTCTGTTTTTGTGCCAATACCATACTGTCTTGATGATGACAGCTTTGTAATAGAGGCTAAAGTCTGGAATTGTGATGCCTCCGTTTTGGTTTTCTTCTTCAATATTAGTCTGGCTATTTGGGGTTTTTTGTGGTTCCATACAAATTTTAAGATAGTTTGTTCTAGCTTTGAGAAGAACGCTGATGCAACTTTGATTGGGATTGCATTGAATGTGTAAATTGCATTGGGTAATAATGACATTTTAACAATGTTTATTCTTCCAATCCATGAGCATGGAATGTTTTTCCATTTCTTTGTGTCTTCTTCAATTTCCTTCACGAGTCTTCTATAGTTTTCAGCATACATGTCTTTTACATCTTTGGTTAGGTTTATTCCTAGGTATTTTATGGTTTTTCATGCAATTATGAATGATATCTGTTTCTTGCTTTCTCTTTCTATTGCTTCATTTTTGGTGTATAAGAATGCAACTGATTTCTGTACATTGACTTTGTACCCTGAAACTTTAATGAATTCATTGATCAGTTCTAGAAGGCTTCTGGTGGTGAGACTCTGTATTTCCAATAGGTCCCCAGTTGATGTCGATACAGCTGGGCTAAGGACCACACACTGAGTAGCAAACTTATAATGGTGCGAGACTCTATATGCAACAATTCTTCTGTTCTTGTCATTTTTCTTTAAACTAGGACCCCTGCTTGTTTAAGAACTCAGATTTGTCCATTTAACTGACAAGAGAATTTCTCAAACTTAAATGAGTATAAAGAATCATGTAGTGGAATTTTTTAAAAATTCATATTCTTGGTCCTTTCCAGATATACTAATTTGGTAGATCTAGAATGGAGCCAAGGAATCTGAAGTTTTTAGCAAGTGTGTCCCCCACATATGATTTTGATGCAGACAGCCTTTGGCTCAGACTTCAGGAAACACTGCCTGGAATGAATAAGTTAAGTGGAAACACCAGTTTTCTACATAGCTCATCATTCTTAATCATCAGAGTGAAGGATGTCAACTAAATGGTGACCATATTTTGTAGGGGTTGGTAATGAAGGGCTGGAGTCACACTGTTTGGTCAAACCACTCTCCCGTAGCCACAAGGACATGCCCCAAGAATGCTTTCCTGACTGGAGAATCCAGTCCATATGCTTTTGTTACAGGAAAACTTCAATAAATAATAATACTTGGAGAGCAAATCATGTAGTGGACATATGGATACCATTTATTAATGAATTAGTTAGGCCAACCAAGGTGCCATTTATCTGGGTTCAGCCTCTTAACAAAAGGCATCTTCATAAAATGAAATGGTGCTACAAGGCCTCTGCCAAATTAGTAGCACTCTTGTTTTAATCTGGATGGTTAGAAAATCATTCAGCTCCCATAGGGCCTAGAAGAAAATTAGCTACATTTGAAACTACCCAAGACTATGAACTCACAGCTCTGTTTTTCTAATTTGTTTTCTTCCCAGAGGAGGTCCCAGAAACAGGTAACTAAGGTCCATATTCTTCACTAAGCTTTGGAAGTAAATTGTCCAGGGGTCACAGTGGAAGTGGGGAGCACTGGAAGGGAAGAAGTGGTGAGACACGTGCTGTATGCATAGTGGAGCAGAGACCAAGGGAGCTCTCAGGTTGATCTGAGATGCTGGGAGAGGAGTTTGAATTTCTGCTGTAAACATTCCTTAGGAAACCTAGAATCCAACTTGCTTTGTGCTCAAACAGCAAAAATGTCACTGAACTCTACACATATACTAGGTAAAGGGAGGGGGAGGGATGGAATGTGAATTTTCTTATTCTTATACCATGTGTATATCACCAGAGCTCTTGGCTCATTCACGCACGCTCATAACAATTATTTCTAAATGACCCTGTTGTGTTGAAAGCTTGCTAGGGTTGTGGTAAGATGATGAAATGAAATCTGTGCTGCCTAGGGGGAAAGCACTAAGAAAATACAAATTTTAAATGTGGACTGTGTGTGCATGTGCATGTGTATGTGTGCGCATTGTTGTGCTGACTATGTGTTAAAACAATGTGACTCTTGCTATCAGGATAACTGGCAATGTGCCAGTAATATTTGAAAATAAAATTGCCGGGAAAATTATTGTAAAACACAGACCTGGGTGTGGGAATCTTTGTTAAATAATAAGCACATCTACACATCAACAGAGTTTGTAGTTTTTCCACTCCTAAGTCCTCCCCTACATGGCAGGCTGATTGGATATGGTGATAGAGGATCAAAGAGGTTTTCGGGACGGCCATCCTGTGACCTCTCCAAAGCAGACAAACACTCAGGGTTGCACAGAGACATAACAACATACAGTGACATGGAGACTTTTGTAACAAGACACAGATGTAAACAACCCACAACGTGCACAACTCTGCCCCCTTAATTAGTGGTGGCTTCACCCTTTTCAAAAAAGTTTTTTAACCAGTATTCCTCGCTTTTATGAGAATCAGCAGGTTTCTTAAGTAAAGATTTCTAAACCACTGATATTTGGGGACCATACAATCCAACCCCTACAGTTAAGATAGCTAAAAGCTGAAGTTAAGTGGTCTGTTCAACAATCACATACAGTTAGTTGATGGCACAACCAGAGGTTGAGAATAAGCCTTTAGAAGGACACCTTCTACATTGCTTTTGCCCTGCCCATCGTCTATTTGGATTTGGAATATTGCAGGATTTGTGTCATCTTAGCTATTTGACCTTGATACACTTATTTGGATGATGATATTTCTAACTGGTATCTTCTACATCCTCAGGTCTCAGCCTGGGAAAAAGTAAGCAGTCAGGAAATATTTCTTACAATATTTGCTGAATGTATAAGCCTTATATTTCAATTGCTTTTTCAGATTTTCAGTATATTTTCACATCAGTGTATCCTTTTGAATCTAAACTGTAGCTAAAAAATATATGCTGTCATTTAAATTTCCATTTTTATGCACATTGCAGTCATCATCAAGGGGCACCATTATGATGGCTCGTCCTTAATGCCAATAGAGTCCACATTCCATGCCATTCATGTTCGGTTCTACATTCCAAGGGTCATGAGGACCTATTATAAATGGCAAATGCCTCATGGTGCAGTATTTCTATAAAGACCTTAGAATCCATTTTATCCAAAGGTAGTCTTTTTTTATGTGTGTATTTATTTTTAAGAGAGACAGAGGGTGAGCAGGGGAGGGCCAGAGAGAGAGGGAGAGAGAATCTGAAGCAGGCTCCAGGCTCTGAGCTGTCGGCACAGAGCCTGACGTGGGGCTTGAACCCATGAACCATGAGATCATGACCTGAGCTGAAGTCGAACACTCAGCTGAACAAGCCACCCAGCTGGCCCTCCAAAGGTAATCACTTGTGGCTGTGGCTAACATCAACCACCACAGATTATGTAAAAATCTATTTCTCACTCTGTACACGTACATGCACATACATATGCACACATGGCATGAAATATACCTGTGTCTTATTATCCTTATTTTGTTTTCACTTTCTCTTCTCTGTAAATTTGAGGCATTATTTTAACAATACATGATAGTTTCCTGCTGCTTCTTCAATTGCTTTGCCACCAGCACTCCTGATTGTTACCTGCCAGTGCTGACTACCCCATACTCTGGGGCCTGCCTTAATTTTCCTTGATAGTGAACAAGCAAACGCAGTTTTATGATAGAAAGCCAATGTATGCGGTTTTTCTTCTTTTGAGCTCAGAGAAGCATGGTCAGGATTGTGGAGCTAGTGCAAAAGATGTCTCCACTCTACCACACTCTTTTCCAGGTTAATCTACCTTACTCCAAATTGTATTAGAAAGTCCTGAACAAAATAAAACTGAACAGAGAAAACTGCATGGAGAGTGGACCCCATAAAGAGGAAGAATTCTGGTTTCCCACTCCTCCCATTAGCTCATGTGTTTCTGTATTTGTAGCATGTATGTGTGTTGGAGGGGGGCCACTGAAGCTAAAGGAAGACAGACTTAAGCCTATTCCTTATTCATTGACATTTAATAGTGCTGTTTGGGTCAGATTTGCATGACTATTGGAAAACAATTTTGTTGCCTGAAAGCTTCCTTTACCAAGGTGATGTCTTTTGAGCAATCTGAGTCAGACACACTATTGAAGATGCTCTTGTGATCTTCTAGGATTCTGATTAGAAAACCCAAAAGGAAAACAAAACAAAACCTACAATCTCTAAGGATACGAAGGAAAATAACCCAAGAACTAGACTTGAAATGCTAAACATATTTTAAACTAAACTACTCAGTATCTGTATCTATATGTAATACAGGTTTTTCCTGCTCTTTGAAAGTTCTCTTCTTGCCACTTTGCTTTTATGAAGGACTTATCTTGGTACACGTTTTCACTAACTGAAAGAAATCCGAAGAAGATTTTCATTTTTAAGAAATGGTAATTGCTTCTTT
The DNA here is from genome assembly GCF_006229205.1 of Suricata suricatta. Lineage (NCBI taxonomy): Eukaryota > Metazoa > Chordata > Mammalia > Carnivora > Herpestidae > Suricata > Suricata suricatta. The sequence continues at coordinate 110,313,367 of NC_043703.1, read as the reverse complement.
GCTTTACACCATTTCAGCTTATGGAAGGTTTCATAAAAACACTCTACTTTTGGTAGTGAGAGAAACCTGTGTATTGTATGCATACAAGTGTGTCTGCAACTCTAAAAAGTATATGCTCATCTCTATGGTGACATCACATCAGTTTTTACTTATCTGTCGACAACTGACTGTTCTCAATATCCCAGTGCAGGTTCTGATATAGAAAGCAGAGTGCAGAAAGGGGGAAATATTTGGTGAGGGGCCCACCAGGTCTGATGTGGTGTAGCTCGGTATGCAGGGGAGCCGTGGCCTAATGAAATCTGAGAGCTGTTTCCACTCGGCTTCCTTGAAGTGCCTCCACCAAATCATCTCATGGGATCCTTGGACCAAAAAGAGATGGCCTTGACTCCCATCTACCTCTGCTTTGAAAAGGCAAACCTAAGGGATCTCGGATGGCCCAGTTTTGGGAGCCTGCTTTTGGTTTTTTTTTTTCTTTTGATGCATAATAAAAGAAATAGTAAAAAAAAAAAAAACAACAACAAAATAAAACAAACAATTCTGGATTCTTTGTTAGGTGAGCATATTCAGGTCGAGACAAGCAGTTTGTGAAATGCTCCACCTGGCCCTCTGGAGCACCATCTCCACCCTTAGCAGAGGCCTGGAGACTGCTTCAGGTGCGCGACTTCGCCTTTTTTCATTTCTGATCTCAATTCCGTCTTTGCCTGGAGAGCATGTATGAGGCAATCACTGCTGCTTGTCATGATGAGCCAGTGCCCTAGAGAACATTTCCTAACTCAGCCCCACCCTCCCTGAGAATGAGTTTAACCCTAGAAATTTCACTGAGAAGGCCCAGGAGTCCTGACAAAACCGCCACAGAGACAAGAGATTCTACATTGCTGATAGAAGGCCACATGGAAGGAATGTGACATAGTAGAGACACTCCCTCCTGTATGTTGATGGGTGACTTAAATACACATTAACACCCTTTTCCAATAAACACATATTTCAATGCTCCCTTTTCTATCCCTTGTCCCGTGCACACACATTTTTTCCTGTCTATACAAGCATACCTACATCCCTCCACTGTGACCACCACCACCAGTGCCATGCGGCATAATCAAAGAGATCCAAACTTAAATCCTGCTGTGCCATTTGAGAGTTGCACGGCCTTGGACGTGTTATTTAGTTTCACATCTGTCAATTTCCTCAGATGATAAGAAGAAGTACTTATAGCTCCCCCATATGGGAGGTTGTGGGACTTAGGATGGAAGGCCAAGTTGTTCCTCACCTAGAATCTTGCCCACGCCTGCTTCTACACCTTCCTCCCACCGTTCCTCTTTGTTTCTCCCAAAGTGAATCGAACTTGCTGTCCTCATAACCTCTCACTTTCAGGGGTCTTCACGTTTATAAATGCTCTTTCTTTCCTCACTTCTGAAGGGATTTTGCCATCCTGCACTGTCATTGTCCTTCTTCATCCCCTCAATGGCCTGTTTCTATACCTGACAGCTGGACTCTTAGGCAGTTTCCTTCCTTTCTCCCCTCAATCTCTCCTGCCTCACTTAAAAAATACCTGGATGAAAATGGCACATAGCTGGAAGCGCTTTCCACAGCACGACAGCTTTCCCTCTGGATCTTGCACAGTCATCTAAATGTAGTCTTCATAGATTAAAATTGAGTGCCTCAGAGGGGCTCTCCCAGCAACTGCTCAGCTGCTTTCCTCTTTGGGGTTCAGGGTCTGTGCTCCCTGAATGGAGATCCCTTTGACTTCAACAAATTGGGATAACACCTATTTCAAATATATTATTTGATGAAAGCAGATGTCAGCAGATACTGCCTATGTAATTGATATTTGATTTATTCAAGATTTATGCATGCTGTGCCTTAGATTTATTAATGATAATCCCCGGCTCTTGTGTTTAATATAGTGGAACCAAAACATAATTTGCTGGGATCAGTCAGAAATGCATCAAAGTGATTAACTCTACATGCAAACCATTATCCAGTGACATCCCTACTGTGCACAGTGCAAAAGGAGGCAATAATACAGTAATTGGCTTCACTTATGCAAGTTAGATATTTGCCGTGATTGCTAGTAAAATTTGGTCCCTTTTATCTCTGATTCTGCATCTCCATATCCCTTGTCATCCTTTGATGCTCCTTCTTCAGGCAGGATTTTCCTGAAATGAGCAGGCACATATGCATGCATACACATGATCCCACCCCAGCAATTATGTGTTAAGGAAGGTGCAGTGTCTTACTAAACAGACAGGAGGGCAACTGTCCTCAGGAGAACCCCTGGTAAGGCATCGCCCCTGGAGGGGCCACCTCTTTCTCTCAAGGCAATGCTAGCAGATAGAAATTATATCCCAGTACTGCTAACCACATCTATCACCATGTCAGCATCCAGACTGGCCGCAAACCCACTGTCACCGTAGAATAGATATTTGGAGCTATGCAAACAATTACAAGATAACTATGTTAGGGAAAAGAGCTATTCATTTATGTTTGTTCATTTTCTGTTTTGTTTCAGCTAATTAAAACTTAATTGGATGGGCAACGCTTTATTATAAGACTACTATCCCTTCCTGTTTTTTTTGTTTGAAAATATTTTTCTATTATGAATTGCTGATAAGCATATGTAGAAGTTCTTATTATAAAAATTTTTAGAGTAAAAATAAAATACACATGTGGCAAAATGTTGAATATCTATGAAAATATGTGAAATAAAAAAATAGAAGTCTCCCTTCTCTGTCTACCTCTAGTTCCTCTTCCCAAAGGTATTCCTGGTGGGAATTTCTCATGTAGCCTCCAAGAAAATGTAAACAAAACACATTTACACCATGTGCTTTTCATTTAATACTGTATCTCCAAGATAATTCCCTATTTGCACTTGGGAGAGCTCCCTGATATTTTTCCATTGCTATCCATGATCATTCTTTAAAATGTTTATTTATTTTTGAGAGAGAGACAGAGTGTGAGCAGAGGAGGGGCACAGAGAGAGGGAGACACAGAATCTGAAGCAGGCTCCGGCCTCTGAACTGTCAGCACAGATCCTGATGCAGGGCTTGAACTCATGACCTGAGCCGAAGCCAGCCGCTTAACTAAGTCACCCAGGTGCCCTTATTCTATGATCATTTTTAATTGTTTAAAAATGCTGCCTGGCCTGGCAATGCTGGCTGTACAGGAAGCTCTATACTGGGAAATCATTTAAAATTTCCAGCCTGAGAGTTGGGGCCACAATTTAGAATAAAGTAGCATCTTGTGAAGATTTATAGCAAGACAGAAACACATCCGGCATCCCACATCTTAAAGCAAAAATTTGTAAATGGTCCTTGATTTCCCTGTTACCTGGAATGTGCCATCCATCTTCAGGATCTATGGTGGAACATGTCAGCATAGCAGCATGACATCTTTACGGGTGAGAGCACTTCTGACTCCTGCACCTAATGCCAGGTTTATATTGGGGTTTTAGCATATTCAGTATGCTAAACACATTAGTGGACACTGCTCACAACATCTACTTTATAGGTTGAACATGATTCACAACTAATTTAAAATGAAGTCCCTGGGTGCTTTTTTTTGGTTTCTTCATGGAACAACACAAGTTTTTCTATATAGTTTCTCTTTTGCTCCCCTCAACAGTATTAGAGGTATCTTAAGAATATGCAGGGACATCTCACAAGGGGCATTCTTTTTTATTTTTAATGTCATTAGGGAATTACCCCAAGAATCAAAGGGGTATCCATGCATGTGTTCTAGCTCATTTTTTTCAATCATTTTGAACAATGCTTCATGTTCTGGATGGCATTCTGCATGGGCCAGGCCTGTCAATAAACATCCCAGGTCTTGGTCACTAGAGCACTCTCTACTCCACAAACCTGCTGTGCTCCTGAACTGTGGACACAGCAGTTCACTTTCCAGACCCGTTTCTCTTAGCTGCTACAGAAGCTATTCCTGCTTCAGCAATCCAAGTGATCTATTTTTCCTGTCTTAAAAGTTAATTGATTCCTGCTTCTGAGTGCTGTGGACTATGAAGAGCTATGCCTTTGCCGGGCAGCAGTCTAGCAGATGAGGTCCAGCTGGACTCACTTGGAAAGGCTATCATAGCTCGGCTCAGCTGGAGGATCCTGGGCCTGAAGTCTGAAAGAAATTAGGACAAAGCTAAAAGAAGCCTGGGGGAGTGATTTCAAAATGTGAACTATGGCTACCAGTCTTCAGAGTGTAAATCTTCAGATTCCCAGGAGATAAGGGACAATCACTGGTACAGAGGTGAGGGACCAGTGGAGCAATTTGCGAAATGATAACCATTATGGTGAGCTGGTGCTTGAACAAATCCCAACTATACATGCTTCTCTTCTAGCTGGGAGGCCTCAGGAATTAGAGTTAACCATGCTAGCCTTCAGCTTCTTCTGCGGGGTGGGGGACATGGAAAGTTTACCTTGGGTGTTACAGGGAAAACATGTATGAGGAAATTCCTCTTAGGAAAATGACACATGATACTACTGGAATGCTTGGCACCAATACTTGGTGGACAATGATATCAATAACATTTATTACTATTCAACAAGGTCCCAACGTTCAGGCCACTAAGCAATTTTCTCAGGGAAACTCTATGAGGACTTTAGATACCTAAACAGTGCTCTAGAGGACATCTGAAGTCTACCAGGCCCCTGCCTGCTAACTATCTACCACTATGGTCTTTAGCCTCACTAACCCCCAAAAGTTTCTTATGCCTCCAATATCCAGTTGATATTGACAATTCCAAAGGGATTGTTTTGGTGGTGTTTACTGAACACAGGTCCAACCCCTAGACCCACGGAGTATAATAAGGAGGAAATGCATGAAAACCCTGAATCAGCAAATGCTTAATTAGCTTTTAAGTACCAGGGGAAAGGCCAGCGGAGGCTACTTAAATTTTGAAAACCATCAGCTCCCTTTCTGGAAGTGAGTTGTTTCCTTCCAGAGAACTTTGTTCTAATTCAGGTTGTTGAAATGGTACGTGATGTATTGGGTACTTCAGGTTTATGAAGCTACTTTAGTTTTGAGACACTCTTAAACCAGAGGCAAGTTGATAATTTGGAGATTATCCATGACATTTAATTAAGTCTGCACAATATCAAGGTATCAGGATACAAAGATGTTCAAGGTTCTTCTGGGCCACTGATACAGATGTTTGTAGAAGAACAGAGTCTGAAGGGATCTTAGAAATCCTCTCACTCAGTGTCTTGGCTTTCAAGTTCATTTGGAATGGGTGCAGAATGGGCTTTATCAAATACATTCCTGTGCAGGTTATCATAAGCAATTGACAAACCTATAGTTACTCTCATTGAAGGGGAAGAAGAGAATTCCCCTTGGGCAACTCTGGAATCTGAAACACCTTTGAAAACCACATTTGCCTAATTTTCACCAAACAGGAGAGGTTTATAGGTTAGTGCTATCTTATAGCATGGTCTCCAGAGCATGACATCAGCCTCATCTGGGAACACAGTGCTTGGAAGGTGGAGTCCAGGAATTTGTGATTTAATAATCCTTCAAGGTGATTCTGATGCATACCCACTCAAGTTTTTTTTTTTCTTTAAGTTTATTTATTTAGAGGGCAAGAGAGCAAGAGCTGAGGAGGGGCATATAGAGAGAAATATCAAGCAGGCTCCACACTATCAGTGCAGAGACTGATGTGGGGCTCAAACTCACGAACTGCAAGATCATGACCTGAGCTGAAATCAAGAGTTGGATGCTTAACTGCCTAAGCTCCCCCGGTGCCCCCACACCCACTCAACATTAAAAACCAGTCCTCTAGGAGCCTTTCAGTGAGGATCATTCAATAAAAATTCATCTTTGGCACAGCTAACCTTCTATAGATCTCATTGAGATTCTAGGATACTCACTCTTTTGGGGGGGCGTTCTCTATTCTATTCACTCTAGCATTGTAAAGAACTCTATCACACTTTGGAAGCAATTCAAACAGTGGTCTTTTTAGACAAGTGATTTATACTCAAGAGATTTTGATCCCAATAATAGATTTCTTCAAATGGATTTGTCCAGTAGCTCAAACTGTTGCAATGGGATCATACCCAAGTATATGCTATTCCACAAAAATTCTAATTTGTCACTTATAAAAACAGAGCACATCTTGAATTTAAAGAGTAATTTTTACCTTCAAAACATGTTTCCCACACTCTCTCTCATTTGATAAAGCCCTATCCCAGCACCTTACAACTCTCTCCTTCTCATTTGTTACAGATGAAAAAATGAAGAACAGAAAGGTAAGTTTTCCAAGGCCTCACACCTAGATAGTGCTAAATGAATATTCATATCTTGTCTTCCTGATACTTAGTCCATTATTTTTTCTGATGTTCCAAGAAATACATTAGACAATTTCTTAAGATGTGAATTTATAAACAGATTGGTTTCCTCCATGAAGGTTTATTCTTTCCTCTCACCTGTTGTTCATAATTGATAATAATAATCTTTACATAGGGTCTAAAATTGTTAAATCCCCACTTCGTGATTAGTCCGGGAACTCCCTGCCCCATCCTGCTGACAGATGAGATGTGAGCTGTCATAACTAAGGCAACTATTCCCTTCTGATCCTATTGGTGGGCATCTGTTTCCAGTTGTAACTGGCCAAACACTCCCTTTGCAGGAAAACTAATAACATCTCAACATATGGTCTTGAATCTGGGCCGCCTAATGACCTTGCATGGAGATTAATTGAAGGTGTTAATGGCATAGTTCCCAGCCAGGAATGTCAAAATTCTGGCTTGGCTTCCTATGTACATGTTTTAAGAGGATTTGCTATTGATACTGAACTGGATTAACTTTAAATATAAAGAAAAATACCATAATTTTAGCAACCACCTGTGAAGCAAGTTTCTGTAGCTAAGGAGTCTGGATTAGTGCTACAAGCAGGGTGCAGGATAATGAATTTGACATCCCATTGGACCCCCTGGGAAAAATTCCCAGGATACAATCTTCTTAAGTGGCAGTATTACAGGGAGCAAAAATCTGTTGAGGGTGAAAAATTCATTCCATGACCTATAAGACTGTGCATGGAAAATGCCATTAGAGATTAGAGTTGATTTACGGGGTTCTGTACTATTACCACACCCTCCCCCATCTCACCCAGGCAGGAAAAATGAGCAAAAGGCCAGTGAAAAGCACTATACTTTGAACTACATTTCCTCAAGTATTTACACAGAAGTGTATTCAACTTACAGGAAACTTCAAGCTTAGTTATCATAATCTCTCATGCTTTGATCCTGGTATAGTCTCCTCTTTTCTCTATCAGTTTTATTTCCTCGTTTTATTTCCATTTTAACTACCTTAGTGCTTGTGTGCTTGTGTATGTGCATGTTTATTATAATTCACCTTAAAGGCTTCTTGTGGAATATAAATTATAAAGACATAAAAGTAAACATGGAATAATCTCCTTTCATGCATATATTTACAAACCTATAAACTCTAAGGAAGAGTGAATTGGATTTTAAAAACATTGAGAATTACTTTTACTGGGGTTTTCTTCACCCAGTTTATTCAGCTATTTTGGCCAAAGGAACCATATAAAATATGTCAAAACTATTCAACTGCTGGCTGCACAACTGACTAGAAACTAAAAATTATTGACTCAGAGCACCACCAATCCAATCATGCTTTAGGGAATGGACCCTTGAAATTATAATTTCACAAGATCTTTCTTGAGGAATTACTCAGTCCCTACTTCTTGGAAGTATTCCTTCTCTGGGCTCTTTCAGTGTTCTGGACATACAAGTCTCTATACATCATTGTGTAGCATCTGGATATATTTTTTTCTCTTCCCATCTGTCCTGACAAACTGTGATCTTCCAGAAGGTGGACCTGTGTTCTATTTATCTTTTTAATACCCAATGTTTCTAGCAATGACTGATACACAATAGGCCTCAGTATATATTTTTGTGGATGAGGTACACAAATAAGGTCTTATACCATCCTGCTTACAAGGAGGTTATATAGTATTTTTAGTGGTATTACTACTGACTTACTGAAACAACAAGAATGAATCCATAGTATGATTGACCACATTACACACCTGGTTACACAAACTCATGGAAACCAGCTAGGTTGCGTTACTTAGGCTACTCAGTAACATAAATTTGTGCTTACTGAGGAACATTTTGTAGCATATGAGGGGGAAAAAGCCCTCTCTCTAAAATGCTTAATTAATCATTCTTACAAACCTAGTACATTTTGTGCCCATGTACTTGTGTCAACAAGATTCCTCCTGTGCATTTTGATTTTCCCCTAAATAAAATTTTCCTAATTCTTAAAAAAAAAAAATTACCCCTCTAAGGTCAGATAAAAGTAGAGAATGGAGTGAACCAGCTTTATCTAATTTTCCCAATTAAATGAGAACTAAAAAAATGGATGACAAAAAGCAAAGTATGTCTGATTCTCCACTTGGCTTTCTTGTTGGTCAAACCACTTAGGTAATTCAGTCGGGCAGGGTGAAATGCCTTACACATTTGCCTTTCAAGATCAGAAAGGTTGGCATGCCATCCGCTGGGCAGGCCATGGCAGAGAGAGTCAGGCGAACAATAAAATGAAGGAATGCTGAGTTGAAGTATCATTGCCATGCCAGGCTTAGGTATTTGTGGGCTGTGAAACACAAGCAGAGCAATAAAGAAATTATGTGGCCCTGGATATTGCAAATGCACTATAGACTGTTCCCCTCACTAAAATCAGGCAATGAAGAGATACCTCAGTGGAAAAAGCAATTAGTGGTAGGGACTGAAGTTCTTTACTTTTCTTTCCCCATTCTCTCCCTCCCAATCCTTTCAAGTCTCCCTTGAGCCCAATTTGGGAATTCTTGCAAAGGCTAAAGTCCAGCAGTTTAACAGCTATTAAACACGGTCATAAAGTGAAGATGCAGCCTGCAAGTTGGGCTCTTGGTAGCATCAGAGGAATATGGCAAATGGCACAACTCTTTTGCTGAAAAGAAATAATAGAAGACATGAAGGGAGGGGGTGTGGATAAACCAGATCGAGACTTGGAGATGACGACCCATGAAGCATACTAACCCACTCTGGTATTGCTATTTAGTACCTGTGAAGTCTACCATTATGCATTATTAAATTCATGTATTATTGAATCATGAATCCTTGTTCCCTGATAAGAAATGGAGATGATTTCTTAGTTTAAATTAAAGCCCTGCCTCCTTATTTAAATAAAACTGCATTACTGGCTGCCTAGCATGCTAATCAGAAAACTGCATTAAGCAGGTAGGACTATATGAATTAAAAAATAATGAAACAAGACTTTTCAGCCAGACATTGTTCCCTCGCCTGCTTTTCATGACAGCGGATTTCCTACTTGGAGTTGATAAGACAACGGCAAATGAAGATAACAACATGAGAGGAAAATCATTCACTCTAATGGGCTCCACCTGTGCAGACTTCAGCTCATTTACATGGCTACAGAAAAATTAGAAATCATGCGGCAATTAGTCTGTTCTAGATTATGCAGTGTGTCAACTGATACCACTCAGGAGAGCACTAGTGCTAAAATGGTTTCAGAAGATAAATCTACTCTCCTATACAAACAGTTTTAATTACCTGGAAAACGGCATTGCCTATTGAGCAATCTCCATTGTGAACCTGGGCTGCTCTCCTGCTATTGGAATCAGATGTTGGGAAATTCCAATGTTTATGTAATTGACTCATATAATATTTGATGACTTGTTGAAACTGAAATTGGGCCTTTTTGTTGGGTCCCCAATTGTTCATCAAAGGCCCGTTTAATGTCTCCTTCAGAGTTGGAGGGATATAAGGTGTTTTTTAAAATGCTTCTCTTTACTGGTACCCTTTGCTTCTTGAACCTTAGCTCTAACAGCTTATAGTAAATCTGATAATTACAAAATCATTTCAAATATGAAGCTTGGGACAACAGATCAAGTAATGATGAACACTCCTTATGAGTAACAATTTTAAGGCTATTAAGGTTTTTGGATTCTTACTTAAGATAGGGGGATAAGATTTTTCTATTCATTTTGTCCTTAAAGTATATTTATAAGTTTCTTAAAACCATGGGAGTATATGTAGAGAAATAATATTTATGAGAATCCAGTTTTTGCATTTATAAGGGATCACTTAAAGGCTTGGCTTTAATAGAAATGTATATTTTACATCCACTTTATTTAGTCATTATTATTTTTGTTTTTGTAATAGTTTTATTGGATTTGGGGGTAATGCAATCAAGTTCGGGTTAATGGAGGTATCCTTAAGAGAAAGTTTGGGACCCTGGGAAGGGGTAAGCTCTTGGAATAGTGGTAGAATGTTTGTCTTCTGCCTGTACTTTTAAAAAGAGAGGGTCAAGACTCTTGGAATTTAACAGGCAAGCGCTTAGCATTTTTCACTAGAGTTTACTCCCAAAGCAAACATAAAAAACGGTTTCTGGTTGGTGGATGCAAGTAGGTGTGCAGCATGCCTTAAAAGGCAGACAATGTGCCCATCTTATAGCTGGAAAAGGCAATCCCTTAGTAGAGTGAGATTTTAGCCAGGATAACCTCTACTGGCCAAGAGAATTTTCCAAATTTGCTCTCAAGTTTGAGTTCAAGATTCTAATCCTGACGAAAAATACAGAGCCTCCAGGGATACATCACATGGAACTTTAGTGCACTGATACTCACTTCTTGTCTCAGAAGCACTGAAGGTTCCCTCAGCAAAAGACTTCCAAACATGTACAAATTTAGCAAATGTTGCTATAACCTCATTCTGAATAACAAAATGAATATAGTTTGCTAGAGGCCCTCAGATGTCCTGCAGTAAAGAAACTTACTGAACTCTATATTTTCCATATTTATCTGAAATAAATGAAGCAAAATACTCCTCACCAGCCTTTCTGTAATGGAGCATTCACATCCAGTGTCCAAGAAAATAACTTTGGTTCATCCACCTGTATTGGGAGAGTTAATTGCCAAAGCAGACTTTGACTATGGACAGGACACAAGGAAGTGAGGACCACAACTTAGGTGGATGCACAGAGGCTGGCCTTACTGTCTAGATGGCTTTGCTGAATACTTTGGATTATTTTAAAGGTAGTTTCCCCCTATCTCAAGATCTACACATGTATACACATATACACATATGCACACAGACACACACAACCCCAGAGACACCGAGTGCATCAAAGTCTAACACAATTTTGCAACTGAGGTTCCTTATGTGAGCCACTGAATGCAGAAAATGTTTGGAGTGACTATCTTCTCACTTTCTCAAGGCTTATACTTAATCAGTATCATTCTGGATGCCTAGAGAAAGAAGTTAATTTGTTACATACAATGAATACCTTAAGGCATTAAGGCATTATTTCTCCTGGAACCAGAGCTCAGTGACACGCTGTGCCTGTATCTTCTCTCAGTGTTTTAGGATAATTCATTTTTTTTTCTGGCAACACCTTTCTTACTTTACCTGCCCTGAAAAATAATGTAAAATGCCGTATGATACTGAATCAAAGAAATGACGGACCTTTTCACCTGGAAGGGCTCTTAGAGAGAATGCAGTCCCTGTTTTACAGGTTAGGACAGTAAGACACAGATGTACGGCCCAGGTGCTGTGATGACACAGTGAATCAGGGCAGAACCGGATTGTAGTTCAGGATGCAACGTCCATAGTAGTAGGCCCTCACCTACACAGGCGCTTCTTACAGCCACAGGGGGAAGTCAATGTTGAAAAGCAACAACAAAACAGCAACTAAACTTTCTGCATCCTGGTATATCTATTTGACAGAATATGGAATATTATGCAATCACTAAAAATAATAATGATTCTTTTTATATATGAAAACAGCTTTTGTCTTATTTTATTCTATTCAATATACTTGAAATAAACATTCACAAGTTTAATTTGTCCTTAAAAATGGGCACTACTTATTTTAGTATAATTCCAATTATGTACAAAATAAACCCTTTACATAGTTACACTTATGTAAGTGCACAGAAAAGAAGCATAAAACATATATATTATTAAATGCAAACACTGGTAACCTTCGGGAGAAAAATGTGAGGAGAAATCATAACATTATATATATTTCAATATGCCTGAGTTTTTCACAACAAACATGTATTTATGGATTATTTTAAAAACTAGAAGTAAATTGATTGAGAAATATTTTAAAGCATAAGAACAATAAAAAATTTACATCTATGGATTTGACTAATAAAATGTAAAATATTTACATGTTAGAAAATGTAACAGAATCAAAGGCAGACTCGTAACATAATTTGCCATCAATATAATAGCAAGTTTTCACACCCTGTTTGGGGTGGGAGAAGAGGAACTCTGTGATTTTAGAATAGGTAGCACAAGCTAAATCGGCTATACATAATCCTTATGGGAACTCATTCTTGGCCATCACTGCTCTTTGCTCTTTATGTCTCTGATGGTCACAAATGTGTCCTCCCACAGATTCTTTGAGCCACTCTTGATTACAGTTACTGGACAATCCCTATAGGCTGCAATATTTATCGCACATTTCTTAATAGCAAAGGGTTTCTACTTTTGCCTACTAACTTTTATCTTCTTTCCTCAATCACTTCAGTGAAGGCGCTCGTAGTGACCACAAAATTTGCCTCTAACACCCAGAAGGACACCCTTCCTTTGTTTCCTTGCTACAGGCCCAGTGCCAATATTTGCATCCCTTTTTTTTTTAGTCAATAAAAATCAAGGGTCTGCAAAATATGAGAAGTAGCAAAGGAAATACAACAGATAAAGCCACACCTTTGCAAATACTTTTGATTTAGTGAGGACTCTAGAGGAGTTAGCTGAAGGGGTTCCCAATATGCTCCTCAGAGCATACCATACAGTGCACCTTACCAGCTTCCGTCCACTAAAAGCATAGTATAGCTCTCAGAATAGGGGGAAATTGACACAAGAACTGTGAGCTGTAAAGCCCAAGGGGCTCAGTCCTTCATGTTCTTCCCTGTCTCCACTTACTCCCTTAGTGATCTCATCCTGAATTATGGCTCCTAATACCAGAAAGTGCTGATGACTTGGAAATGTATGTCTCCAGCCTAGATTTCTCCCCTGAACTCCAGACTCATATATCCAAAATGCCTACCAGGCATCTCCACTTGGAAATCTAATAAACATCATGGACTCTCACGTCACAAATGGAACTCCTGATCTTCTCATATATGCACACCTTCCCCATCTCAAGAAATGACAATTCTATTCTTCCAGTTGTTCCCTCTTCTTTTTTTCTGATCCCCACCTCTGACTGAGCAGGAAATCCTGCTGGCTATTATCTTCAAAACATACATACAATCTGACTGCTTCTCACCACTTACACCGCAATTCCCCTGGTCCAAATCTCTGTCATCAATCACTTAAATGATTGCAGTGGTCTCTAACTGACCTCCCTGAATTCACCTTTGACATCTACAGACCATGGTCATCATAGCAGTCATAGTCTGCCATTTCAGACCTTTAACAAAGGATTCCCTGGTCTATCAGAGCAAATGCTCACATCCTCAAAATGGCCATAAGACCTTACTGGCCTGCCACTCACACCTTACCTTTTACATACAATCTGTCTTACACACTCTGCTCAAGCTACACTGGACTCCTTGAATGTGTGCTAAACATGCCAGGCATGCTTCTACCTTGAAGATTTTTTTTAAATTTTTCTCTTGCCTGGATCATTCTTCTTCCAGATATCTGTATGGCTAACTCATCTCCATCAAGTCTTTGCTTAAATGATAACTTCTCAGTAAGCTCTTCACAGACAACACTATTTAAAATTATAACCCTCATCCTGCTATCCCTTATTTCATACTTTATTTTTGTCCATAGCACTCACAATATGTGAAATTATAACTTTGTCATCAGCTTCTTTGCACTAAGATATTAAGTACAAATGAAAGTAGAGATTTTTTGTCTTATTTTTTCACTGCTGTAACCTCAGTGCCTGGAACACAGAAAACACTAAAAAAATTGTGTTGAGTGAATGCATAAGGGAAGGAGAAAAACATTTACACCTATTTTATTCATATAAAATTAAATATTAGGGATATAAAGACACGTAGCCGTGCAAAGCAGTTATAAGTAATGCTAACTTCTGTGACAAATATCTACAAATCTCAATGCCTTCAGATAAAAGTTCATTTCTCATTTGTACAAAGTCCATTGTTGATGTTCCTGGTTGAGCAGGTCTCCTGAATGGATCTCCTATTTAGTAACTCAGAGACCTAGGCTATTTCAATCTGCCATTATCTATATCCTCAAAATCTTTGGATTTACACCAAACAGAAGGTAAAGACAGGAAGAGAGCTATTGCATGAAACAGGATAGTGCATGGGATAGGCCTGCAAGTGGCACACACATTTTTGCTCACTTTCCTTTGACCAAAACTCAGGCACATGGTCTTACCTAGAAGCAAGGATGGTAGTGAGGAGACTAGAAAATGAGCTTAGCTGTATGCCCACGAAAGAGTAGAAGCAGATATTGGTGAACATAAGCAGTCTTTAAAAAGTATTATTAGGTCATATAAGTTGATAAGATAAATACTAAGTCCCTAATGGACACTGTTTAGGTAACTTAAAGAAGAGAAAATCTGTAAAGCTAATGAACATATAAAAGAATGTATAACCTCAGTTTTACGAAGAAATGTGCAATAAACACTAATAATTTAAATGAAATGATATTTTAAGAAGTTCTTTTCTAGTTTCATGAGAGTTTTTATTATGCATGGTTGCTACATTTTGTCAAAAAACCTTCCTGCATTTATTATGACATATGTTATTTTCCTCTTTTAGTTTGTATTACTAATTACATTGGCATGAATATATATATTTGTGTGTATGTATGTATACATATATGTGTGTGTGTGTGTATATATATATATTTATATATATATATAAATATACAAGTTATTTAACATACAGTATAGTCTTAGCTTCAGGAGCAGAACCCAGTGATTCATCTCTTAAATATGACACCCAGTGCTCTTCCTGAAAAGTGCCCTCCTTATTGCCCATCACCCATTTTAACCCACCCCCCTTCCAGCAACCCTCAGCTTGTTCTCTGCATTTAAGAGTCTCTTATGGCCATTTGTAGGAAAGTGGATGGACCTCGAGGGTGTCATGCTAAGCGAAATAAGCCAGGCAGAGAAGGACAGAAACCATATGTTTGCACTCAGAGGTCTAACAGGAAAACAGGAGAAACCTAATGGAGGACCAGGGGGAGGGGAAGAGGGAAAGAGAGTTGGGGAGAGAGAGGGATGTAAAACTTGAGAGACAATTGAATACTGAAAATGAACTGAGGGTTGAAGGGAAAGAGGGAGGGGGGAAAAGAGGTGGTGGTGATGGAGGAGGGCACTTGTGGGGGAGAACACTGGGTGTTGTATGAAAATTGATTTGACAATAAAATATTTAAAAAAAAAAGAGTCTCTTATTGTTTGCCTCCCTCTCTGTTTTTATCTTATTTTTCTGTCCTTTCCCCTTATGTTCACATTGATTGACTTTTGAATGTTAACATAACCTTGCATTCCTACAATAAAGTATACTTGATGTATTTTTTTCTTGTATGTATATACACACACACATATATATACATTTTTCTTTTAAACTATGATTTATTTTATTTTTTTCAGCTATTTGACATATAGTGTTACATTAGTTTCAGGTGTACAACATGATCATTTAACAAGTTTATACATTATGCTATGTTAACCACAAGTAAAGCTACCATCTGTCCTCATATATCAGTATTATAGCATCATTGACTGTATTCCCTATGCTGTGCCTTTTATTCCCATGTATTATTATTCATTCCATAATTGGAAATTTGTATCTCTTACTCTCCTTCACCTGTTTTGTCCAATTCCCCAAGCCCTCTCCCCAGGTAACTATCAACTGTTCTCTGTATTTTTAGGTCTGATTCTGTTTTTTGTTTATTTTATTCATTTGCATTTTCCTCCTTTAGAGTCCAAATATGAGGGAAACCATATGGTACTTGTCTTTCTCATTCTGACTTACTTCACTTAGCATAATGCTCTTTAGGTTCATTCATGTGGTAAGAAATTGCATGATCTTATCCTTTTTAGTGCTGCATAATATTCCATTCTGTGCATGTACTACACACACGTTCCTTATCCATGCCTCTATCAATAGACACAGGTTGCTTCCATACCTTGGCTATTGTAACTAATGTTGCAATAAGCATACAGGTACATATATCTTTTCAAATTGATGTTTTTATTTTCTTTGGGAAAATACCCAGTAGTAGAATTATTGGACAATGTGGCATTTCTATTTATAATTTTTTCAGGAGTCCTACTGTTTTCTATGGTGACTGTACCAATTTACATTCCCACCAACAGTGCACCAGAGTTTCTTTTTCCCCATATCCTTGTCAATACTTGTTATATCCTATCTTTTTATTTGAGCCATTCTGCCAGGTGGGAGGGGATATCTCATTATGGTTTTGATTTACATTTTCCTGATGATTAGTGGTGTTGAGAATCTTTTCATGTATCTGCTGGCCATCTGCATATCTTCTTTGGAAAAATGTTTACTCAAGTCCTCTGCTTCATAATTGGATTATTTTCTTGGAGTTGCATCATAGAATTTTTTATGTATTTTGGATACTAACTTCACGTCAGATATATTATTTATAAATATCTTCTCCCATTCAGTAGGTTGCCTTTTGGTTTTGTTGATGGTTTCTTTTGTTGTGCAAAAGCTTTTTATTTTGATGTAGTCCAACAGTTTATTTTTGCTTTTGTTTCCCTTATCTTAGGAGACATACCAAGAAAAATGTTGCTACAGCTGATGTCAGAAAAATTACTGCCACTGTTCTGTTCTAGGATTTTTATGGTTTCAAGTATCACATTTGTATTTAATCCATTTTGAGTTTATTTTTATGTATGGTGTAATGAAGTGGTCCAGTTTCATTCTTTTTTAAAAAAAAATTTTTTTTACATTTATTTATTTTTGAGAGACAGAGACAGAGAATGAACAGGGGAGGGACAGAGAGAGAGGGAGACATAGAATCTGAAGCAGGCTCCAGGCTCTGAGCTAGCTGTCAACACAGAGCCCGATGTGTGGCTCCAACCCACCAACCATGAGATCATGACCTGAGCCGAAGTCAGATGCTCAACCAACTGAGCCACCCAGGTGCCCCCAGTTTCATTCTTTTACATCTAGTTGTCCAGTTTTTCTAGCACCATTTATTGAAGAGACTGTCTTTTTCCCATTTTATATTTTTGCCCCCTTTGCCATAGATTAGTTGACCATATAATCATGGTTTATTTCTGGGCTCTCTATTGTGTTCCATTGATCTATGTGTCAATTTTTATGCCATATTGTTTCGATTACTACAGCTTCATAGTATGCCTTAAAATCTACAATTGTGATACTGCCAGCTTTATTTTTATTTTTCAAGATTGTTTTTGCTACTTGGGGTCTAATACAAATTTTGGTATTATTTGTTTTGGTTTTGTGAAAAATGCTGTTAGTATTTTGATAGAGATTGCACTGAATCTGTGGATTGTTTGGAGTAATATGGACATTTTAATAATAATAATTCTTCCAATCCATAAGCATGAAATATCTTTCCATTTGTGTCATATTCAATTTCTTTCATCAATTTTTAATAGTTTTCAGAGTGCAGGTCTTTCACCACTTTGACTAAGTTTATTTCTAGATTTTTTTTGTTTTTTTGTACAATTGTAAATGAATTCTTTTCTTAATTTCTCTTTCTGCTAGTTTGTTATTAGTGTATGGAAACACTACAAATTTCTGGGTATTTTGTATTCTGTAATTTTATTGAATTCATGTATTATTTCTAGTAGTTTTTTGGTGGAATATTTCTATGTATAGTATCATGTTATCTGCAAATAGTGAAAGTTTTATTTCATCTTTACTAATATGAATAACTTTAATTTCTTTTTCTTGTCAGATAGCTGTGGCTAGTCTATTATGTTGAGTAAAAGTGGCAAGAGTGGACATCCTTGCCTTATTCTTGATATTACAGGAAAAGCTCTCAGTGTTTCACCAATGAGTAAGTTGTTAGCTATAGGTTTTTCATATATGGCCTTTATTGTGTTGAGGTATGTTCCTTCTAAATCCACTTTGTTAAGAACGTTTATCATGAATAGATGCCAAACTTTGGGTTTTTTCACCTTTTGAGATGATCATATGATTTTTGCAGATATTTAACCATCCTTGCATCCCCAAAATCAATCCCACTTGATTTTGGTGAATAACTCTTTTAATGTAGTATTGAACGGTTTGCTAATATTTTGAGGAGGAGAATATTATTATTCATCCAAAAGGACATGTATATTTCTAAGATCTAGTTTTAGTTGCTATTATAAACGGTATCATATTTGTTTTCTATTCCATTATTACTAATATTATGGGTATTTTTATAAAAGTTGAAATTATATCTATCAAGATCTTAAAGATTCCACTATTTTGTTTCTTCTTTTGAACTTTCTATGTTGATAATTATATCCTCCACGTCTAGTAACAATGTCGCTCCTTCCTTCATTCACTTGTTCTTTTTTTCTTCTTCTCTTGAGATCTTTGATTCTCTAGTAACATGATAAACAGCAGTGAGGTATTCTTACCTCATTCTTAAAGGGAATTTGTATAAATTTTTTCCAATATATGACATGAACAGTAGGGGGTTGGTTTTTACCAAAATAAGGAAGTTTCCTTCTTTCTAAGAAAATTCTGGTTTATTTAAGTTATATACATAAAGCAAGTTCTCCAATTTTATGTATATACTTTAAAAATAATGGCTTTATTGATATATAGTTCACATATAATAAAGTGCACCTTTGAGAGAGTACAACTCTCTGGACACTTCTAATAAACGGAATCAAATAGTATGACTGTTTTTTTAATATAATATTTTCAAAGTTTATTCATAGTATAGCATGTATCAATACTTTACTCCTTTTTATTCCTTATAGTTATATGAATATACAACCTTTTATTTATCCATTGATGAGTATTTGGGCTTTTTCCACTTTGAGTTATTATGAATGCTGCTATGGACATTTGTGTACACACTCTTGTTTAAACATACTTTCAATTCTCTTGTTTTCAATTTCACCCAAGAGTAGAACTCCTAGGTTACAGAGAAGCTCTATGTTTAACCCTTTGAGGAACCTCCAGACTGTTTTCCTGCAGCTCTCACTGGCAGTCTATGAGAGTTTCAATTTTATTATATGCAACTAACAATATTTGTTATTATATTTTAGATTATGGGTATCCTGAGGGTGTGAAGCAGCAGGTCACTGTGGTTTTGATTTGTATTTCACTAATGACTATGATGTTAAGCATCCTTTCATGTGCTTATTAAGCATATATCCTTTGGAGAAATATTTATCCAAATTCTTTCTCCCTTTAAAAAATTATTTTATTTTGTTTATATTACTGAATTGTATGAATTCTTAAGATAATCTAGATACTAGAGTTCATAAGATATATACAAGTATTTTTCCCACTTTGTGGATTGTCTTTTCACATTTTTGATACGTAGATTCAAGTACAAAGTTTTTAAGTTTGCCAAAATCTCATGTATCTTTTCTATTGTTTCTGTGCTTTCCACATACATGCATAGAAACATGGAAAGCACAGAAATCATTGCCTAATCCAAGATCATAAAGATTTATAACTTTATGTTTTCTTTTAAAAGTTATAGTCTTAGGTCTTACATCTATGTCTTTGATCATTTGAATTAATTTTTGTGTATGATGTGAGGTCAAGGGCCTATGTGTATAACTTGGTGAGGTTTTCAGATACATGCAGTAGGGTTAATACTGCCACAGTTGTGATACAGAACATTTATTTTCACCAGTCAAAATCTTTATGTCCAGTTGAAGTCAATCACTTCCTCCAACTTTGGTTCTTGGAAATCACTGAATTGCATTTAGTCACTGTATTTTTTGCTTTGTACAGAATTTCATATAATGAACTCATCATATATAGTCTTTTATATCTGACTTCTGAAATTTGTTTCTTCACTTATTTGTTATGTGTTCCTTTTTATTGCTTATTAATACTACATTGCATGGATATACCACATTTGTTTATCCGCTCACCAGTTGACAGACATTTGGATTGTTTTTAATTTGGGGCTTTTATGAGTAAAGCTTATATGAAAATTAAAATATAAGTCTTTGTGTAAACATATATTTTCATTTCTCTTGTCTAAAACGCTGAGAAACAGATGATTTTGATCATACAGTGAGTATGCTTTATAAGAAACTGCTCATCTACTGTCCAGAGGGCTTCACCACATTGTACTCTGAGCAGCAGTGTATCAGACTCACACGACACCCTTGCCAACACTTGGTGTTGAGTATATTTTTAATTTCAGTCCTTCTAGTAAGTGTGTGTTGGTATCATACTGTGGTTTCAATTTGAATTTCCTTAAAGACACTAATAATATCAAACATTTGTAATGTGTTTATTAGCCATTCATCTATCTATGTGGTGAAATGTATTCAAATCTTTCACACATTTTTCAGATGATTTGTCTTATTATTGAATTGTAAGAGCTCTGTATATATTCGTGATAAAGTTCTTTGTGAGATGTATGGTGATATCTGCTAAATAAGTTTCTTTCAGCATGTATCTTGCCTTTTCATTTTCCTATCGTTCTTTTCAGAAGAGCAAAATTTTTTAATTTTTAAGAAGCTCAGTGGATCATTTTTGTCTTTTATGGTTCAGGGGTTTAATGTCATCTCATGTAAATCTTTGCCTAACCTAAGGTTATCGGAAAACTTCTGTATTTTCTTCTAGAAGTTTTATATTTTTAGATGTTACATTTGACTTAACTTTCATGTGCAATGCGAAGAGTGGAGATGCATTTTTCTGAATATGGATATCTAATGGT
Source organism: Suricata suricatta (assembly GCF_006229205.1). Taxonomy (NCBI): domain Eukaryota; kingdom Metazoa; phylum Chordata; class Mammalia; order Carnivora; family Herpestidae; genus Suricata; species Suricata suricatta. Next base: position 110,292,506 of record NC_043703.1, on the reverse strand, counting down.
TCCAGCACAATTTGTTGAAAAGATGATCATTTCTCCATTAAATTACCTTAGCGCTTCTGTTAAAAATCAGATGATCATTTATATACACATCCATTTCTGGAATCTCTATTCTGCTCACTGTTCTGTATGGCTATCTTTATGCAATTTTCACACTGGTTACTGATGCTTTATCGAGTCTTGAAATCCCGTCTTTCTTACTTCTCACAATTGTTTTTGATCTTTTAGTTTCTCTGTATTTTAACTTGATGATTTTAGAATAAATTTTTAAATTTGTGCAGAAAGGTGTGCCATGATTTTGATCAGGATTGTACTGAATCTATAGGTCAATTCATATTGCTATCTTTACAATACTGAGTTTTCTAGCCCATGAGCATGGTATATCAGTACATTTATTTCAGTGTCCTTTAATAACTATCAGCAATGTTTTACAGTGTTCAGGGTATAGTTTGCATATATTTTATTAAATGTATCTTTGTTTCATACTTTTGCTATTTTAAGTAGTTTTGATTTCTAAATTTCAATTTCTAGTTGTTCATGGTAGGTAAATATAAATATAAATGGAGTTTTGTGAATACTGATTTTGTATTCTGTGAACTTTGTACACTTATTAGTTCTAAAGCATTTCTGCCAATTCTTTAAAATTTTTCTACACTGGCTATCATATCATTTACAAATAAAGATAACTTCACTTCTTCCTCTGCAATCTGTGTACTTATCATTTGTTTTTCTTCCCTTATTACACTAGTTAAGACCTCCAGGATACTGGTGACTGAAGTGGAAACAAGGAAATTTGTGCCTTCTTCCTAATTTTAGGGGGAAAGCATTCAGTTTTTTGTCATAAAGTGTGATTCCAACTATAGATTTTTTAAATAGATAATTCTTATCAGACTGAAATTGCTCACTTAAGTTTGTAGTTTTCTAAGAAAGCTTATGATGAATAGATGCTGAATTTTGTCAAATCCTTTTCCTGTATCTACTGTGATAACTGTCTGGTTTTTATTCTTTAGTCTGTTGATACGATAAATTACATTCTTTGATTTTCAAAGGCTGATCCAGTTTTATATTCTCATTTATAAACCCCAAATAGTCATGATGTGTTATTTCTTTACAAATTATTGCATCCAATTTGCTAGTATTTTATTAAGAATTTTGCCTCCGTGATGAAGAGGCATATTGATCTACAGATTTCTTTTGTCTGGTCTTAGTACCAGGGTAATGGTGACCTCATAAAATAAATAATAAAGTGTTCCGTCTACTTCTGTTTCTGGAAAATTTTATGTATAACTGGTATTATTTCTTCTTTAAATGTTGGTAGAATTCACTAGTGAAACCATCTGGGCTTTTTTCTTTCTTAAAAGGGTTTTAATTACAATTTCAGTTCCTTTAATAAGGATAGGATTATTAGGATAGCTCTTTCTCCTTGAGTGAGTTTTGGTAGTTCGTATCTTTCAAGGAGTTTTCTTCCACTTCATCTAAGATGTCAAATTTATGGGCATACTGCTGTTGCTTATAATATTATCTTCAAATCCTTTTAATGTCACACGGTGACAATACCCTATTGAGGATTCTACCTGATGCTCTCTATAATACAAGGTCTTTCCATCCTGCAGGTTGATACACAAAATACTCTCAGCTCTGTATGAGTTCTGAGGAATGTGCTTCCTACATTTGTCTAGTGGTTCGCTCCTGGCCTAACTTGTTTCCTCTCATGCATGCACAGCCAACAGCCAGCTAACGGCCTGAGGGGAAACTTCTGCAGATGTCTAGGGTTCTCTTTCTCTTTGTGTTCAATTTTCTCTTCTCTAGGATTCTGCCCTACAAATTCCAGAAACCTTGACCTTCCCAAACTATGATCTCTGTCTCTTCAACTCAACAAGATTACTGGACTCTGCTTGGTTCCTCTTCCTGTGCTGAAGGCTTAAGACCAGCTCAGTGGGAGGTTGGGCTGCTTCTTTCTTTTCTCTCAGAAATCGCAACCATGTGTTGCCTATTTCTCAATGTCTGAAAATCATTGTTTCATATATTTGAGCTTATTAGATCATGTTATTTACATTTTCTGTTATCTTTGCCCCTCTTTATAGTGTATCGACATCTGAGAATGATGAATTTAAAACTCTAAGAACTACTAATTCCAATTCTATCAGCAATGAACAAGGGGAATTTGAAATTAAAAACACAGTAACATTCATATTAGCAATTCCCAAAGATTAAATACTTAGGTAGAAGTCTAACAAAGTAAGTACAAGATGTATTTGAGAAAAACTACAAAACTCTAATGAAATAAGTCAAAGAAGAACCAAGTAAATGAAGAAATAGTCCATATTCATAGACAGGAAAACTCAGTATTATCAAGATGTCAGTTCTTCCCAACTTGATCTACAGATCAAATGTAATCTCCATCAAAATCCCAGCAAGTTATTTTGAAGGTATTGACAAACTGATTCAAATGTTCATATGGAGAAGCAAAGATCCAGAATAGACAACACAGTGTTGAAGAAGAAAGAAGTTGGAGGACTGACACTATCTTACTTCAAGACTTCCTATAAAGCTACAGTAATCAAGACACTGTGGTGTTTGGTGAAAGAAGAGAAAATCATATCAATGGAGAATAGAGAGCTCAAAAACAGACCCACATAAATATGATCAACTGATCTCTGACAAAGGAGAAAAGGCAATAGAATGGAGCAAAGACAGTCTTTTCAACCATTTGTTGAAATGGACATCACATAAAAAAAAGAAAGAGAAAAAGAAAAGAGAATAATCTAGAAACAGACATTATACCCTTCACAAAATTAACTCAAAATTAATTACTGTTCTAAATGTAAAATGCAAAACCATTAAACTCCTAAAAGATAACACAGAAGAAAGTCTAAATGACTTTGGGTATGCCAGTGACTTTTTAGATACAATAACAAAATCATAATTCAAAAAATATATAATTGACAAGCTAGGCTTTCATTAAAATTAAAAACTTACGCTCTGTAAAAGACAATGTGAAGACAATGAGAAGACAAGCCACAGACAAGAAAAATATATTTATAAAAGACACATCTGTTAAGGACTGTTATCTACAATATATAAAGAACTCTTAAAACTAAAAAATAAGAAAACAAAGAACCTAATTAAAATTGGGCCAAAGATCTTAATAGAACCCTCATCAAAGAAGACATACAAATGGCAAATAAGCATATCAATGGATGCGTCACATCATATTTTATCAGGGAAATGCAAATAAAATAAGATACTACTACACAACTATTAGAAAGACCAAAATCCCAAAACACTGACAACACTACATCTAGAAGATATGGAGCACAGAAACGCATTCATGGATGGTAGAAATGCAAAATGGTACAGCTACAATGGAAGACAACTTGGCAGTTTCTTAATAAACTGAATATACTCATGCCATTCAATACAGTGATTGCACTCCTTGGCATTTATCCAAAAGAGCTGAAAATTCCGTCCATACAGGGGTGCCTGAGTGGTTCAGTCAGTTAATGTCCGACTTTGGCTCAGGTCATGATCTCACACTTCTGTGAGTTTGAGCCCCACGTCAAGCTCTGTGCTGATGGCTTGAAGCCTGGAGCCTGCTTTGGATTCTGTCTCCCTCTCTCACTCTGCCCTTCCCCTACTTATGCTCTATCTTTCTCTCAAAAATAAATAAACATTGAAACAATTTAAAAAATTTGTGTCCGTGAAAAAATCTGCTCACAGATGCTTATAGAGGCTTTAGTCATAATTGCTAAACTTTGAAGCAACTAAAATGCCCTTGAGTAGGTGAATGGATAAATAGTGGTACATTTGGGAAATGGAATATTACACATGCACTAAAAAGATATGAACTATAAGCCATGAAAAGACATGGAAGAAGTTTAAATGCATATTATTAGGTGGAAAAATCTGTAAAGGCTGAATACTATATGATTCCAACTATATGAAAAACTGGAAAAGGCAAAACTATGGAGAAAGTAAAAGACTCAGTGGTTATCAGGTGTTGAGGAGAGAGACAGATGAATAGAATAGGTAGAGGACAGAGGATATTTAGAGCAGTGAAACTATTCTATGATACATAATGATCAATGCATTATACATTTTATTAAACCCAGAGAATAAACAACATAGTGAACCCTAATATAAACTATGTACCTTGCATGATAATCATGCATCACATTGGTTCATCAGTTGTTATACATGTACCATTATGATGGGAGATATTGATAATGGGAGAGGCTATGACATATGAGACCAGGGAGTGTTTAAAAAATATCTGTATCTTCCTCTCAATATTTCTTTGAATCTTAAATTCCTTGAGAAAAAATTAAGTTCTGATAAAAGAAAACAATGTTCAATACAAAACAACCACCTCATAAATACAACCCATGAAAAAGAATAACATACACAGACGCACACAATTTCCCTTTCAAATAAGTACTGTACAGATAGAGTCCAATAATTCTATGTCAAAAATTGATCAGATTCTTCTGGGGAGAGAGAAGTACTTTTAGTTGTCTCAAAGCCATAATTTAAAATAGCACATAGAGGGATGCCCGGGTGGCTCAGTCAGTTAAGTGTCTGACTCTTGGTTTTGGCTCAGGTCATGATCTCACAGTTTGTGATTTCAAGCCCCATACTGAGTCCTATGTTGGGCTATGTGTTAAGCCTGCTTGGGATTCTGTTTCCCTCTCTCTTCCCCTCCCCCACTTGCTGTCTCTCAAAAATAAATAAAAAATAAACTTTAAAAAATTAGCACAGAGCATTTATAGCTCTAACTTACCCCATCTTGAAATAAACTAAGTATCTGCCAATTTATGGGGGGGGGGGAATCTAATTCTCCTATAGTTCTTCCCTTTGTCATTTATGTATATAAAAATGATCTGTTAGCTATAAATATACTTATTGTTGACATATCTTCCTGATTTATTGCTCACTTATCAGTATATAGTATCTCTTTTTTTTTAGATTTTCTTAAGACCTATTTTGTCCTGATATTGTAACTGATACCTTCCTATCCTAAAGAATGTCAAGATTAATGTAAATTTTTATCTTCACAATAAATCCATCATTTTAAAGAATTATATAAGTATATATTATGTTTTTCAAATTGCTATTAATTTCTTCATTGTCAAATTTCTTTAATAGCATTTCAAAGTCTTTCGTAATTCTCAGTGATGCTAGTTTCTTAAGATTTCATTCATTCTTTTACATATTTTTCCTTGATTCAAACTTTTGCTCTCTGGTAAAAAAATATATATTTATAAATTATACTTTACAAATATATATAAATATTGCCATTAAAAGTGCTTACAAATGCCCTCCCTCTTAATTTTGGAGTCTTCTGAATCATTAGGAAAGTCATTGCCATCCCAGTGGGACTACGAGTAGTTAAATATTGATAAAATATTAGATGAAATACAAACAGAGCAGTTAGATTTGTAAAAAGCCATTTTTCCTCAACAAAATTTCTTTTTAAAATTACTACTTTGTAATTGAAAGAACCTAGCTCTTCCAGTCTTTACAGTTGACTAAGAAATTCCAATCCACCTCCTTGAACAAATAGATGTTAGTCTGTTTCATTTTTTCCCCCTGGTTACTATGGTTCAACTATGGCACTAACCTTACTGAGATACTCATAACACAAAAATCTGAAACTTTCTTATTAATCCCGGCAAATAAATGTGTTTTACTCTCCCAGCTTTAAGGAAAAGATGACATATATAACAACAATCTCTGTCAGAACAAATACATTAGAAAAAATCTCCTCTAATATTTCTAGTAGAACTGGTACTTGGGGAAGATGTGCTGTGTTTAGTATAACGTCATGTTATAGACACCCAGCATGAGTATATCTGTGGGCATATATTCAAAATAGTTTGAAAATCATGAAAAGCACAGGGTGAAATATACAGTTCTCAAGTTGCCAATTAAAACACATCATGATGGTGACTGCCACCGACCAAGACAGCTTTGCCTCTACTGCTTCTCTACCTGTATTCTATATTATAGACATATTGAACTGCTTGCTATTCATTAAATCATCTGTCCCATTTCATACCTCTGTGCCTTTACACATGCAATTCCTTCTGACTTAAATGTCCTTACTCACTGTCTATCAGGTAAAATCTTATTCACTCTTCAAGTTTCAGCTCAAGGTATTCTTTGCTATGAAAATGTCCCTCATTCATTATTCCAAGCAGAAATAAGAATTTTCTACTCCCATTTTCCTTTATACAAAGTTTCCATTATGTCAATTATCTCACTGCTTTAATAGCCATTATTTTTAATAAAATATATTTTCCCCCATTATCCTCCATCACTTATCATCTAGCATGGTACATATTTATTAATGTATAAATATTTCCTGAGTGAGGTATTTGTGGTTCAGTGATTTAAAAGATACAAGAAAATACCTTCTAAACATTATCTTTTCCCTCTCTCTCTCTCTGTCTCTCTCTCTCTCTCTCTCCCTTTTTTTGATGCAAAAAAGGTGGTTTTATTAAAGCATGGGAACAGGACCTATGGGCAGAAACAACTACTCTAAACACTATATTTCTGAGGTTATATTTGTTTTTTCTTTAGAGAGATAAGAATTGGGCTTATAGAAATCTTCACAAAATGGATATGAAAATTCTCATCCACATCCTGCAAGACCCCCTGAAGTCCCACGGCCTCTGTGACTATTACTCCTCACTGACCTCTGTCTTCTCTGAACTGTGAATAGAGGAACCTCTAAAAGAGGCTTCAAAAGCTCAATTTCCCATTGAGAAAAACCTGGAAGACATGGGGTGGGAGGACACAGCCCTCAAAAGCTGCATCTTTACTTATCATTAAAATAAAACTCTCTTTTATAGGTTGGGGGAAAATAGGGACAGAAAGCTATTTCAAATGTTACATAAATTCAGTAACGATAGTTTTGCACATCTGTCACATGGTCTGTCTTTTGTACTCTGTTGAAAGACATCAGAAGATGTAGTGGACCCCTGCGAGGCTAGTCTGCAGAAGAGCAGGTATTTAAACCAGGGGAAAGGCAACCAGATATTATATATATGTAGTATATGTGTGTGTGTGTCAGTCTGTCTACATGTATGTAGGTATAATCGCCCCCCCCATTTTCATATTCTTTGGTGGCATTATTTTTGGAACAAAACAGAAATAAGTTTGAAGAGTGACTCCACCATATATTTTCCTCTTAAAAATGAACAAGTTAAGGTTGATTTCTTTAAATCTCATTTTTCTGAACTCTAAAAATACTTTCCTTTCTCATCTCTTAAGATATGTACAAGGGGGCATATGTGCACGTGTATACACACACACACACACACACACACATACACACACACACAATTTCTTCCTTGTGAATATACACAGCAGTCTAGATGCTCATCACCGTAGAAATGCATACAATAAGCTAAGAGAAATAATTTCTCACTCCTGAAAGAAATTTGACACATGCCAGATTTACTTACTATGGGCTGTAATGGGGAATGAAGCTAGAAACAATAATTTGTTTTTTCCATCTTCCCACCCCACAAGGCCTCTGAAGTATATGAACAGAGTACTAAAGCACACTGGAAAACACTGAACTAGTCCAATGCCCTGTATTTCGATTGAGAAAACAGCCTCAGACAAGTGGCATGCATTGCCCAAAGTCACAGACAGCCAAAACTAGACCTGAAACTTCTGACTTCTATCATAATACCCATTGCACTGAAGAACAAAGGATATTAAATCTGATTACATGAGACTCTCCTGATTGGCTGGGCACCTCCCATTTGTCCCCCAGATCCACTCTACACTCCTACATCCTGTGTCTTCCTGGGTAGCAGAGAGCTGATCTTTATGGACTGATCCCTCAGCGTCTGGCTTCGAGCTGGGTCCAAGCAATGAAGAGCACCGGCAAGAGGTGGGGGTGGAGAGGGAGCAAGAACAGTGTGGTTTAAGTTCCTTCTGTGGCTGATTTCTGTGGGATGATCAAGAGTGAGCTGCACCTCTTGCCTGAAGGTCACCACTCCTCTCAGGTGACCCTCTCTACTGGGCTCCCCTCTCTCTGGGTTCTGATGACTGCTTCCACTCTTTCCTCCTTGAGACTAGGTTGATAACAGCACTCCATTGTTCCTAGCTCCAGGGTACTGTACTATCACTTTTGGTTTCCCTCCACCCTGCTGGTGCCTTTGTAAAGATACCTTTGTGCCTTATTAAACTTTCTACAGATTACCCAATGTGAATGTGTCATTGATTTCCTGTTGGGACTATAAATGATACACTGGGGAACTTTTAAGAAGTACAGATGCCTGGGAGGCTTCCGAAGTCTCCCCAGATGATTAGCTTATAGCTAGAACTAAAAACTTCTGCATTAAACCATGATGATAATTTTTGTTGTTTAATCACTAGTGAGCACATGCACACACACGTGCACACACGCATGTGCACGCACACACACATTCATATTCATGGTGAAAATGGAAAAGCCTTCACCAAAAGTGAGGAAATATGAGATTCTGGTGATCTACGGTTTTTGAAAACTATCAGTAAGGTTGATGAATGGATTGATAAATGTGCGAACACTTAGAATCCAGCAGCCTTGTAAACACATTCAAAATATTTACTTTCATGATGCTGCTTTCTTCTTCTTCTAATACCCAAATGTCAATTTTAATGGAAGCCACATCTCCACATATTGATTGGTTCATCTTGATTTTATTAAGGTTCAGTTTGGCTGCCCAGGAAGCTTTCCTAGTGTTTGAAACATTTATAAAACACCTATTTGGGAGGGGCAGGGAGGGAGGCAAGGTAGGTGGGGGCAAAGAAAAAAAATCACATTCTGCCTTAAGTAAAACACAGTTTGTTGCCAAGATTTCATTAATTCAATAAATAAAAATACAAGTAAGCTCCAACTTCAACAAGCTCAAGTTTCCCTCCTAGCTGTGAAACCACAGCACCCTGATGGCTTCTAAATGTGTCAACACATGACCTTCCCATCCCAAATTCACCAGAGGGGAGAACATGATTTATGATGGTGTCTGACCATCCTTGAAAGAGGTTTTAAATATTTTGCTCTTATAATAAGTGTAGTTCCTTCATCCAGTGGTAAATGATTGTGGGTTCTTAGAGAAAAGGGTTTCTGGGGGGGAAAAAAAAGACCCAAACTTGGACGAGATCTACAAACAGCTACATGGCACCTTAAGATGTGTGAGCTAATTTTTACTTGCTCTAAGTTGCCTAGTAAATGGTCTTTGTTTGGGAAGGTTAAGTTTCACCTCTGCTCCAAAAACTCAGAGCCAGACAGGGAAGGGAAAAAATGATGGTGTCTGTGGTGAGGCTGGCAATGCCGCTCGCCGGCTGGTTATTTGGAAAGGTTTTAGAAGATGTGTTATGAGGCATGGTAATGTGTGTCATTTTTCATGACTGAAGTCAAAGGATTTAGCAGGTTGAGTCTGAGGACTTGGATTTGGCAGTGGAAAATACCAAATACTGTGTGAGCTTTGCATCCCACTGCTGCCTGAGCTCTCCTACCATCCAAGATGAAGGAAGAGGACACTATTATTTAGACTGCCAAATGTAACAGAGTTAGAAGATGAGAAATTGGCTCACTTAACTCTAAAGTCATTTTTATGTAGAAGAAAAGTGAGTTTTGGTTGTAAAAGAAGTCCCTTGGTTTAGAAGCTATTAATGGAGAGTGTGAATGTTTTGAAAAGAATAAAATAGGTCAAAATGGTGGCATCTCCTCTTCTGAGGAAGAGGAAGTGACCCCAAAAGAAATACAATATGCAGTACCTTTCCCTTGAAGTCTTCTTTTTGTTCTGGTTTCTTGGGAATTTTCATTCAAGGGGAACTAAGATCCTTCTTTCCAAGTAATGGAAACTCACTTGAAATAGTATAAGCCAAAAAAGCAACATTTCTCATAAGGACATAGGAGTATCTCATGGAAATCAACAGGCCAAAGGGAAGTCAGTCTTAGGTGAGACAAGAACCAGGAGCCAGAAAACGATGAAGAATCAAGGCACTTTCTCCACTGAGCTGTCTGCCTCTCTCGTCTCCCACTTTACATTTTTACTCCACTCTGCTTCTTTCATCTTGTCCCTAAAACTGGTTTCCTCTCCTTAGATCCAATTTAGACCATTCTAAAATTACAAATGAGCTATCCCTTAGAGAGCTATCCCATATGTTTCAGACTTAAGTAATTTGCATGTTGTATGAACTCCCTTAATCCTCCTAATATATAAGGTGTATCCCCCCTTTACATATAATAAGATGAGGCAGAGAAATTAAGAGACTTGTCCAAATTCACATAACAAATGAGTAGTAGATATGGATTTCAAATCCAGAAAATCTAGCTCCATGATTGATGTTCTTAATTACAGCTGTTTTGCTCCCTGAGTCCCAATGCCATTCGCCAGAAAAGAGAATGTGGCTGGTACTTCTTAGATTGGGTTAGGAATCCCACTCCAACCAGCTCTAACCAGGGTGATTGGTGGTGGATGGAGCCCAGTAGGATCACATGATACAACATGAATTATAGGGCCCATTTCATAGCACTGGTGAGGAATCGGTTTTCACAGGCTGGCAGTTGGGAATTAGAGAGATACTCCAAAGTCTTCTATATTATTCCACGTAAATGGTTATGCTATATGAGCCAAGCCTTGGAATAGTGGGGTAATATAGGATTGAAGGCCATCAAAATTTGCGAAGTGGAGAGGATGTTACTAGACATGATTATTTACACTGAGGCAACCCTATACGTGTCTGGTTATTTTACTTTTTTTCTAGAATTCTCTAAAAATGAAGATTTTTAAATTTCCCACATGGCAATTCAGCCAGATTCCTGGAGCCTAGGAGTTCTTCTCCCAGTCTAACCTAAATGTCTCTAAATGCAGCTGAAACTGATTTGTCTTGCTTTCAGGGTAAAATGCACAAAAAGGAACATATGAGGATATTGTGAAGTAATTCTGGTTTTTTGGCTGAGTGTCACGCTGACTTAATTAGAAAATTTTATCAAAAGACTAATAACAAACACAGACAAAAATTCCTGGAATTATATGTCTGGAAAGAGTTTCATTAATTTATGTTATATATGTGTATACATAAATAAGTACATAAGTAAGGAAGGCATTCCAAATCTGAAAGAACACTGGCTCCATAACAGAAATGATGAGGAAGATAAAACTGTGAAGTAAGAAACAGGCATTTTTTGGTACATATTTCTGACCCTCACCCCATAAATGCCCTACTGCATGAGGTACTGGCCCATGTGGAAATTTTGACTCACTCAACACTTTTCTAATACAAAATTCCATTGAATGTATATAATATTCTACCACAGCAAGTGAACGAAATGAAAAGAAAAATCAAAGAAGATATTCTCACTTTATTCTAAATTATCTAAAAATGTTTTCAGCTTATTCTCTCCTTCCCAAAGTTGCTCAAGTTTTGCTACTAATAATCTTCTCGCCCTTCACACACTCCAAATCTTTGAGCAATCTGTCTTCTATTGCACTCAAATGTTTACCTGATGGTATGCCCCCAACCCCACCTTCCAGTGCATACACACACACACACACACACACACACACACACACACACACACACACTTCTTATGTCCACTCCTTGCCATTTTACCTACAATTTTGGTTTGGATCTTTACCACTCCAGGCACAAGCTGTAACAATAAGCAGCATCACAGTCATTTTAGGCCTTGTTTTTAGTCTCAGAAAACAACAAAGGCAGTCGGCTTCCACAGGTAGCATGTCCACCATGTTTTTGTTTGTTTGTTTTTTAATCATGGAGTCTCATTACCTTATAGAATCAAAGGAAGCTGCAACCCAGGGACCCTCTGTGACCTCTAGAAAATTGCATTCATGGGGCACCTGGGTGGCCCAGTCGGTTGAGCATCCAACTTCAGCTCAGGTCATGATCTCACAGTTCATGAGATCGAGCCCCATCAGCCTGCTTCAGATTCTCTCTCTCTCTCTCTCTCTGTCTCTCTGACCACACCCCCGACTCATACTCTCTCTCTCAAAAGTAAAAATAAACGTTAAAAAAATTTTTTAAAAAGAAGAAAATTGCATGTTATTTCATACTTCCACTTGTGAAGTCATTCCAACTTTACTGAGCCACCTGCTCTCCCTTTCAATTCCTCTTTAGAATCCCATCTCTAAGTGATACAGACCAGGAAGGGTTCAAATGGATAAGCTATAATATCCTGTTCTATCTAAGGGGAAAAAAGTCTTCATCTATGTATAATCCCAAAAACTGTAGAGAAGAAAAAATAAAGTAACACTTTTCTCTATGTGTTCAATAATACATTCAAGTTATCAATAGTTTTACATACGATCTCTTGTTTCAGAGCCAAATAGCACCTTTCTGAGATAGGCAGATATGTATTATTTTTGTCACTATTTGATAAAGGACTCTGGGATCTTCTGATTCCAGATCCACTCTACTCTGTATCTCCTGGGATTATAATCTATTGCATAGGCATCAAAGCCTTGGTCAAGTGCTCCAGAGAGTAGGCCACAAGGCTTTATCCTAGAGGTGCACAGGTATACACAATAAATGTTTGATTCATTTATTCAACAAACACTTACTGAACTCATGTACCAGTCACTGAGCTAGTACCTGGGATATTTATAATCTTTCTTCTAGCTTTCTGGAGATAACTTGCTGAAAACCTTGGCAAAATTTGTGAGTTGAGAATTCTAAGAGTATTGAGTGAGAAGCCATAGCTAACCCCTGACAGAGCAGGTTTTGTGACCCTGGGCATGCAATCCTGCCAATAGATGCATGTCTCTAGATGTATATGATACCAATGGTTTCTTTTGGATATCTTCTTTATTGACTTTTTCACTTTTAGCTTTTCTATTAGCCAATGTCTCTCCCCGAACACTTCCTTCATCTGCTTTCCTGCCTCTCACTAATGCTCAGGGTCTCTGTGCCCTCATTTCCTTCCACTCATGAAGAAAGCACATTGAACTAGCCAGTCTAGAAGTTCTCCTCTTCCAAGAATGTTTTCACAACACACAATGCTTAAGGGTGGCCATATTTAGCTCATATGAGTGAGTTACTATCTGAATTTCAGATAATTTTTCCTTGGTTAGGATGGGAAGGTTTACTTTCAAGGCAATTTTCAGCTGAAGGAAGCTTTCCTGAAGTGGCTCAAGACAGCTTAAAGAGTCCACACCATTCTCTCCACTCCTAAGGCCATCCCTGAAGGAAGGTTTCAGTATATTCTGAACAAATAAGGATCTGGGACTCAAACAACCTAAATCATCAGCAAAGCTCACTCTGGGGTTTGTTTTAAACTTTAACCTGTTTCCAACTCTGAATTCTCTTCTTCAGTAGACAAGCAGTTTTCTTTGAGACTTAGCAGGCTTACTGTGAACAAATTGGTCTTGACTTCCATTTCACCAGACACAGTAGTATAGTGTAAGAGGGGTTGGGCTGCACAGCTGGTGCCATCCTGTGTGTGTGGATGGTGACTTTGCAAAAGATAAACTCTCTGGGAATATGAAGAATGGCCAAAGGAGACATCGTTCAGGCCAGCTGTGTGGGACAAAGGATGGAATAATCTAGGATGAGGAATCAGAAGACCTGACTTTCTGTCTCTGCTCTGTTCCTTCTAGAGCTGACTTGTCCATGGTTTCTCCCCTCCATGTCTCATACTACTTATCTGCAGTTGGAGTATCTTGAACTCTTATGTCTTCCTGCAAACTCTTAGATTCTGGGATTCCTCAGACATTGCTCTTAATACTGTCTTTATGACTCTGGTATCACCAAAAACTCTTTATGAGGAACAAGGCCCAGCTCTGGGAGGCATCAGTGAGTGACATCAAATCAAATCAAGGATGAAGGGAGCAGGAATGAACTAGGAGTCACAATTCTCAATTTTTTAGAGGTCTGTCAGGTAATAGGTAACATGTGATGTGCCTGATCTATAGCAGTAGGATATTGTGAAGCTTGCTGTAAACTGAAGAAGGTGTGTCCCACCCAAAGGTATTTAAGTCCATATCTTTTAGGCACAGCACCTGTGAAACAAATCTGTGGGCTGGCATTTACCCAAGGGCAGCAAGTTTGAGATGCCACACCATCTCCAGAAATATAGAAAATACTTCTTTCTGAGGGCAGCCAATTTACCTGTCACCAGCCAAGAAAATTTTCTCTTTAGAGCTTCAGGTTAGTGGATTTCATTTCAATAAGATAGTTCCCATAGAGAGACAAACAAGATGAATCAGGCAAGGAAGGAGCTTAAAGACTTATAGTCCATCTGAATCACACTAGCCTCCAAGCATCAATCCCAAAGCTGGGTCTGCTGCTGAACTGAAAACCTTGTCTGCAGCCAAAATTATCCCCAACTGCCTTCTGAACTGTGTAGTCCCTGGGAACTAGGGAGAGTCACATAGGAGTGTGGCTTTTCAGATGAGAGAACAGCAGGCAAGAAATGGAGACTTCTGCTAAGCCTCATTAAGGTTTTAACAGGGCTTAAAGCAACGGTTCTCTTTGAAAATGCTTTATTCATAATTGACCAATTGTCATTAGATATAGTTACACTCCGTGGCATCTTATTAAAAGGAGCTTGTTTGAACCACCCCCCTCCAAGTATTCATAGTAAATTCCTAACAGATGATGTCATAACAGGCTGTTACAATCCATAACATGTAGATACCATTAAAGCAATGTGTGTGCCTTTCTGATACTGAAACATCTAACTTTATTATGAAGTTTGCTATAAAACCTGCTATGATGTATTTAATAATGTTAAAGTGTTTATTCTTTAATATTGAAGTCACACTGCCCCTGTGATGCCTGTTACTCCTGCCACAAATGAGAACTGCCAAATCTATCAGCTTGACTTTTAAACACTTCCTTAAGAGATTTATTTCTTCTTTCTTCTTCTTCATTACTTTTTTTTTTTGCTATGAAAAAGCAGATGTTCTAAAGATCCAAGTAACTGAAAACCAGCAATATATGCTTAGAGGCTGAAACTTAATATTTACAATACACTGATCTGAAGAGAAATGTCTCCCCAGTGACCCTGGTCATGAAGTGGGAACCTGTGTAGTCACTGGTCCTGGCTGAGGCAGTTGTCATTTATCAGAACCCCATGCACTGTGATTCTCAATTAGGGACTTTCCTGACATCAGCAACTCTCCACCTACTTGATACAAAAGGCAAAATAAATATGAAATCCATCCTTACTGCATCACATTCCATTGGCTTTACAATTACCATATAAGGCAGTTATTATGGATTCCATAATTTATGTGAGAATATTAGGGTTTTTGAGTGGTGATGGCTCAACTTTTTGTCTTTACTATAATAAACATTAAATTTCCTAATAAATTCTTCAGGTAGGAATCACTGTCATAAATATGTATTTCTAATTCCTGAGAGCTATAGATATTTATATGCGGATCAATGGCAAAAATAAGAGAACAAATGACATTCCTTAAAAGAAACCATAAAATTCAGGCTGTGGTAGGGATCTGATTAAGTGAGGTTCTAAATTGCTAACCTTGGACTTCTGGGGAATATATCCATATTGGGGAGAAATTAGAGCCTCTCCCAAGAGCTTTTGGTCCAAATATGTTCTGTATATTCTATCTGTTGCAGATGAATTTGGTAAAACAAAGTCCTCTTTTAAAATGCAAACATTCCTCAGAAGGGTTAAGCCTGTGGATTATTATTTTTTGGTATATATTTCCTTACTTTAGTAATCTTTAGAAGATTGTCTTTAATTCAATCTATCCAACATTTTAGTGAGTACCTATTAAGTATAAAATAGAGCACTATGCCCCTTATGGGAGTTATAAAAACAAATATTGTCCAAATCCTCTTAATGGTTCCTCAGAGACTAAAAGTTCTCAATCAGAAGTTTTTTCAAGTTCCTCCTGCTCCTCCATGCCTTCAGACCTCAATGGATCTTCCTTATTACTTCTGTAGCCTATACCTATTGAAACCCTGGATGTCCTATTTCTGTCCCAAGTCTGCCTTTCCATCTGGAATTTCTTAATCTCATGACTACACATGCCTACTCTCCCTCTTCTAGAAAGCTACTTGGACCAGAGACCTGGGCTTCCACTTCCCAAGAGGAAATGCTCCATTTGTTCTGATGGAAAAGAATATAGTTCTGTGGGTCCATCACTACTCAGCCTGCAGGTTATTGTTGGAGGAAGACTTATTCTGTACTCTAGTAAACCCATGGATGGGATTGTAGATAGACCAACCCCTGTGATTTTCCTCCCACAGCCCTCATTTATTGACCACTAGTGAACGCATCCCCAAAGGAGGATTAACTTTGAGTTGAGAAGAAAAAATGGACATACATGGCTCAGGACATGCTTCTCATTTCTGGACTCACCTGTCGGCAGAAAGACACATCTACTTATTTGGGGCCATAAGTAAGGGGCCTCACCTGGGGGAGAGACCTGTGATTTAGAGGGGAGAGGTCAGATTCAATTCAGCAGAGTGTTTATAGCCCATTTGATTCCACATTTAAGCCTCCTTCTTTACTCCACCTTTAATCATTAAAAAGCTGATAGTTCGGATCCCTCTTTGTCCAACTTCTATGCCTAGCTCTCACCTGTTGTGAATTTGTATAAGGAAAAGGGCTGTTATTCTTTGGGTTCCCTAAAGCCAAGTACCTTGATACCCCTCACACTATAAGTGGTACCCTGTGTCTCCAGGCCTGCCTCCTATAGCATTTACTTGGAGACACATTCCTTTAAATAGATGCAGAATTATTCTGTGGCCTGCCCTAGAAATTCTGTCTGGTACACTGCCACCCAATCCCACTCCTTATGGGAGAAATGCCTCTTCTTGGACACAGGTAGGCACAGTAATGTGATTAAATTTTTACTAATGAAGTATTAGGAAAATAATACTATCTTCCACTTTCTGAGAAGTGTCTGCAGTGGTTTTAATGGAGAATCACCTGAAGAATCACCTCACCCAAAGTGATGAGTAGTAATGGTAGAATTTCAGGCCTACTTGAGCCAGGTATTTGGAGACAAATCTAATCGGCCTGCACCCAGGATGAAAAGCAAGTAACACAAATGATTGAAGTTTCTGAGTATAAGAAAATACAAATACAATGAAAGCTGCCAACTTGTATTTGGCTTTGGCATTAAGCAGTAATATAGGGTAGGGGTCCCTGGGTGGTTCAGTCAGTTGAGCGTCCAACTTCGGCTCAGGTCATGATCTCATAGTTCATGAGTTCAGGCCCCACTTTGCACTGACAATCTGGAGCCTGGAGCCAGCTTTGGATTCTGTGTCTCCCTCTCTTTTTCTGTCCATTCCTGCTCATGCACTCTCTCTTTCTCTCCCTCTCCCTCTTTCAGAAGTAATCATTAAAAAAAATTTTTTTTAAAGTAATATAGAGTAGAAGGGACTCAGGGAAGCCAGACACTATGGACACCAAATAGCTTCATTCAGTATGTAGCAGAAGGATTTATTTAGGTCCTTTTTAAAAAAAAGAGGCAGCATTTACTCAATGCCAAAATAATGTCTCCATGCAGAACATGGTTAATAGATCTTTTGCATTTTCAAGCAAAACAACTCAGAAGTGTGGGTTTTATGTAACAATGTACCCCTCTTCAGTGCTAGCAATGAATTGAGAAAACAAGATGAAACACCACAATAAACCCACCACCACCTTATGTTGGCTATGATTGTGTAGGAAGTGTGAGATCGTTCTCAGGCCCAAGCTGGCCAAGGGGTGTTCTTTGCTCCCTCTGGCCATCACTGAGTCTGTTCTTCCCTCTCCTCTCCCTTCCTTTCTGTATGTTAGTTAAAGCTGGCATTTTAAATCACCATGAAAGCTTTCAATGAGGTGAGCATAGATCCATTTTCAATAGAATGAATTCTGGGTAGCCTAAAAAAGGCATGTCTTTCAGCCATGAATAGCTGCTAATACCACCTTTAATGTGCACTATAACTGACGCCTTCTGATGTTACTTTTTTAAAAAGTTGAATTATACCAGAAGAAAAATATGATGGAATTATAAAATTCAGGCTTTTTCAAAGCACACAATTTTCCATCATGGACTCTAATATCTTTAAAGGCTAAAACACCTAAACAAATCTGGGAATAAGAATATATCTTTCAAATTATAACCTTTATCAGCATTCCAAGTGTCTCTCTACTTAGCCTCCCTCAGGTTTTCACCTTGAAACATAGCAACCTTATCCTCCTTACAACAACTTACTCCTCCAAGATGAAACGGGTTTAGTAATCCTGCCCAAGTGAACCTTCAAACCTAAAAAAGATGAATTCCCCCATCCCATTGGGTACCTGATGACAAAGCCCTCTAGGTTTTATTTAGAAAACAACAAGGAAATTCAGTCTGAGGGCTAAAAAGAGACCATGTGTATAACTGGAAGCAGGCAATTCTCTTTTGGGATCTCAGCAGAGGCCTGGCGCTGTCCACATAAGAGGCTGGTCAGCACCATGGCTTGTGAGGGTTCCCCCTGATCAGTGACAAGGTTTGCTGAAAACAAAAGGACAGTGATGACTTAACTCTGTGCCACTTTCTCCTCAGAATATCCACCAGAGAGAACATTATAGAGACTTAAATACATTGAATCCATGGAGACAAAACAAGCAGTGTGGGGGTAAGAATCAGATATACTCAATTAAATGACTGGGCTGAGGAAGGGGGTTAATGACTGATGTGAGCTAGAGTCCTCATTTGGCATGCAAATGAGTTGTTTGCTCAGTGCACCTTCCTACAGGTCTTTGAGTATGTGCTCCTGTACTTAGAACCACTGGTTAGTTGACATAGTTCAGCTCTTGTGAAGAACGGTGCTATCTTGAAACTCTCAGTTCTTCAGATGCATTTGTTTCAGAAACGGATTTCTGGATACAGAAGCCATCACATCTCTCTCTGCAGCATTCCTCATGAGCAAAAAGCAAGGTTTGTTTTGTAACCCAGTTGCATCTGGACAGATAAATATGTGGCTATCCAAAAACCTAGAACAAAACATGGTGGGAGGGGTCAGGGGAAGGAGTCAAATACTTTTCAGTTCAATTCAACAGAGAATTACTCAGAGATTCCTGTCTTAAAAGCGTAGATAGCTCAGAAAACTGTGCATCAGCATACACTGAATTTGGTGGTTAATTAAAATAAACACACAGCGTGGCTAGTCTGGAACAATCCTAGTTTACCCCCTTTGCCTCCATGCACTTGTTACTCAAAGAAGTGCACCTGCTTGAACCACAAATGAAATGGTCACCAGATGTAAGGAGAAAAGAAGAGTGATTCCCCAAATTTTTCTTTCGCTCTAACTGCCTTCCCAAGCAAGGTATGAGGGCTCCAAGAAAGTTCCTCAAAGTCCTCTGGAAATGGTTCTCGTGTTTGTGTCACTGCTGGTCCCTGAAGGAACCGAGTAGCTTTGTGCTACGAGTGTAAATGCCCTCCCCATTTTCCTGGCAAATATCAGAGTAGGGATTTCAGATTTAGTAAACAAAAATACAGGGCACCCAGGTATATCTGAATTTCAGAGAAACGCTGCATAATGTTTTAGTATAAGAGATTCAATTCACAGGCCAGAGTCAACCAGTGTGTTAGTGGCTGTGCTCGCGAAGAGGCTGTCCTGCCTGGGGGCTTCCCTGCTCATAGGCACTCCTTCTCCAAAGATGCTGACAGGGCCTGGACTTCAGAGGGAGCCACAGGGAGTCCCTGCCTTCTCGACCTTCCTCCTCTCAGAGTCAAAACATTTTCTTTTCCTACAAGGAAGATAAAGGGTTGCACAGGGAAGCCTGTTCCTAGAGGATGGTGAAGTGACACAATGATTTTCTGAGAAGAAGGAAAAACACAACGCTTTGGAGGAATGAATAGCTTCTTGGAAGGTTCAGGTCTCTGCCTGGAACTCTCTCTCATCCTTTGTCCTTATAATACTCCCTTCTGCAGGGGGACGTGCAGGCCCTGGAGGGGAAGAGAGCCAGACCCTCCCTCCCAGTGGGTCTGGGGAGAAGCTTCCAGGCTTCATCTGAACATGCCTTCAGGCGCTGTGGTCTGAGTGGTCTGCCCATGGGGCTGTGCATTAAAGCTTGCCAATGCCAATTTTAAATTGTGCTGACTTCTATCTGAGGAGAAATTTCAGGCTATACCACACACTCGCAAAATATATTTCACACCTTGGGTCAAATTTGAAAGAACACACATGAAAGGAAGAGAGAAAGAGGTCAAAGGAAGAAAGAAGTAAGAAAGAGGAGAGGGGGAAGAAAGAAGGAAGGAGGAGAAAAGGAAGGAAGAAAAGAATGGTGGAAAGGAGAGGAAGGCGGTGTGAGTGAGGTCCAATGTAGCTTCAATTGAGCCATTTCTCCACTCAAGCCTCCTGTGATTTATTACTGTTTTCGAACTACTTAAGCTGTCTTCTTTCTGAAACTAAATTCTGAGGGGGCGACCTAGGTATAGGATATTTTGATGAGATGAATATTCAAGGTTTATAAAGGTGAAACTAGGAAGGTTGAGACCCTTACTTGTCTAGGCTCCAACCCTGGATGGACTTACTGAAATTCTTCATCTTCTCAAGTGTGGAGGGACTGGATGTGTGACTGTACTGGCTCTAAGGTTAGCTCACTGTTTTCAAAGTGCAGGAATCTACCTATTGGTGAGCTATGATATAAATGTGGTGATTATAATCACCCTTAAATCAATTAGGCAGAACAAATTATAATAAAAAAACCTACAATGAACATACAGCAATGATAAATATTGTTTTATAAGGCATCCTCCCTCTCTCAATATGTATAAGATATATGTACTAAATGATATAAAATGCATTTATGCATTTCTTACTATGGTTCATGATAAAAAAAATTTTGAAAACTTCTAGAGCAGGCACCTTTTCAATAGGGGCATGATGAATGCACGGTGTGTGTGGGATGAGGGATGTACTTTACAGCTAGCAAAGAACAGGAATATGTGAGGGGAAAAAAAATAAGTGTGCTTGTAAGTGTGTGTGTGTGTGTGTGTGTGTGTGTGTGAGAGAGAGAGAGAGAGAGAGAGAGAGACAGACAGACAGAGAGAGAGACAGAGAAAGAGACTGAGACAGAGAGATAGACTTTGTTTCATAGATTTCTTGAGGAATGACAGGAATACCAAGGAGCTCAACAAAGTATACAATGGAAAAACATAAATAATGTAAAACTAATAGTACATATATCCTTTTGTAGAACTCAATGAACCAAAGATTATATGAGAGCAACTTCAAGGGCAGAGCTTAAAATGCTATAGCTCATGGGCCAAATCCATCCAACTGTCTGTTTTCGTAAGTAAAGTTTTATCGGAACACAATCATGCCTGTTAATTTGTGTATCAGCTATGGCTGTTTTTGGCCTACAAGGGAAGACTTGACTATGGCATTCAAAATTTAAAGTATTTATTTTCTGGTCCTTAACAGAGTGAATGCAGACCTATGGCAATGACATATGAATCAGAATCATAGAGGTATTTAGACTGAGTGACACCCACTATCAGTCTTCAGTCCTGCTGAGTTGTGTGACACATTCAGGAACTCTGTCACAGAAAGGCCCAGACTACCCCCTGATTCAAGATGTTTGCCTGTACATACCAGGTCCCCTTGAGGGCTACCTCACAGTTTTAACCAGCTCTCTGTTCTAAACAGACATCACTGTGTATTTTCTTACATACTCTGACACTGCAGAGAGAAGAGGCAAAAGTAGGACTCTCTGGGGCTTAAAAAACAGACCCATTAATTGGGTTAATTAAAGCTGGGGTGTGGATGCAAGTACTTCTGGGACAGCAGTGAGATGAAAACCAAAGGGGCCAGAGAGAACCATCTCTCACCCTTCTCCAAGGGGGAGCAGTGGCAGAGACGGGGAGGTGTGAAGAGAGTAAGAGCTACTGCACCACGAAGTGAGCTGCTGCCTGTAAGCCTGGCTGTGAACAGAACCGAATCTGAAGTCTATGTACCCAGACATAACTGTTGTGCTTCAAAGTACCATGAAATGTCCTAGAGTTTGTAGTTCAGTTCTCATTTCACACATTTTTATTCTTTTCACCAAAGTGATGTGGTGTCATTTGGCATGATTAGGTTATTCTTGCTTTGCAAGTCTTTTCAGATAAAAGAAATTCCACAAATCAGAGAAAGTCCACCCAGACGATGTGCTGAAATTTCTGGTTCAAAAAGTTTCAGTACCAGATCTTGAAACTAGAAATAGTACCTGCCTCTGGCAAAATTACAAAGTGAATAAAGTTCACTTTCTAAGTCATCAGCCTAGCCTGTCTTTTCCCCTTCTGTCTTCTGATGGCACAGCTTTCCTTACCATTCTGACCACATGGCTTCCAGCATCCTGGGCTTCCAGGCTCCTGGGCACAGGTGTATGAGGTCAGTAACAGGATTCCCTCTTGGCATTGAACTTAAGGGTGGTGAATCTAAACCCTATTCTACCAACAGAGGGATGTTTTGCTCCATGGAGAGAATGGTGGAAGAAACTAGGGGGCAGGGAGAGCCACATCATTAAGAGTCTCATGGCCTGTAGTCAGTATTCACTCCATTGGTGGCTGGGAATGAACATCCTGAGAACCCAGGCTGAAGGCAAAGTAATTTGAAAGTAGAACCTTCAACTAGTAATGAAGGGAAAAGTTGCTTGATTCTTTAAAAAAAATTTTTTTTTACATTTATTTATTTTTGATAGACAGAGCGTGAACAGGGGAGGGGCAGAGAGAGAAAGAAACTCAGACTCTGAAGCAGGCTCTAGGCTCTGAGCTAGCGGTTAGCACAGAGCCCAACACGGGGCTCAAACCCAAGAACCATGAGATCATGACCTGAGCCAAAGTCGGATGTTCAGCCGACTGAGCCACCCAGGTGCCCCAAGTTGCTTGATTCTTGAATTTAGTTTCAGAGTAGTCTGGGGAACTCTAACTCCCCCTCGCCCAAACCCCTCTTCCTCCTTTTTTATTATTACTATTTTTTTAATGTTTATTTACTTCTGAGAGAGAAAGAGAGGGAGTGTGAGCAGATGAGGGCAGACAGAGGGGGGCACAGAATCCGAAGCAGGCTCCATGCTCTGAGGTGACAGCACAGAGCCTGATGCAGGGCTTGAACTCATGAACTGTGAGATCATGACCTGAGCTGAAGTTGGATGCTTAACTGACTGAGCCACCCACACACCCCTATTATTACTATTTTTAATGCAGATCTGATCACCACTGAGAATTGAGGAAGTCTATCAGTGGGAGAGGCTCATTTTATTCTTTGCAACTCCAAAGCAGCACCTGTGACAACTAACATGGTGAATCTCCTTTGGGCTCAGAAGAGGGAGTTTCTCTCTAGCACCTATGTCTTCTGCTAGCATACAACTTCTCAGCCCAAAGTGGTTTAAGAGATAGTGTGACCCAGAAATAAAACTGTCCCACAGAACGGCTGTATCCATCAGAAAGGACTTGAGCTACAAACACAGCTGGCCCAGCTTCTACTCTTGGGCTTCCTCCACTGGGCCCTGTGCTGGGCAGAGATTTTGGCTAGAGTTCATGGTTGCAGAAAGCCAGCTCGCTATACATCAACCTTACAACTCCTAGAGCCCATGGGTCCTCTTTGCCCCTAACCAGACACTTTTAATAATTCCAGTTACTTTTAAGGTCTAGCTCCTCCCAATCCAACACTCCAGGCTGGCTCTCCTACAATTCACACTGCAAGCCTAGAATTTTCTCCTTTTGGCACTGCTAAGGGGAGAGGTGTTGAAAGGAAGCCTGAGCAGATGGGAATGAGATTCTATTACTTTGTAAATATCTGAATGGCATCTCTTCTTAATGCGATGAGAGTTTTAGTACATTTAAAAATTTCCCTACCCTAATTATAAAACCCATTTTTATGAAAGGAGCACACACCTTGCTTGTAGCTGGCAAAGTTCTGGCTCTCAGGTTAGTTAATGCATGAAAATTCCATCCATGGTGCTGTTTTAGGTTTGTTAGTAACTGGCTTAGCACTTGCCAGTTTCCCTCCCTGGGTAATGACAGGGATGCTAACACAATAGCAAAGCTGTTAATCCCAAACATGTTACTAATAAGGCAAGCTGCCTCACTCAGGGTTGCAGGGAGGAAGAAGAGATGAATGTGGAAATGCTAATATGCCAGCTCGCACCCTCTCTCATACCCACAGATTGGCGGATAATGAGGAATGTCCTGCTTTTCTCAAAATATCACTGCACTTAATCAACTCAGAGGTTCCTCACTAATCACATGCCATTAACTGATGTTTGGTATTTGGGAGGCCGCAAAGGTGAACAGCAAATGTGAATGACTTCAACTCCATGGATGGCACTTGAAAGATTCTTGTGAGACTCAACTTTCTTCATCATTTTTGAAATGCTTCTCTATGTGGTTTAATGTCCCTTTAGACACACGGTAGACTCTGTATCTAGAAAAGCAATAAATGTGTGAGTGAAGCAAGCCCCTCTGAATCTGGACTGAAGTTTCAAAATCATGGAACCTGAATATTGTACAATTTGTGTCAAATGTACTTTTGAAAGCGTAACATAGCCAAGTTGAGGAATTTTGAGGAGGTTGGTGGGAGAAAGGAGAGAAGTCATGGAAACTGACTATTTTCTCTCTCCATAGAACAGGTGCACACAGCTGTGGAGGAACCACACAAACTCCAACTTTGATTTGGAAATAAAAACTGCACTCTGGACAACTGATTTAATCTTTAAGTAGCCTCAGTATTAGCTCAGAATCTCCTTGTTAGGAGCTTCAGACATGTTTGAAATTTGGTAGAATTCATCCTATGACAGATTTGCTGGTGGCAGAGGGGTGTCCACTGGCCAAACTGATACATCTGTTTGATATGTGGGGTAGTTCTGGAAAGCCATAAGAAATTCCTCAAATTAGCCATAAATCAGAATAACTTCAAGAGTGTTAAAATAATATCATGGCCTGAGTTAACCTTGGGATATTCAGTTTCAATCAGCTTAGTGTGAGCTCCTGAGAATTATATTTTCCAAAGCTTTACCAATGATTCTGGTGCTCAATTATGTTTGAGAAGAATTTCTATGTTTTCCAGACTTTCACAGATGATTTATATTTAAAAGCAAAAAAAAATGAAGATTCTTTTTCTTAAATTCACTTATTCAAATTCAAGTTAGTTAACCTACATGTAGAACTGGTCTCAGGAGTAGAATCCAGTGACTCAGCGTTTACATACAACACCCAGTGCTCATCACAACAAGCACCCTCCTAAACGGCCATCACCCATTTAGCCCATCCCCCACCCACCTCCCCTCCAGCAACCCTGTTTGTTCTCTTTATTTAAAAGTCTCTTATGGTTTGCCTCCCTCTCTGTTTTTATCTTACCTTTCTTTCCCTTCCCCTATGTTCCTCTGTTGTGTTTCTTAAATTCCACATATGAGTGAAATCATATGGTATTTGTATTTCTCTGACAAACTTATTTCATTTAGCATAATACACTCTAGTTCTATCCATGTTGTTGCAAATGACAAGATTTCATTCTTTTGATCGCCAACTGATATTCTATTGTGTATACACACCACATCCTCTTTACCCACTCATCAGTTGATAGACATCTGCACTCTTCCCATAATTTGACTATTGTTGATAGTGTTGCTATGAAGATTGAGGTGCATGTGCCCCTTCAAATCAGCATTTTTGTATCCTCTGGATAAATACCTAGTAGTGTAATTGCTGGGTCATAGGTAGTTCTATTTTTAATTTTTTGAGGAACCTCCATACTGTTTTCCAGAGTCCATACCCACTCCTTAGAAATAACACATCTTCATTCGTCCCTACCCCTAGTTTTTGGAATCCATCGTTCTACTTTCTGGTTCCATGAATTTGGCTACTCTAGGGATCTCATGTAAGTAGAATGATACACTACTTGTCCTTTTGTGATTTGCTTATTTTATTTAGCATAATATTCTCAAGATTTTTCTATGTTGTAGCAGGTGTCACTATTTCTTCCCTTTTTAAGGCTGAATAATATTCCATTATATGCATATACCACATTTTATTTATTAATTCATTAGTCAATTGACAGTCGGGTTACTTTCACCTTTTGGCACTTTTTGTGATTAAGGCTGCTATAAACATGTGTGTGGCAACATTGTGAATTTCTATAAAGCTGTGTGTAAAGATCTGTCCTTGGTGTGAATCTGTTCTCTCTTCTATGAAATAATGGTGATAACAGTTTGTTTTTCCTTAGTTGGCAAATTAAAAGGTTGACAACCCTAACTCAATCTCCATTTCTTAAATATTTTTAAGTTTTATTTAAATTCCAGCTAGTTAACATACAGCGTAATATTAGTTTCAACTGTACAATATAGTGATTCAGCACTTCCATCCAACACCCAAAATTCTCACAAGTGTACTCCTTAATACCTATCACCTTCTTTTTTGTTTAAGTTTATTTATTTTGAGAGAGACAGTGTGTGTGTGTGTGTGTGTGAGCAAGCGAGCAAGGGGGGACTCTATGCTGACAGCAGAGAGCCCTATGAGATCATGCCCTCAGGTGAAGTCGGATGCTCAACCAAATGTGCTACCCAGGTGTCCTAATTCCCATCACCTCTTTAACTCATCACCCTACATTCCTCCCCACCGGTAATCATCTGTTTGTTCTCTATAAAGAGTCTGTGTCTTGGTTTGCCCATTTTTTCCTCACCTCACCTGTAAGAATGGATAAAATTAACAACTCAGGGCATAATAGATGTTGGTGAGGGTGTGGAGAAAGGGGAACCTTACTGCACTGTTGGTGGGAATGCAAACTGGTGCAGCCACTCTGGAAAACAGTGTAGAGGTTCCTCAAAAAATTAAAAATAGAACTACCTACGACCCAGCAATTACACTACTAGGTATTTATCCAGAGGATACAAAAATGCTGATTTGAAGGGGCACATGCACCCCAATGTTCATAGCAGCACTATCAACAATAGTCAAATTATGGGAAGAGCGCAGATGTCCATCAACTGATGATGGGTAAAGATGATGTGGTGTGTATACACAATGGAATATCAGTTGGCGATCAAAAGAATGAAATCTTGTCATTTGCAACAACATGGATAGAACTAGAGTGTATTATGCTAAGCGACTGGACCCAGGCTGGATGATGGAGACACACTTATAGATTATAAAACTCATTGGCCATGCCCCATGAGAAACTCATCTCCTCAAACATGGAAGCACCCTAAGCCAGAAGTCAACTTGTCCATAAAAATACTTAATATTTTTTGTGGGCAGAGATGTCTAGAAGATGACGCACCCAAGAAAGTTTTCAAGAAAGCAGAGATTTTTGGTCCTAAGGTTTGTCTGTGTAGGCAACAACATTGGGAGACATCTCGTTTTTTCTTCACAAAGCAACAGAGCAAAGTAGAAAAAAATTGTACACAGGTTAAAAGCAAAGCAATCTGATACCCACAGGAAGCCATTTACAGACAAGATGTTCTCCAGGACAGAGTTAATTGTTGGTGAAATTACAGGATTACATGAAGGGCAATACTGATCTCCAACTATAGCAGTTGATTCTTATTTATGTATGCACTATACATATATGTATATGTGTATGCACGTACATATTAAATGGAAGTTTATGATGACTGGTTAGTAAGTTTTAAGAATTCAGATTAATTTCTTCTTAGCAATACAGACCCTGATAGCCTACAAGGCAGGCTATATAGCTGGAATTTGTAATCATGGAATTTTCGTACTACATTAAGAATCTCTGTGGGTGATAATAGAGCACTAAAATAGCTAGCATTGCATTGATGTTTCTCACTCTCTACATTTGTTTAATTCCTTTGCCAGAGACACATACTTAACTTGTCTTGGTAGATTTTTGTAATGTGTCTTTCAAATGGAAAAACTGTATTCAAGCATTCCAATTTTATCAAGTGGCAAAAACACCCAGGCTGTTGGCCAGGATTTGCATGTTTGTTACTGCATTCCATACCCAGATATCTCAGGGTTGAAGAATAATAATAATTTTCTAAAATGTTATTGGATCCATAATTCTGGCAGCAGTTTAATTCACTTAGCCATTTCCATTAAAGCAATAATTACTGGCACATAACCTTAGAAATCATTAAGCATAGTGGTAATCAATTCCAGTTGAAATCGCCTTCTTAGTTCAACAAATGTTTGTTAAGTACCTACTGTGTGTAAGGCTCTTTAATTTCTTATCTTTGTCTAGCACTTCAGAAATCTGAAAATCATGTTCATTATCTCATCTGATTCTGACAGACCCAGTGAGGAGGATAGCAAGTTAGCATACAAGGAAAGTGAGGCACAAAGAGATTGTATGCTTTGCTCATCATCTTGAAGCCAGTAAATGATAGTCACAAATAAAATCCTAGTGTTCTCAAGCCTATTCTAATTTTCTCTGTGCCTCCCCACATATCCCTCCACATTGTCAATACACATTATCAATGTTTATATTGAAATTTTCTTTGTTATTTCTGAGTTTTTAATGCCAGTATGTTTTTCTTCCTGAAATGCTCTGCAATATCACTAAGCAGAATGCCATGGGATTCAGGTAGTCTTATCTTCATAAGTTTGGCCAACTTGGCTACCAGTAAATACCATCCAAGTCTCCTGTTTTCCCTATCAGTAATGATAGCTTTGCATGTCTTTTTTTTTCCCCCTCCAGGAGGAAAAACAAAAGGGGAAGCTTTGCCTTTGTCCCAGTGTAGGCAGTGTGACATGGTGTCCAGAAAAGTCTGAGAGTCAAGAGACCTGAAGTGTAGCCTTGGTTCTGTCTCCAATACATGAATCCACCACAGGACTTAGTATCCTATGAAATAATAATTGCAATGCCTTTATGACCTTTTGAGATTGAGCTTAATAACAAATATGTGAAGAAGTTGAAAATATTTAAAATTTACATTAATGTGGATATTTCCAAGTCTTTTTAGAATTCCGACTAGCATTAAATGCAGAAAAATAAACTTCCTGATGACTGTTGTGAGTCATAATAGATTTTGATTACATCCCTGTGTCTGTAGGGTAGGAAGTATAGATGGGGATGAAGGAGGAGATACAATATCACCTTTCACTTCAGGGACCTCATGACTTTGTAATATTGTGAGATAATAGAAAAAAACATACATATATGTCTCTGCCCCTTGTTCTTCCCACAGAGCTCCTAAACCCTTATACTTTCCTAAATGATATGAAGACTAGGGAGCATCTTTTGTTCTAATGAAGTGACTCTAGGTGAGCTCCCAGATGGCCCCTAAATGGAAGCTAGTTATCAAAAAGACCAAACCATGAGTAGAAGCTTGGAATTTTCAGCCCTAACCTGCATTCTCCATGGAGAGGAGAGGGACTGAAAAGGGAATTAATAATTGATCATGGCTACATGAGAAAGCCTCCTTAAAATCCCAAAGTACAGAGTTTGGAGAGTTTCCAGGCTGGCCAACATATCCACATCAAGAAGGTGAAACCAACAACTCCACAGGGACAGAAGCTCTATGGTGTAGCCCTCCCAGACCTCACCCTATGTATCTCTTCATTTGGCTATTCCTCTATCCTTTATTGTACCCTTTAACACGCTGGTAAGTAGAAATGTCTCCCTGAGTTCTGTGAGCTGCTCTAGTAAATCAGTCAAACCCAAGGAGGGGTCACTGGAACCTCTAATATTAGTTTTATTTGGTAAAGAAATACAGGTGGAAACCTGGGTTTCAGACTGAAGTCTAAGGGGGTGCAGTCTCAAGACTGAGCCCTTAACCTGTGGGATCCCTGGTGGATAGTATCATAACAGAGTTAAGCTGTAGGACACCCAACTGGTGTTGTAGAGGATTGCTTTGTATAGGGAAATACCTCTATACATTTAGTGACCAGAAGTGTCAGAAGTGAAGTGTTTTGCATGACTAGTAAGGAAGATTTAATAGGGACAAAAGACCTAGTAGGAAAAAGCTGGGCTTTTCTCTATATAGAAGGTGACTGAACTGGATTTTCCCTTTATAAATTTATACCTAGATTCAGTTCTCTAAAACTCTTAGTTATGTTATCCCAATGTGTATATTCTGGGCACCATAATGCAGGATTTCTATGTTTCTAGTATGTGTAGAAAATCCTGGGTTGATTATTTACACAGATCCTGGTAATAAAAATAAAACTGCTTGAGAAAATTAAATAGTGGTAAAGATAATAATAAACACATACAGAATGTAGTAAAAAGAATCCTGATCCCAATCTCCACTTCTTGCTCATTAAAGAACTAGTGATAACTTTTCATGAAATGTGACGAGTGGAATCCTCTTTTAGGCTTTTCTTCATGTCCTAGATCTTATTGTTTCAAACCTTCAGCACTGATATGGCTAGGTTTTTTGTTCTGTTCTGTTTTATTTTTTACCATAATTTTCTTACTAATTACCTAAAAAATAATGATCCTTCTGTCTGCATTTGCCACTTTTTAAGCACTAAAACTTTACCAATTAACGCCCATGAAAAATTCTACTTCCCTCCAAGATGTTCTGCAAACGATTAGAGACTGCTTGAGCACCTGTTATTAAAAATGGTGGCATGACACTTCAGTTCTATGTTTCTCACACCCTAACTTTTAAAAAATTTGCCTTCTTTAATCTCAGTGTCTTCTCTGTTATGCAGTATTGAAAGGTACATTTTAAATCTCTTTTCATGGAATGCGTTATTTGGAGCTTAAAGTACCAGCTCAAAAAGATCACTCACTGCATTGCACTGTATCACCTCCTGTGTTACACATTCAACTCACCCCTGGCACCCGTTGCTCAGAAGCAGTGCAGGGATATAACAATATAATTACCTTATGTTCAATATTATGAACTTCTCTCTCTTGAATTTCTCTCAAGACAGATCTATACCACAAGAGAGCCCTTCGGGGCCTGGGGTTTCTTTGGGTTGAGAATCATGTAAAATATTGGCCAAGATTTTACTTCTCTAATCTCCTCCCTGTGTTCCACAGCTTAGTTTAGAAAGCACATTCCCTCTGCCCTAGAGCTCCAGGCTGATGAGATTTGCCTCCAGTATTTGGATTATGAACAGGCTAATTGCCTCCAACTTATTGCACTTGTCTTTGTGAATGTCCATAGGTAATAAGAGCACTGCTTTTTCTCTGCCCATTGGACCATGACAGAAGAGTTGTTCGGTAACTCATCCTCTCTGGTCACTTCCAAACAAAGAATTCTCTCAGGAAGAAAAATTCCCAAACAATGTCTCCCTGAAACAATCAAAACCTTAAAACTGTATTATTTGATCTTTGGATCTGATACCTAGATTGTGTCACTCTAGGAAAAGCAGTCATAAGCAGACTGTTTGCCACAAATTTATACGAACAGAATGACCTGCAGTGTGATGAAGAAGCCCGCACTCCACTGGCTGTATCCTTCCTCAAGGTGGCTTACAGTCACTCTCTTAGGGAGTGAGTTTCAAAATACACAAAGTCTGACACTTTTCTCTGATGTCTTACTTTTGGGATCCTTGCACCCTTAGAGACAGATGCCAGATAGAGGCTGAGGAAAACAGAAAACAAGGGCAAAAATAGGATTGTAAATATGTAAAAAATGATCTGGGCCCTGGATAAGCAGCTATGCAGCCATGCAGAAAGTTGACTTCAATTACTTATCACCACTGCCCTGGAGCTGGGGATCTCTAGGTTTGTGAGACCATGAGTAGGGCTGTGTGAGAGGGACTTAAAGATGGATTCACTAGTTAGAGATCAGGTCATTCCTTGGGAGTTTTAGAACTTTCCAATGCAATTAAAATGATCCGATAGATCAATGAATCCTGTGTCAGACTGGGTTTATGAGCAGAGAACATAAATTAACCCTTTTCAGAGAAGAGCTCATGGAAAGTTCCCTAGGGAGAAAAAAGAGGTCCATGCTCCAGATACACTATAGACAGAACTACCAGATATGCTGCTTTTCCGTGGATGCTTGAGGTTTACACTTGTTGCCCTGACTCAATAATAATTCCTTTTTCATGTTGATAGTGTCTTAGTTTGGTAAATGAATTACAGAGTCACCCTACCTATATGATATTTGGATATTATTCTCCAAAAGTAATGGGTTTATTGACTTGGTACACAGATGCTCAGGTAAATCATGTGTTCATGTTAGAAGAAGGTAATCCCTCTGTTAGGCAGCACTGGATACAAAATTTAAAAGACAGACAATTCCAACTTGCTGAACCCCAGTATATGAAGCCTCAAGGGAATGTAAACCAAATGTCTCTGACACAAAATTTTCTCAACTTACTTTTTCCCTTCTCTTTACAACATGAACACGGAGCTAAAGAATTCTGATTAAAATAATAATAGCTGAAGAGTCACTCTACCTATTATCCATAGACCAGGAACAGTACACACAGTAAAAGTAGATGGAAGGCTATGGAAATTAACTTGACAATAAACTACTTAAAAAAAAGTATTAAAGCAAAAAAACCCACAAAAAAAAAAAAGTAGATGGAAGGCCTGGAAACAGATGCACAGAACAAGTTCCATTGAGTTCCATCACTTGAATACCCAAATCCATAATTATTGCACTCTATGCTATTTCTAGCCAAATTAATGAAAGAAGTGCCATTTGGTGCCATGTGCAACCCCCTACACCTCACCCCCAGAACTCCCACTGATGCGGATATGTAAAAGTCTTGTAAGAGACTACTCATCCAGTTGTGTTCATGTCTGAAAATGACTGATATCAGCTGAGAGTTTCTCATTTCAAAATATATTTTCAGTCAATACATCATAAATTTTCATCACTGGATACAGTGCTCCATTTTATTGGATATTGCACTGATTTTAAGTAAATAACAGGTTAGCATTACTAACATAAAAAAGAACCTAACATTGATTTCAAAATAAAATATGAATTTTTTAATAAGACTGACTCTGAAGAAAATTTAAGGAGGGGAAGGGTAAATGGCCTACAGCAAGAAATTAAAAGTAGATACAATGATGTTTAAAAAAAGGTTTTATTAACTTTAGATTAAACAGACATGAGGTATTCAATTAAAATGATTTCTTAGGTTTTAAAACCATCCTGTTCTGTGATTAATATAGTAAATGTAAGTTTGATTGAAATATTAAGCAGAAGGAAATAAATAACAGAGTTTTAAAAATATATATTCTCATTAGTAATGCAGGGCTGAAGTAAAAAGTCCAGTAAAAATATGGCTTCCTTCTAGGAGATGAATAATATTATTTACGGAACTCTTTTGAACAAGTCAGGATATTCTCATTTGCATATGTAGTCTGATTGGTGAATTATGACCCAAGATTCCAAATCATTGTTCCCTAAACTTGAGCCCAGAAATATAAGGTACCTTGTGAGCCAACCTTCTTCCTTCTGCCTGTTTTTCTCACTCTGCCACATAGTCTGGACTTGGGGGGTGGGACATTTGGATGAAGTAAAGATCACCTCTTTATCGTGGTAAAACAACTGGGTGAAAAGCAAAAAAAAAAATTGTCAACTGAGTATTTGTTTTCATGCAGGGTTAAAACATTTTTTAAAAAGTCTTGTCTGATTGGATTTAATCCATCCATCCATTTGAGGTTTTTCTTTGACTATTTAAGTGAAAACCACAAATAACATGCATAAGAACTGAAAAGAGAAAAAAATCAATGGTCCAGTTCAAGAAGAAAGAAGAAGGCAGAAGCAGTAATCAAATTTCAGTTGTAAACTTGTCTACGAATAGGCCACAAAATCTCCAAATAATATGCAAATAACACATTTGACTTTAAATTTCCTTTTCTGACACTAAGCAGCTGTTTGACTCTGGGCAGGTCCATGTGGTTTCTGCAGTCTCTAGTGTCCTGATCCACATAATAAGGACATTTATGCACTTTTCATTTAACTAATATTTTCTGAACAGTCAGCATGGGTCAAAAACTGTGAGACACCCTAGGAATTCAATGATGAACAAAAATTAGGCACAACTTTTTCCTCATGGAGTACCCACTAAAGAGACATAGCAGACTAAGAAATAATCACAAAAACAAATGCAAAAATCGCAAGAGATACATACACTTCTGCACAAAAGAACATGTGCTGTAAGAATCTTAATAGGAGAGTGACCTTGTCAGGGAGGTCAGGAAAAGGTGTTGAGGTGAAACTTGAAGACTCTCCTAGGTGAAGGAGAAGTCTAGGGAACAACTGCAAAATAGGAAATGGCATTGTGTAAAGGTCAGTGGTAGAAGGAAGCAAGATAAATATGAGGGACTGAAAACCGACCAGTGTAGCTGCAGTCCAGAGAGCAAAGCTGAGTAGGATGAAGGTGAGGCTGGAAAGATCAGACCATGTGTAGCTTTGAGGATTTGGCTTTTTCTAAGAGCCACTGGAAGTCATTGAGAAGTCTGAAACAAAAGGATGATATAATCAGAACAGAAAAGTTCACTGTGCCACACAAATTCCCCTTCCTAATGAAGAATCTATTGCCCCAGCTTCTGAGCCGTCTGCTGCAAGACAGTCCACAGCTGTCATATTCCTTCAGGAACTGCCTGAATGGCAGAACCACAGTCGTCAGGTGGCACTCCTTCCTAGGGCTCATATCCTGACGAGTACAGGGGTATAAAAACCCAACCTACTCTTCCTACCTTGGGAAAGATCATCATATCTTCAGAAATCCTCAAAGTGATGGCTGAGGTTTTGGTTGAGACATCACTGCAGCTCAACTTCTCTCTCTGTCCAAGCTTACTTCCCTTCCTTTCCTCCAGAAACACTGCTCAATCAACTGCTTGCATTCCTATCACCATCTCAAGTTGGTTTCCCTGGAAACCCAACCTGTGACGGTTTGGAAGTGACAAGGAGAAAATGATGTGGAGAGGGATTGGTGGTCAAAGTGGTAGCCCAAGTATACAAGCAAAGACTGCCGCAGCTGGGTCTAGGATGATGGAGGGAGACATAGTGGGCAGACTTAGAAGACATTCACCAAGTAAACACTAATGGGACTTGGTGATGAAATGACTATGAGAGGAGTCATGATGTAGAGGGAGAAATGAAGAAAGACTCCTCAGTCTCTGGTACACATAGAGAGAACACTGAAAAAAAACATTAGGTATGAGAAAAAGATCAGAAGTTTTCTTCTGGTACTTGTTGGGTTGAGACATTCAGGCAAAATTTTGAAGAAGGCATGGGCTGTAGAATCTAGATCACTGGAATACATGTCTGGATCATAAAGGAAGCCGTGGATGTGGATAGAATCACTTAGGGAGAGAGAACAGACTTTGAAGAGAAAAGGTACCTTGGAGGATTAATACCAACCTTCTTCCCAGTTCTGATATTCTGTATTTTCACACCATCATGAGCTCTAGAAGCAAAGTTAATAACCTTTTGGAAGTAACCAACTCTTTGAGAATGAGAGGGAAATTAGGGCCTGCTCCCAGTGGGGAAAGTGCATTTTTGCTCATATACACAAAGTCCCTACAGAATTTCAAGGAGTCCCCCACCTCTAAGCTTAGACTAGACTCCTTAGTGACCCACAGTCTCCAGGTCATAAACTCACACTCTAAACAAACACTCTACTTTTGTAATCCTATCACTTCTGTGTCATTTTGTATAAACTGTTTTAATGTTCTCAGGCCTTAGCTGATAGTGATCTTGGTTGATGGTCCAGCATGGGTTTTTAAGAAATACCAAGTACCTGAGCTCCCATTTCACTTACTAGGCACAGGTCGTGTTTACATTTATCAACTGTCACATTCAGGGTCATCCTGACTCAGAGAAAGAATAGTAGGTTTATACCATAAAACAGGGATTGGCAAACTTCTTCTGCAAAGGGCCACACAGTGATTATTTTAGGCTTTGTGGGATACATATAGTATCTGGCTTATATAATTCTTTCTTTAAAACACTCCTTTCAGGTGCGCTTGGGTGGCTCAGTTGGTTAAGCATCTGACTCTTGATTTCAGCTCAGGTCATGATCTCACATTTGTGAGTTTGAGCCCCACATCAGGCTCTGTGCTGGCAGTGTGGAGGCTGCTTGGGATTCTCTCTCCCTCCTTCTTTCTCTGCCCCACCCCTGCTCTCTCCCTCTCTCTCAAAATAAACTTTTGAAGTATTCCTTTCAAAATGTAAAAGCCACTCTCAGCTCACAAGGCATAAATAGACTGTTGGCCACCACTGTAGATTACTGGCTCCTGCCACAAAAGACTATTAACTTTGTAATCAGATCAATAAAACTACAGTTGTCTTGCACCTGAGCCTTCTAGCATTTGACCTTGGGGATATATATTCTTTAACTTTTGAGGCCTCTGTTTTCACATCTGCAAAACGGAAAACAGAAAAACATGTCTCCATGTTATACCTAAAGACATGTTTTTCTGTAACAGACTAGGTATCTCTTCATCTTGTTTGTCAAGGACAGGAAAATCCAGCTCCTTCAAGATCCTATCCAATGTTGACTCAAGAGTAGAGGGAAGACCCCAAAAATGTCTCACTTGCTGTCATTCCTTGCTCTTGTGCCTGTGCCTGGTTGTTTCAGCCATTTCTAACTGACCTGGTCCACTATGTTGCTGCTTTTGCCAAAAAAGAAAAAAGAAGAAAAAAAAAGTCCCTCCCTGGCTCTAGTATGTGTTGCCACCAAGACGGAATCCTCTTCTCCAGTCTATATTGCATAAAGTAGTTATTTGCATAGTTATTTGCAGAATGAAGGGGGCTATCCCATCCCATACCACATGGACTCTTCCTAGCTTCTGCTTAAGGTTTCAGGAACCACAAATCTCTTCCCTCTTTTCTGTCCCAAAGGGGATGGATGGTATTACCAAACCATATGGGCTTCATTCACCCTCTGGGGAAGCTTCTGGTCCCTTCTTGCCTTCTCCATCATTAAATTTATTCTACTATATGTCCCTTCACTGGGCTACAAATATTAGTCAGATATTAGCTGCTCTGCCTGCTCCTTCACGGCTTGATGACACTGGGTAAAATCCAAAACTGCATACTCTTTGGAAGGGCAAATCCTCCCAAATATTTCTATAAATTCCTAGTAGAGAAAGCAGATTTTTATTCTTAGGGTAACTTTAGCCCGAGAACTCTAGCTTCTTCATGCACCTCACTGATGAAAATGTGAAACTCTTTCTTTATGTTACACACACACACACACATACACACACACACAACTCCTAGGAAGTATTTGTGTATCTGATGGATGCAAACGAAGCTGTGGATGAATTGTAAATGGAGTCTGCATTGCAACAAAGAACATGATTTTTAACTATGTATTCCATACTCTCATTCCTCAAACAAATCTGCTTTGCTCCACTCCCGGGGAGGAGTCTCACATGTTATCTCATAAAGAACTCAAGCTCTTGCCACATCTTCTTCCCTCCACTTCACTTGTCTACATCTATTCTCTTCTTTCCCCTTCTCTCACAGGAGTAACACACATTTCCTTTAGTCTCTCATGCAGAGCACTTTATGGAGCTTTTTAAAAGTTTGCACTCTCTTTGTAATTGTTGCCTGCAGGTCTCATCTGCTACCCCAAATGTCTCAGTTATTTTCTCCAAACAATCCAAGTTCCCCGAGAGATTATGCTAGTAGCTAAAAGAACTTAAAAAATTACTCTCTTACACATATATTACTTGGTTGAATTGCTATTTTGATATTCATTTTTAGCCATTAATACTTTAGCTTAAATTAATTAATCAAATGAATTGAAAGGAACAAGAACCAAGAAAACAGAACTGAGGAAAAAAAGCTGTTTTGTTTGAGGGGAGAGGGCCAGGGAGAAGGCATAGAGGCAAAGTTTTCGGATAATACAAAACTTAACAAGATGCTGCTGGGGGATGGTAGGGAAAGAGAAGCTGTACTACATATGATAGAATGGGAGAGCACAGAAAAGGAAATTTATCTATCTTGCCTGGGGCAGGACCTCACTTTAGGTGTTGTATAAGTACAGTTAAGTCCTCTGGTAGAGCCACATGAAGACAGGGGAGATCTTCCTTTGATGTGGAAATAACTACTGAGAAAATACACTACTCCCCCTGCATGAATCTCCTGATGTCACAGCTGCTCTGAGAGCCTGCTTTGGCTCTGCCCGGTGTGGGTGTGGGGACCCGGATGATGAAGGCTGGAATGTAACTGAATACTAAGGCTGTAAATGTACAATGTTAATGATGGACCATTGGGGTGCAGAGGGCTGAGGGAAAGGGTGGAGGTCATTTTTTATTATTTTCTGGAAACTGCTTTGGAATTTGCCCACATTTCCCTCTATATAAACAATAG
Source organism: Suricata suricatta (assembly GCF_006229205.1). Lineage (NCBI taxonomy): Eukaryota > Metazoa > Chordata > Mammalia > Carnivora > Herpestidae > Suricata > Suricata suricatta. Next base: position 110,254,342 of record NC_043703.1, on the reverse strand, counting down.
ACATTAGCATTTTCATATGTCTTAAAAGTTAAACCAAGATGTAGGAAATTCAATTGTTGTAGAACAGAGTTCTTTAATTGCACTCTTCAGAGATTTCCAGTACTTTTGGAAAATGTGCATTGACGAAGAATTTAATTTAATTATTGCTAGTGTTTCATTTCTAGGGATGGCCTGATTTCCAGTCTATTCTCCTACCCCAATGTATCTGCTTGGATAGGGACACTCCCACTGGCTTCAAAAGGTACAGAGTAGAGCGAAGATGCTCAAGGATGGGGTCAGAGCAATCATTATTTTTTATCATCTTCCCTGGTTTGGTGTCATCACTAGAGGAAGAGAATTGCTTCTGAGAAATTGACTTATTAAAAACTGTTCAGAAGAGCTAGAAACTGGATCTGGAATTTTTACTAGAACCGGGTGTTTTGTAGCTAAACATGGTGTCCGGTCAGCTCTCATCTATTTTCTTAGACAGTATTGACTTCATGTTAACATGTGTGCAGTTACAACTGTGCAAGTCCCTCCCCACACTAAACCATACACACTCATTTAGCAACTTGGCTCAGAACAAAAATCAAATTCACCCTTACCATAGCCTTACATAAAAACTCATATCTTCTCTATTATTATTATTATAAGATTTAGGAAATGCTTATTTTCCAAGCATTAAATGCTTTTGCTTGAACTCTGAAGATTTCTGCAGACAGCAATGCCTGTCATTATGGCCCAACACACCATGCTCCATCCAGGTCTTGCTGACTCATAGATCTCACACCCAAGCATAGCAGATGCAATGTCGGAAAATGCCTATGGGGGCAGCCAGGCCCACAGCAATGACTGAATGACCAGAAAACCAAAAATTCACTTATTTTCATGAAGCTTTTCTCATATATTTAGCAAAGAATATAGGGTGATGGTAAGGAATAAATTGAATAGGGAACATGATGCCCAGTCAAGGTCCCTAGCTGGGATCCAGCAGAGCTCACAGGTCTGATGCATTCAGACTGACCCATTGACTAGGATGTTGGCAGGGCTTCAACTTTATGGAGCAATTGGCACCATGTAGATGGAAATCAATAACTGCAATCTAAAATTTTGGGGTTTTTTTTGTGTTGTCAGTTGATGTTTGATCTCTGTTTGTCTTTCTTAGAGTGATTTTCCTTCTACAATCAGCATGATGAAAAAGAAAATATTGCTTTATAGTACATAGTACTGGCTGAGCTGGAGAAAGCTGGCAATTGCTGAAATTCTGTTTTCACTTTACATTAAGTGGCATTAACTACACTTCTACATAACTAAGTATAACCAGTCATGGATCAGGATTCTACTCTTATTTCAGGGGCACTGGAATAAAAGTGGGTAGCTATCAGGCCAGGAGGCCCGGCCTTCTTGGTCATCTGTCAGCAAGGATTGTATCATTTAGCTCCAGGACCTCACTCTAGGCCAGAGACTGTCAAGTGCCTCCCCTTAGCCAAGAAGTGAACTAAGCCCATAAGAGCTCAGAGGCACTTGGTCTATCAGGTAAGCCAAAAGCCATTTCCCCTCTAGCCCAAAGAAAGAGGTGTGTGAAATGTGTCTGAGCCAGAAACCTTTCTCCTATAGGCCTTAGGGCTGGCTTTGAAAATGAGGTCACCACAAAGCTCAGATTTTTCCATTAAATCTAGTAGCGTTATAGACCAATGCAACATCAAACAAGAATGGCTAGTTTATGATTCTACTTGTGAATAAGGAGACACAGCACTAGTAAGTCCTAGGTAATGGGAATTTCTCAGCACATCCCTGCTAACCAAGATGTCTTATCAAGGGAGAGAGAACAACACTTTATCCTCCTCACTACCATTAGAACTCTATGAGGCCTTGAACAGAAAATTAGTTAACTCTCTGACCTTCTCATGAGTCACTGGTAAAGTAGAGATAGATTAGATGAAAAATAAGGGCCTAACCAGTAGAATTCCAAGTTCTTCTCAGCTTAAATCTGAATCTCAAGGTATATTTCTGTGTGTGTGTTTCTGAGGGCAGAGGGCTTGATTTTATCTCAGTATCCTCAGTAGTTGGTATATGGCAGGAATATATCCATGTTGCACTGAATAATTAAATAATTACAACGTTCAAGAGAAATATACCCTTACAATTAACCCACAGTACAGCTACCCAATTAACTTTTTGTTGTTGTTGCAAAGAATGAGATTGAGCGAGATAGTCCTGCACACCAAGAGGCCCAGCCAAAGGCAGAGTTTTCAGAAGCAATGAGAAAAATGAGGAAAAGTGGGGATACTCCTACCTTTCAAAGATCTTGGGAGCCTGAGAACACTGGCAAGTATGCAGTCACTCCCAGAAAAGCCAGGCTGTCTTGTTTGTGCAGATTAATGAAGACTTAAGGCTATCTGAAATGATCATTCTGTAGGTATGAACTGGCTCCTCCCTCCTCAAACCTCTTAAGCCCTATAATATCAGAAGATGTATGTATTCATTCCTTGACCATGGAGAATTTTGTGTGATTTGGGTACAAAATCAGGAGGGACAGATGGAGGCTAAGTCCTTGATGTTTAGATGCAGTGTAGATCCTTGGAGCTATGATCTAATCTGTGATAAAAAATAGGGGATCTGATCCCAGGTAGACCATAGAAGTCTCGACTAATACCTGCTATACAGGGTCTAGAGAAGTCCAAGGCAGTAGGGTCCTATCTAGGGAAATAGGTTTCAACAGATGGAGACAAAACAGTAAGGTGTATTTCACTCTGTGTTAGAAGCTCAGCTATTTGTGGGATTCTTTGGGGACTTTCTATGCTAATAGTCAGATATGGCAAGTTAAGATTGGTATAGATAGAGCTGTTGCATACAACTGTACAGCTTACCTTGACACCAAGGCACCCAACCTTGGAGATAAGTGGGGAGTAAAATCCAGCTTGGTCTCCACTCACAAAGTTACGGACCCTGTGCTGGGTACATTGTATCCCAGGGGTACCTAGGCTAAGCTATTCATCTTTGGAGCCTCATTTCCCAGACAAATTTTCTTTTAATTTGTCATGTCAGGGAGTTATATGCCAATTATCCTCATTTCCTCTTCCTTAGATCCATTCGTTGTTTTTCCTCTGCCCTGCTATGTGCCCCAGATGGTGATCTCTACACTATGCATCTAAGACTTTTGTAACTTCTGGCTTGGCCAACTGAAATCACTAGTAGAAGACAGTTTGAAAGACAGGAAAGGTGAGACATAAAAGAGACCAGGTTATTTATTTTCCCTATCAGCACCCCATCCCCTGCCCCGCTCCATGCTCCCTCTCTGCTCCACCATGGCTCTGGTAGTAGCTGCAGTCCTGTGGGGCAGCCCTTCCTCCTCACTCTAGGTCTCACTGGGTTCCAGTCATACTGTTCCCTTCCTTGTTTCTTCAGGCCTAGGCGTAATAACGGCTTTCACTGTTGCTAGTCCCTATGTGTGCCTCATCAACCTCGGTGGGTACCCTTTTTCTTGGTCACACACCTGTAAATAGTCCTTTAACTCAATTCTATTCAATTAAACCCTTTATTTTCTCTTTCTGGTTAGGACACTGACTGATACAGGGAACTGTTTTTCTAATCTCCACAGACAGACCACATAGGTTAGCAGAGAACATAGGTGCAGGTAGCACTTTCAAATTCAAAACAGGGCATCTAGGTGGCTTAGTTAAGTGTCCAACTCTTGATTTGACTCAGGTCAGATCATGATCTCAGAGTTGTGACATTATGCCCCACATTGGTAATTTTCCATATCACCTTGAGATCTCTGACATTTTTTAAGACTGGCCTACTCACAAAATTATGAGTGTTTGCTAAATTATGCATTGCTGCTACTGCTTTCAGAGGTTTCTGCATTTTGGCCACTACAGGGCTTTCACGACATTCTTTGCTCTAGACTGAGTGCTCCTCGCTCTCCTATCTGACATACTATGTGTGAGTCGTACCTCCACCTGAAGCCCCTTTCTTCTCTTTGGAAATGGTACAAGATAAAGAATAAAATATTTGCTTTTAAATTAGATATATATGGATTAGATACTGGCTCTGCCAGCTTTTACTTGTGGAATTGAGTTACTGGTCCCAATTCTTCACTCTCTTGCAACAGAAAAACACATCCATACCCTTCCATGATCTCATGTTGGGTAACACGGACTTCTTTGCTACACTTTAAGTGTGGGGTTGGCCAGGAAACTTGTTTTGGATAATGAGACATTGGCATATGGGGCAATGCACTTTTGCTTGGCCCTTTGTGTTCCCCTGATACATCACGAGAAGAGCATGTCCTCGTTTATGTGGTTCCTTCAGCCTCAGCCCCAGAATGTGTCCTACGAGGGAGAACGCTGCATGCAGTCACAGTCTAAGGAAGATACGGCAGGTATAGCAGCTAGAGGCCAGGGCCTAGAGACCAGAAGCTGGAGTCCAGCCTAGCTCAGGCGAGTGACAGCCAACCTATAGATCCACAAGCATGGGAGTAAATGATTATCGTTTCAAGATACTGAGTTTTGGTGTGCTTTAATATACAGCACTACTGTAACAATAACTGACTAATATGTAACACTTATTAAACTTGAAAAATAATGCAACCTCTCAAAACTTTAGTTTCCTCCTCATAAAATGAGAGTAATTATAATAATACTCATTTTACAGGGTTATTGCAAGGCTTAAATGAGACACATAGGGTGTTTTGCATAGTGCCTGGCACAAAATAAATGCTTCATAAGTGGTGGTTATTTTTCTTAATTTGTAAGCATTGGAAATTTCATGCAGCCTTCAGTGTTCATTCAGCTCTCCCTTCATGAAGGAAGTATTTGTTGAGCACTACAGCTCCCACAATGACCGTCTTTCTCTGAACTTCCATCGTATTAATTGCCTATATAATTAAGTTGGCTTTGTATCTTTTTACTCACTATTTTTAATATATACTATGTGCAAAGTACATAATTCAAGATACTGGACTGACAGAATAAAGAGAATAACACATTGAATATACAAGGTGTGTCAAACACTGTTAAGCACTTTCCATGTCATTTACATTTCATAACAATTCTATTAAGTAAATATTGTTTTTTCAATAAACTACCCCAGTCTCTTGGCTGATAAGTAGTAGGGTTCAGACATGTGTCTTTTTGCTGCATAGGACCACTAACTTTTCAGTATCTTAGAAGAAATAACACACAGCTAAAATATTAGGATTCAAGGTAGTTATATGCACCCTATCATTAGGAAGATTGTGTGGACAGAGAAGATAGACATAATTCCTTGCCAGGTGTTTATCCAATACCATTAAAATAGGCACCAAGTCCTGGGATAGGAGAAGGAACACAATCAATCTTTATTTGGGGGGACCCAGATTCTAACAACTGAGTCAGACCCATAGAAAGATAACTTTAACATAATCTGAAAAATAGTGAAGCATTGAACACTAGGTTTGGAGAAAGCTTTCTGGAAGGAAGATTTGAGCCACACCTTTAAAGATGATTCAAGTTAGTTGGCTGAAGAAACAAATGCAAGGCCTTTCAGGCAAAGAGAAGAGCATAAGCGAAAGCTATCCCTATATAGTTATGCATGATCGATCACAGTCAGTGACCTGAGGACAAGAGCCATATCTCCCTTATGACCCTGGCTCTACATGCCATTCAACACAAGGCTGAGGACATAAGAGGAGCTCAACAAAACATTTCGTTTGATTGAATGAATGCCTCCTACTCTCCCCCTGGGAAAAACAGAAGGAATCAGTGGTACACCAGTCTCCCTGATTTTAAGCCCAGTGCCAGGTTGCTGCCCAGACAGTAGAGTGAAACATACAGCTAAAGACAGGTAATATTTTTAAGTAGCAGGGCTCACCAGTGGTATGACTGGGGATGGAGTCCAGGTTAGCTGTGCTGTGATGTTAGCACATGATTTCTCAAGATCCAGTGGCCCTCGTGTCTGAAGTTTCCCCAAAGCTAAATTCAACACATTCAAGAGACAATTTAAAAAGAACATATGAAGAACATGAAAGCACCCCCTAATTTCAGCAGGAGCAAACCAGAAACACGTGGAAAAACATCTTGTTCAGATGACTTATTTATAAATCTTCTCTTTCCTCTCATGAATATATCTAATCATCATAGCCTTTGTCCACATGGAGTATTAAATAACCTCAGTTGTCCATATAGGAGAAAATATCCTTAAATTGTACTTGTGAATTTCTTTGACTTTAAACAGACTTTTATAATTGTGCATTGAAATTATAATTGTGCATGAAAACTGACCATAGGAGATAGTTCAGCAGGTAAGTTATCCCATCGCCAAGCAAAACTACAGTCCTCGTCAGCTGTGAGAAAATAATGCAATTTGCCTTTAAATGATATTTTCAGAATGGTTTATGCATAGATCAAAACTTTTAAAATCTGAACACTGGGAACTCTTATAAATGATGTGCAACTGATCAGAAGTTCTGAAAAATGAAGCTATTTTCTAATGCTGTTTATTTATTAAAGTACTAAGTGTCTCATTCAAGTGGCAATAGGTGGTTAATCCTCTATAAAAGTTCTTGGATGCATTCCTTGTAAATGCTAATTATTAAGAAGAAAACATTATAGGGTTTCTTAGGAAATCAATACTTTATTATGCAATAATTGCATCTGCAAATTTAATGTTCCCCATAAGCCTCAGCGGAATAAAAGAGGTTACTGGGTGAGATGGTACAAATGGTCCTTGCCTAACCTGGAAAATCTTCTAGAATTTGAGGCCAAGTAAAGTGCCGAGATGTCATTAAAATATTTTCACAAGTACAACATTTATTATGGAAACCAAATTGTAAGAACATCTGTCTGGATGACACTGGCTCAAAGTTGGATCAAAACCTGGTAACAGTTATAATTGAAACTGTGGCTCCATTTTTCTCCCAAGATCTTTGATTTTTCTTTTGCTTCACAGAGCAATTTATTTCTCAATGCTACAGCAGTTAACTTTTGTTTTCCTAAACCTTCCTAGGCAAAAATCCCAGCTCTTCTGGCTTTCAACGAAGAAGTCACGGAAGGTGGGAAGGAAGGAAAGGAACCCTCAAGGAGATAGAAGAGAGGTCAAAAATCACTCTTCCAAGAATTTCTGGGTCACTGTCTAATTGATATGCCTATTGGCAGGCCTCACAATTAAGCCTCTTCTGACTTCACAGGCAGTTCTTATTCTGTATGCAGCCATGTGTAAAGACTTGAGGCACTGAACACGGAACCCAAAAAAATCTAGCCAACTCCACATAAAGCACTTGGGCTGGGGAACTGTACCATAGCAAAATACCCCAAACAGTTGTTTTTCCATTATGATCCTCAGCCTGGCATTTATTATCATTTTTTATTGCACACTTTTAAAGGCAATGGTCCATTTTACTTAGATCATTAATTTGCAAAAATCATGAGATATGAGCAGAGATGGTGTTTTTTATGGACCATGCTACACCTCTATAGGACCCCAAAGGAAATGAGGTGTGGGTCCTAGCACATTACAGGAAGAGGCCCTGAGACCACAGCTCCACATTCTTCCAGAAATAGAAAAGATCAGAGTAGTTTTAGAGGAATAATATAGTTGGATGAATGGAGAGACACATGACTGACAGTCTTAGTAAATGAATGGACACAAATAGAACAGTGAAAGTCTAACCATCACTGGAGTGTAGCCATAAGACCCCTGGATATGGAGTGTGGAAATCTTGGGTCCACTTATGCCTAGTCACTTACCAGCTATGTAACTGCTGTCAGTAAACCCTCTCAGAATGTACCTCACTTTGGTGCCTCTAAAACAGTCATAACAATACCTATTTAATTAGGTTGGCAGGCAGCAGAACTCCTAGAAGACAAGTCATGGCCTACAGAGTCAGAATGCGTTGGTTTAAATCTGAACTTCTCTCCGTTGCTTGTTCTGTGTCCTTAGTTATCCTATCCTCTTTACATTTGTGTTTCACCATCTGTAAAATAGGAATAATGTACTAAACTCCTAGGAATAGAGGTGAGAATTAGATAAGTTAATAAATGCAAAGTGTCCAGAAGAATATCAGGTATACAGTAGGCTAGATATAATAACATTACTATTTTTACATACACATTGTGTGCTGTATATACGATAGTGTTATATAGATACACTTTATATTAGTTATTATTATTAAGATTATATAAGTTGTGATTTTTAGTCACAATCAAGAAAGGCAAGTTTATGAACATTAGGGGGTATGTGCCCCTTTGAATCAGCATTTTTGTATCCTTCAGGTAAGTACCTAGTAATGTAATTACTGCGTCATAGGGTAGTTCTATTTTTAATTTTTTGAGGAACCTCCATACTGTTTTCCAGAGTGGCTGCATCAATTTGTATTCTCACCAAAAGCCCAAAAGAGTGTCTCTTTCTCCACATCCCTGCCAATATCTGTTGTTGCCTGAGTTGGTAATTTCAGCCATTCTGACAGGTGTGAGGTGGTATCTCAGTGTGGTTTTGATTTGTGTTTCCCTGATGATGAGTGATGTTGAGCATCTTTTCATGTGTCTGTTGGCCATCTGGATGTACTCTTTGAAAAAGTGTCTATTTGTGTCCTCTGCCCATTTCTTAACTGGGTTGTTTTTGGGTGTGGAATTTGATAAGTTCTTTATAGATTTTGGGTACTAACTCTTTATCCGACAGTCATTTTCAAGTATCTTCTCCCATTCCATAGGCTGCCTTTTAGTTTTGTTGATGTTTCCTTTGCTGTACAGATGCTTTTTATCTTGACGAAGTCCCAATAGTTCACTGTCCTTTTGTTTCCTTTGCCTTTGGTGACATGTTTTGAAAGAAGTGCTCTAGCTGAGATCTGAGAGGTTGTTGTCTGTGTTCTCTTCTAGAATTTTGATGGTTTCTGGTCTCACATTTAGGTCTTTCATTAACTTTGAATTTTTTTGTGTGTATGGTGTACGAAAGTAGTCCATATTCCTTCTTTTACATGTCACCCTCCAGTTTTTCCAGCACCATTTGTTAAAGAGACTAGCTTTTTCTCCATTGGCTATTCTTTCCTGCTTTGTTGAGGATAAGTTGACCATATAGTTGTGGGCCCATTTCTGGGTTTTCCATTCTGTTCCACTGATGTGTATCTGTTTTTGCGCCAGGACCATACTGTCTTATCACGACAGCTTTGTAATATATCTTGAAGTATGAAATCACGAGGCCTCCAGCTTTGCTTTTCTTTTTCAGGATTGCTTTGGCTATTCAGGGTCTTCTATTGTTCCATACAAATTTTAGGATTGTGTGTTCTAGCTCTGTGAAGAATGCTGGTGGTATTTTGATAGAGATTGTATTAAATGTATAGATTGCTCTGCATAGTGTAAACATTTTAACAAATGTGCAATTAATACATTTTGAATCAACAAAATGGCAATCAACTACCATTTATTTTAGATATTGTCTGAATATGATTGAATAGAGAGAGGTGAGAAATATGGCTTCTAGTTCTCTTCTACCACTGCTGCATATTCTCCAAATTATTCCAGCTCTCTGGGCCTCACTTTCCTCATTTAAACTCTGATCTCTCTAAAATTTTAAAGCTTTAATTACTATGTCTAGATGTAAATATCTACATACTTAAATATTTATCAACAGAATAATTATTCTTTTTCAGCTTAACAATTTTAAGTCCTGTCTCAAAGACTCTAGAAAACAAAGAGCTACAAAGCCATGCTCTTTTTAAAGTTTATGAAAATCATACCAATTATTATCAGTGAAAGAAAATAGATCAGCTTAATCCCGGTCACTGTCGGCATATTTTACTTTACTGCTCCAGAAATAACTTGCTTGCTTTCCTGCAGTCAAGTCAGTGAATGACTGGCTACTAACTACTGTTTCTAGTTAATGTTGAATAAGCTTATATAATATACCCAGCCATATATTATGAAACCTATCAAAGCAAGAACCCTTTCAAAAGTTTTTGTTTCAGAGGCTGCTGCAAGACATGAAGGTTAACTTGATTCATGTGGCTTAATCTTCAGAGTATATTGAATCTTCCCAATAAAAAGTAAATATAAGCCAACTTCTCATAGTCTAAAGTCTACAGAACTATTCTATGCTAATAAAATAAGAAAAAATAGTTTAAATTGTTGGGAAGGGTAAGAAATTTCATTATTTAAAAATTATATATTTTTTCTGCCTAAAAGCCTCAGAAAAACTTCTGAAAAACTGATTATTTTTAATAGAGTTTAGAAGTAGCTAAAGTGACTGTTTATTAAACAGTAATCAAAACCAATAAATTTACAAAATATATAGATTTCCTAGATGCCAACAATAATTAGCAGGAAAATAAAAAGGGAAAAATGAGCCCATCCAAATAAGCAGAAAAATACAGACTACCTAAAAGTAAACTTAAGAAATGTATAAAAAAAAGAAAAGAAATGTGTATATCATAGGTAAGAAAAATTGTAGAGGTTGACTAAAGGATATAGGAGACTTGGATAACTGGTAAAGCAAACTATGTTCTTGGGTAGAAAGTTTCAATACTGCAAAAAGTAATTGATAAACTTACTGGAATTCAACTAAAAAATCCTAGCAGTATTGTGGAAAAGGAGGAGAAAGAAAATGACCACAATGTATCTGAAGAAAATACATGAAGTAGATAAAACACTGCTCTGTGCATTCTATCACAGATGTGGAGTCTAGACTGGACTGAGCTCTGTCTCTGACATTTAGAATTTGGAGGATCTAATACAAATGACTGCTTTCTCTCTATAGCTTTTTTGTTGCACTTGCGAAAAGGAATCATCATTATCACCATCATCATATTCCACAGCGTCCAATGAGACAATGTATATTAAAGTGTTTGGTAAAACTCTAAATGAAGGCACACATATTAGTTACTATTCTTTTCTAAAATTAGATGAACAAAAAAGGAATAAGATCCTGAGGTCATATAAGGTCTGAACATTTAGAGATGCTCAAAAAAGGACTGGCCAATGTGGATGGAACTCGAGGGCGTCATGCTAAGTGAAATAAGTCAGGCACAGAAGGACAGATACCATATGTTTTCACTCATAAGTGTAACAGAAGAAAACTTAGCAGAGGACCATAGAGGAAAGGAAGGCGGGGGAATTTTGGGGAGAGGGAGGGAGGTAAGCCATGAGAGACTCTTGAATACCTAGAACAAACTGAGGGCTGATGGGGGAGGAGGGAGATGGGCATGGAGGCAGGCACTTGTCAGGATGAGCACTGGGTGTTACATGGAAACCAACTTGACAATAAATTATAAAATAAAAAAAAGGATCTGCCAACATATAATGAAGCAAAGAGCTGGACAAGTTGAAGGAACAAATGAGCTTTTGAGAAGGAAAAGGTCTTTCAAAGTACATTAATCAGACAAGTTTTATAAACACAGCTGTCAGCATAAAAGAAAGGACAGTAAAAATGATGCATTATTTTTAAACCACATAAAGTTATACTTTACTGAGCACTTACTATGTGCTAAACACAATAGAAGTATTGTTTCACATAAGTCTATAAAACACTATCACTCTCATTTTAGAGATAAGTATGTACAGGTGAAAACAAAGAGCTAAAATGGAAATCAGGCTTGTCCAACTACAAAATCTTCAAAAAACTGCTTAACAACCATAATAAAATGCTTCTAATTAGAACTTTTATCTTTGTAAAACACTTTCACATTGGTTTCCTCATTTGAGCTAGTCAACAACCTTGTGTAGGTAGACGAATTCTTATGCTAATTTTCTAGATGGAAAACTGAATCACCAGGAGATTAACCTGGTTACAATGCAGTGGAGCTTTGTAAAGCTACAGATTCCCAGTCCCTCCTCTGAAGCCTATTAAATAAAAATATCTAGGATTGCACAGATTCTCAAGCAGCTGCACTGAAGTTCCCAGATAACTGGTTCTCAAAGTGTGGCTCCCCACCAGCAGCACAGCATTACTACTTGTCAGAAATGCAAATTCTCAGGCCTCCCAACCCCCACATCTACTAAATAAGAATCTGAGAGAAATCTAGGTTTTATTGAGTTTTTTGTTTGTTTTTTGAGAGAGAGAGAGAGAGAGAGAGAGTACATACACTTGCATGCACAAGTTGTGGAGGGACAGAGGGACAGAGACAGACTCTTAAGCAGGCTCCATGCTCAGTGTGGAGCCCAACTCGGGGCTCATCTCAAGACCATGAGATCATGATCTGAGCCAAAATAGAGTCAGATGCTTAACTGCACCCAGGTGCCCCAGAGAAATCTAGGTTTTAACACATCCTCTAGAGATGGTGATGTATACTGTGGTTTGAGAATCAACACTGTAGATTAGAAGAAGTGACACAGTGTAGTGATTAGGACAATTCAGGCCAGCCACTTAGACTGAATCCCATTTCTGCCACCTCCTGGCTGTGGGATCTGAAGCAACTGCTTAATGTCTCTGGCCTTGGTTTAAACTCATAAAATGGAGATTATTATAGTTTTTCCTTCAACGGATTATTATGAAGAAGAAATGATTCAGAATTAGTAAAGAACTAATCAGTACTTTACACAGAGTAAGAGCCTGAATGAAAAATTTTAAGGTTCTTGCCCAGGATTAAAGCTGTGAATGATATTAAAAAGAGTGAAGCGGATCAAGAAATAAAATCCTTGGGGAAATCAGCTCTAGAGGTTTCAATCTAGAACATAAGGCCAACAGCCCTGTTTGTATATTCCAACGATCAGGGGGGAGAAGGTGAAGAACAATGTGAACAAGCAACCCACCAAGAGCCTGAAACTTGCCCTTGCTTGTAGGAGCCTTCCTGGTCTGCTAAGAAGAGCATTGAACTGTGTTAGCCCACTGGAGCCCTAGCTGTGTGGTCTCAGGCAAGTCACTCAACCCCTCTGGGCTTTAGTTTCCTCACTCAAACAACAGAGATAATAATAGTGACCAGGCTTTCTCCATGGAATTGTTGAGAATCCAACAGAAGAAACACATGTCATCACATATTTGAAAAGTCAAAGGTTTCAGGTAAGTGTTAAGTATTATTATCATCCTCTCCCAGTCTAAGCATCTTTTGACATTGCATTAACTCCTTCCAGTCCAGTAGAAGGTAAAGAACTATGTCCCTAACTTATAGAATTTTACACTGAAAAATCTATTACCTCATAATGTGAGAGCACCAGAACCCAGTCATCAGCTTGGGGCACACCAAGCAGGGTGTTTACCTGGTACAGCTGTTTGGCCTAGGATGTGGATAACATACAGGACACTTAAGATACATTTTTATAATCTTTATAAACTAGGTAAGTTGTAATACACAGCCCCAAGGAGAAGTCTCATTTATAAAATATCTATTTAGGGCCCTTAAAAAATATTGCTCCAAGTCCTGAGAGTGTGTAATAGCTGAGATCCTCTTTTGGCCCAGGGCTTGCTTTGTGACTTTTTGGGGGACAGAGTAGGCAGACCAAGGCCCAGGAAAACCAGATGCGTCCATAAATCTTTGCTTTCTCTGTAAAGATGATGACAAACACTCTTGCTATTGATGGCCTCTAAAGACTGTGGAACTTCCTCCAGCACCACTGGCCCCTCATCCTCTCTGGGCAATGTGCACTTCTGCTGTCTTCCTCTGCCTCTTTCATCTAGCCATTTAAGCTACTGCTGGGAACCCGCAGTTCTGCTTTACTTGCACTCAACCGTAGACTGATATTTGTGCCTGGATGCCTCTGTGCTCTGGAGAGCTTGAGAAAAGTCACTCCTCACGAGAGACACATCTGGCTTGTTCCCATTATAACCCCAGGAGCTCAGGAGGAGAAAAGCACCTGCTGGCACTTTGCTTCATTGCTACTTCAGGGCCTCCCCTGTCTGGCCAACAGGCCTGTGACCACAGCATCTTCCCTGTACTCTTCTGCGGGCCCATAACCATGGCAAGTTTTTCTAGCTAGCCCTTACTGTGCAAAGACGATGGCATCCTAGGTAGAGTAGGACCCTTTCCAGGCTGCAAAACACCTATCCTATCTATATTATAACTCAATCTCCATCAGGTTTCAATGGTTTCCTCTAGAGCCATTTCCTAGTTTTCTCCCTTTACTGGGGGACCAAGTTAAGTTCCTGTTTACAGAAAAAGCCAGAGCTTTTTAAAGGCTGTAAAGAGATACTGTCCACATCTCTAATCTGAATGAAGTTTTAAATTTGCTGCTTTGTAGGTTTTTCAGGAATCCAGTCTGCTTAGATTGATTCAGCTTGTGGAAATAATTTTCAATGCCTGAAACACTCATTAAATTTTTGTGATTACAGAAACCCATGAGGGGCTGATTGAAATGCAGGCCCTGTCCAAGACTCACCTATCTACCTAGCACCTTCTTAAGCCACTTAACCCACATACGCAGCCTCAGCTTCATGGAACCCAAAGGAACAATTCTGATCTTGGAAAAGTTAAGTTTAAGCAGCTCTAACTCAAGAATGATTACTCCAATTCACTCACTTCTACTATGCTTCCTAACTTGTGTTGCTGTGTTGCAAAGGTGTAGGGTATTTTACTTATTTCTGAGACCCAGGCCCCTCCATATCCTATGTCAGGTAACTGGGCCTCTGTCTAAAGTTGTTCCCCAGGCCCATCATGCCCTGCCCACCCCTGATGGCTTCTCTTCTTCCTGTCAGCAGACACCCTATTTCTGAACCTGAGTCTACAGCTGGGGCCTACTTGTTAAAAGACTTCCATGGATTATAGGGTATTTTCCACTTGATACGTTCTCACATCCTTCACAACTTGCTATAGCCTTGTTCTTCCGATACCATTATTTACCTACTAACCTGAAATTCCTATCGCTTGGTCCATTCTAATAGGGAAGCCAATGTTTAGTCATGGCCTCTTCCAAGCTCCCCTCTCTGACTGCAATAAAATGGGCCACAACCCATCATGCCTTATAGCAAAACAGATTATAGGTCAGTTAATGAATGAAGCTTGTGTGCCCATAAGAGCCTCTTGATCATTTAAAGAAAGCAAGCTCAGATATGATCTTAGGTCCCAAAGGAATCCTTTAGCTTGCACCATGAAGAAGAGGATACAAACAGGGATTTTACTGCTTAGGTTGCCCAATCGGCCTCAAGATTGCAGGTGTCCTTGGGAATAGCCTGACTAATAAGTAAATAAATTAATCCAGGCAATAGACTCAAGAACATGGAGAAGAGGACAAAAATATATACACAGAGAAACTGGGGAATAAATCTCACCCCAACCTGATGACCTGATGTGCAGGGATAGAAGGGCAGGAAGCTCTTAGAGGCTCTTTTTCTTTAAGAAAGAAAATGATTACAAAAAAATGGCTCAGTCCATCCCTCAACAGGCAGAAAGATATTCCTTCACCTGCTTCCGCTTTTAATGCTGAGCTACAGAAGAAGAACGAGGCAAGAGAAAGTAGAGAGATTTTGTATGTCTCTAGGAGATTCCAAGGCCTTGGGGAAGGAAAATCTGGAGGAATCTAATTCTGCCAGATGCTATCTGTTAATCCTGGTGAAAATAGACTCATGAGAGCATAGGATTTCAAGGACTTCTCTGCTTTCAACTTTTGCCTGAAAAGAGGGTGAGCAGAAGAAGGAAAAGAAGCTACATTCTTTTTGCTCTTTGGCCAGAGAGAACTTTATTTAAGAATTCTGAGTGAGGCAGTGGTCAAGGAGATAGGAACTGCCAAAAGGGTAGTAGCAATGGAGACTGCTTTTCCCTCAGTGTTTGTGGGTGTGCCCAGATTCCGACTCCCCATAGCATAGACTTGCCAGATAAAATACGTGATACCTAGTTAAAATGTGAATTTCAGATGCAGAATGCATAATTTTTAAGTACAGGTATGTCCTGTGAAATATTTGGGAAATTGTATTAAAAATTGTGTTGTTGGTCTGAAATTCAAATTTCACTGAGGACCCTATATTTTTATTTGCAAAACTGGGCAACACAAGCAGATGGCTTACCCAGTGCCAAATATGTCTGATGACGTGATGATGTGACAGAATAAAGGGACTGTGACTTTTACAACTCTCTGGACTATGAGGGTTATGAAATTAGGAAACTTCATGATTCTGAGGTCACACACTAGCTAAATTTGTTCTCCTTCCCTTTTCACCAATCCAACCCTCACCATTCCTCACCCCTTAGTTGATATCTTACCATCCTTGACTGCCTCTCCCACAGAAGACGTATGATTTGACTTCTTCTGTGGCTAGATGCTGAACTGTAATATTCTCCAATGATGTCATGTATGGACATTTTGATTTTTCAGTTCTCAAAGACAAGAACCCTTCCTTCTACTTCCTTCTACATCTACCATGTTCCCCCTGAACACCTACATCCCAGAGCTCAAGGGTTAGGTACACTGTAATGGTTAAATTATAAGTTCAGAAGTGTTCTGAAGTAAAGAATTCTTGGAGGTTCCCTAGTCTCATTCCCTAAATCTGCCAGTAGGGAGAATGAATTCCAAAGAACTGAAGGAACCTACCCAGAAACATGATACTGATCAGTGGAGAAGGAAACATACAAGTTCTGATTAACTGGCTTTGCTCTAGAACTGTCTATTGTATCAGTGCCTTGCAAAATACCCAGCAAATAGTCATTCTCAGTATCTTAAATAAACTCCAGTGTTATCTTTCATTTGAGGCCTACTATGTTGAATAAATAAATGAACAAATAAATGAAATCAATGCCTCAAGACTGACCCACTAACTGTATGGTGGCTCTATCCTAGGGGAGCTTCTTGGCCTCTGAAATAGGAAATGCAAGCAATGAAATCCAGCCATCTTTCTAGAAGAGACGTTCTGTGGTCACAGGAAATGTGCAGCATGAATGCCACTTCCTTCCACAGGACTAGGCTGGGTAAGTCTGGGCTGACTTAGGTAGTAACAAAGATCAGCCTCTTTACTGGGCCCATGGCTACTCCAAATTGCTGCATGTATAACTACAGGAACTCAAAGGAGAAAAAAACTATTTTGAAATATTTAGCTAGCTATGTGAACTTTAACAAGGTAATAACTATGCTAGCCTTTGGATTTCTTGCCTTTACAACATAAAATAAACATAATCAAAAGTTACCAGGATAAAACAGTATTTCACTGTGCTAAGCACTTTCTCCTAATAGATACTTAGTAAATATCCATTCGATTTTTTTTTCTTTCCTGAAAGAGTAACCTGCCTTCTTAGTCAGTAGGTTTTTTAAAAATGTACTTCTATGTCTTAGCAGGACAATGATTCTCAAAGCAGCAACAGCATCACCTGAAAACTTGTTAGAAATGCAAATTTTTGCACTCCAAGGCAGACTTACTGAATTAGAAATTGGGGGTTGGAGCAGATGGAGAGTGGGGAAGGGGATGGACCTAGTTATCAGTGGTTTAATAAACACATAAGGTGTTTCTGATGCACATTCAAGTTTCAAGACCACTCTGCTAGGCTGA
This sequence comes from Suricata suricatta, assembly GCF_006229205.1. Lineage (NCBI taxonomy): Eukaryota > Metazoa > Chordata > Mammalia > Carnivora > Herpestidae > Suricata > Suricata suricatta. The sequence goes on along the minus strand of NC_043703.1, from coordinate 110,236,990 downwards.
TGTTTCCGAAAGTATTGTCAATGTACCATTCATATAAAAAATACTGCCATTTTCTATGTCATGCCTCAGATTTGGTAAATTTCCTCAACCCAAAGACATAAATGCATATGTACTGTTAGTAAAAGTCTACTCTAGTTTCAGTGTGATAGAACTAGGTGTTCTTTAAGCCATTTCCTGAAGGAACTTTACCAAAGTAAAAAAAAAAGTTTCCCCAGCATACCTTGAAAAATTGATATGGATACTTGAAGTACATTTCTTAGTCATTTCTCTTAAACCTGTAAGATCAAATTCTGTGTCAATTCTAGGACAGAGAGAACTAAGGTAAAGTTTATTCATGATCGAGAGACCCCTGACCATCCAGTATATGGTGATAATAATTTAAAAAAGGCAAGCTTTCTCTTAAGGTAAGAACAGCAAAACAAAACAAGCACAAAAACCTACCATAGAGGTTCAACTCATTAGAATATCACCACATATGGGGTGCCTGGGTGGCTCAGTTGATTGAGCCTCCGACTTCAGCTCAGGTCATGATCTCATGGTTCATGGGTTTGAGCCCTGCGTTGGGCTCTGTGCTGACTGCTAGCTCAGAGCCTGGAGCCTGCTTCTGATTCTGTCTCCCTCTCTCTCTGCCCCTCCCTGCTCATGCTCTGTCTCTCTCTGTCTCAAAAATAAATAAAACATTAAAAAAATTTTTTAAGAATATCACCACATAAACATTTGTGAAACACTCTTGCAAGAATAGAAAGGGCTTCTTAATTGCTTTTTAGAGCGATCCCTTTGTAAATTACATTCTGAGTAGTAAGTAACCAGGCTCCAGTGTTATCTTTCACTTGAGGCCTACTATGTTCAATTCTTGCCCTGTAAAATAAAGTGACTCATTCTTACAATGAGTCATTCAGTCTTGCCATAATGCACTAGCACAGATGCAGAGATCCAACTCATCTGACATCCCAGAAGTACTCTCTTAGTGACAAGGAGAGAATCTGGAACTTACTTGCACAATTAGTGGAGTAGTTATACTTTGTAGATGAAAACATAAAAAGGAAACCATCATTTTAAGAAAGCCTTGAAGCTCTTGAGGTTCTTTAAACTCTATCATGATTAACATTTAATCTTCCTTTGGGAATGAGAAACAATAGAAGCACTGGTAGCATTAATAGTAAGAGAACTAATATCAGTCATCTTGATTGAACATCTGTTAACCAGTCTTGATGCCAAGTGTGAAACATTGGTTATGTCACTTTACCTTTAGGAGAATCCTTAAGGTAAGTATTACTGTTTCATAGACTAACATAAAAACTCCAGAGAGTTAGGTAATCCACACAGGCATGGCAGCTCAGCCCCAAGGCTCTACTGACACTCCTTTGATTCATTACACCCTGTTATGGACTGAGTGTCTCTGTCTACCCAAAATTCATTATGAAGTCCTATCCATCAGTATGTTTGTATCTGTGGGCAGGACCTTTGGGAGTTAATTAGGGTTAGATGGCATCATAAGGGTGGGCCCCTCAAGATGGAATTAGCATCCTTATAAGAAGAGGAGAAGTAGATCTTTTTCCTTCCCATAAACACACAGTGAGAAGATGGCTGTCTATAAAAGCTAGGAAAACCCTCACCAAACACAAAATGTGCTAGCACCTTGATTTAAGACTCCCCAAATTCCACAACTCTAAGAAATAAATTTCTCTTGTCTAAGCCACCCAGTCTATGGTATTTTATCATACCAACTTGAGCCAACTAAAACATCCTCTTCCCTTTTTTGGACTACTGATGTTATAAAACATGATGAAGGATTTCCTTGTACTGTATTGTTTTTTAAGTCTCTTCTCTGTGGAATCCAAAGTCAGAATATTCATTCATTCAATCACTCACTCACTCACTCACTCACTCACAGAACCTATTCTTAGTATGTTGACTCAGGGTGTACCTGAAGTCACTCAGTGGCTTTCACCACAATCTGATCTCCAAACCCCTAACACTGTCAAGTTGCTCAAAATCACATAGCTAAGTATATGGGAGGAGGGGAACCCAGAACCCCTACTTCCTAGTTCTGTGTTTTTCCTACCAAAACATTCTTCTCCATGTAAAAGAGGGGCTTTCAGGTGATGCCAAATAGAGAGTAAAGAGTACAGAAAGACAGCATCCTGTAGGGTTCCAAGAAAGGAAAACAACGAAACAAGACAGATTAGATATTGGATTTGTTTTCCCCCACCTCTGGGACAACTGCAGATGCTCACAGAGTGTTGCAGAACCTAAAGAGTGGGCATATGGGAAGAATGCAATCTAAGCATCTTCCTCTGGATGAAGAAGTGGACAGAACAGAAAGCCCCTAGGGGCTCCTGCCTAAAGAAGTGGACCAGGAAACAGGGCCTCCACATCTGGAGCCTCAACTAGTCCTGCCAAAGTTCTGACCCACTTCTGGCTCCCTCCCTGCTACAGTTGTGTATGAAGCCTTTCCAGCTGGAAAAAAACACATCGGAATGTCAGGGAAGACAGCTAGAGATGATTTTAATGTTTTTAAACATTTCTTGTATTTTATAAATTTTCTTCCATGAATTTACGTAGTTTTTATAAAAATTACTTACATTATTCTTTAAAAAAAAAAAAAGGCAATGGCTCTTAGCATGGCCTTTTATGAAATGAAACACGCTCCAGCCCTCAACATTTTCATGAGCTTTTCCTGTGTTCCACATTGGCTGAATGATTGATGCTTCATTGAATGTAAAGTGAAGGAGCCACAGGGCTGTGGGTGGATCTAAAGAGACATAGGAAGTCTCTGTTGCTAGCCTGGTTTCTTTCTGGAAGACTCTTTTGAGGCTTTCATCTATATCTATCTATCTATCTATCTATCTATCTATCTATCTATCTATCTATCTATCTATCATCTTCTCTGTGTTGGAACCAACTGATCCACTCTACATTTCTAGGTTGATGTCTCAGGACTCGTTAACTTTTCAAAAAATAATACAATTATTTTAAGAATGCAAACCTGTGAGAATTCAAATTGCATGGAATGTGAAACAGATGCCACAGTTAAAGAGTGGCCCTTCCTTGTAGTTTGGCCCTCAAAACAATTTTAATCCTCCCTTTTTCAAAACTAAAAGCTGAAGCAAAGGGACATAAACACACAAGGAGCTGAAACCGTAGCAGTTATTTTCAACCCAAGTTAATTGTTTCTTGAGGTTCTGCAAGTGATTTATGTCATTTATAAGCACGTTCAACTGCCACTTGGCCCCACAGGGGCAGAGATGGATCCAATTTCATGGCGGGGGTGGCTTTTGTTGTACCCGAGTTCCCTCCTGGAGCCTGTCTAATGCTCTTTTCCTGGGATTCCCGACCCTGTCTGCAGCACAGTCACAGTGGATAGCCAGGGAGGGTTGAGATATCCAGGGAGATGTAAGTGAAAACCAAAAGGACCCCGTACTCCTCACCCAGACCCACAGAAGAGCCTCCTAAGGGACCTGTGTCCTCTATAGATGAGAAAGACATCTGGCCTGAACCTGAAGGCAGAGGTGTGCTTTTCTTTGGTCTGTAGTCATTCAGCCCTAGCCTCAATCTGCATTTTAGTGAAGGGCTCTGTACGTTCCTTGCCCAATTCAGAAGAAGGGATAATGACTTGGTAGCTTTTTAATTCAATACTGCTTTGCAGGGGATTTAGGAAAGGGTGATGTGTCTGGGATTTAGGAACATAAATTAATCACCAAAAGAATAGCCCCTAAAAATAAGAGTAGAAAACAGCTATAAAGGCAGAAGGCTTGGGATATGAAATCTTGTGTTGTGCCTCCAGACACAGCCTATGATGTAGCAGAATATCTTTACTCTTGGAATCTGCCCTAATTTAAATTTTTGAATTACCTGCTGATGAAATACCAAAGGACAGAATTTTAAAAATATCCCTCATAGAAAGCCTATAGCTAACAGTGCCAATTTTGTACACCTTGTATGCATGGTGAGCTGGGAATTATTATAAGTGCCCAGAAACATTATCCTATTTATTTCTTTGACAGAGGCATTAGATCCACTTTCTAGAAAACAGAAGGTTCCATAGGCAAAGAAACTTCACACAGCTCTTTTCATTGCCCCAGTTTAGACGAAGAATTAGCTGATCATTTTCATCTGCTCTTTCAGAAGGCACTGTGTTTTGTGTCCTGACGATCACGGGTCCCAGTACTTGCACAGGCCACCCGTCATTTATCTTCAATCAAACTGTTTTCTCACTTGACCATGATTCCTGCCCTTCATGAGTCATTGTCACCAGACAAGTACACTAAAGTAGCAAGTTGGAACCTAACTAGGAACCAAAAGAGAATGTGGAGAAGAAAGTTGCCACTAATTTTAAAGCATAGTTCATGCAAGTGCAGTATGTGCTCAGAACGGACTCTTACTGCTTTTCAGGGAAATACTTTAACACAGCAATTGTTTTTAAGTGTTATTTCTTTTTTTTTTTTTTTAATTTTTTAATGTTTTATTTATTTTTGATATAGAGAGAGACAGAGCATGAGAGGGGGAGGGTCAGAGAGAGAAGGAGACACAAAACCGGGAGCAGGCTCCAGGCTCTGAGCTAAGGGGTCAGCACAGAGCCTGATGCAGGGCTCGAACCCACGAACGTGAGATCTGACCTGAGCCAAAGTCGGAGGCTTAACTGGCTGAGCCACCCAGGTGCCCCTTTAAGTGTTATTTCTGATTAATATGTGCTATTTTTCTCTCTCTCCTTTCCTTCCCCCTTCCTTTTCACTCCCCCACTATTTCCTCCTCCTTCATGAAAGGTACCATAGATAACCTTCTATTTCTCTCTCCCTGTATCTTAATTTTTCAGCATGTCTACTGTTGAAAACAATTAGGAAAGGTGAACGAGTAGGTGGTTAATATGATCTAAAACTCTCCCAAAGCTGGAAGACACATCACCACCTGTGTTTCAGCTCTGGAACATGCTTGGCAGCAAATTGCAAGACTGGTGGTGGGGGGGTGTCATAATAAAGAAAACAAACACATTACATTTTAATAATCACCTACCATTTCAATAGCTTTGAGCTTTCAAATGTCACCTCCAGTTACAGAGAACTAAAATCAACCTGCAAGCCCTCTTCCTTTCCACTCAGCAGAAAGAACAGCAGACAATTGGTGACACTTGTCAAAAGCAAAGGACCAATAAATATGAGTTGCATGCTAGAAGCAATTCAGCAAAATCAAGCTCATCAATTTCCCAGCATGGATTTTATTTTATTCTAAATCAGATACTCATTAATGGGGAACATTCTTTGAATCATCATTTTATTTACACTAGAGAAATGCAAGACATCGTCTGTGGAGGGAAGTGAAGTGGCTCCCTCACTGCTCAGTTGTAGGTATTTTCTTCTGTAGCCTCCTGAATTTTCATGCTAATGGAAAACACCCAGGCCAGATGCTCACTAGTAACAAGTTAAAATGGCACTGGAAAGTAAATAATTTTTTTTTGCTTAAAAAAAAAAAAAGAACCTAAAGAATGAATGGGATGACAGGCAAAAAGTGAAAACTTCTTACCTGTTGTAGATATCAGAATCAAGCCACATAGATCATGCTACTTAAGGAGAACCACAGAACAGCACCCTTTACGGGTTGTGAGAGGCAAACCATGCTTTGGTTGGAGATGCTGCCTGCATTCTTATCATCCTATTATGAAATGAAGTCCATGAGGACTCTTGTTCTTTACAGCTATGTCTTCCCCAACTTCTATCTACAGATCAACCCATACTAGGTGCTCAATAAATATTTGAGGAGTGAATAAACACCTGAATTCTAGGAGATGCCCTACCTTTGTTAAATGTTAATAATTTACTTCAATTATAATCAATACCAAGCTAGTCTACAGGCAAGAAACTAAAATACACTGCCCCCCACTTCCAGCTCTGATCTAATGTGAATATAGAGTGAGATCTCTCACACTCATTCCTATCACTCACTTTCTTCTTTATTAAAAAGATTTTTATGTTTATTTTTGAGAGAGAGAGAGAGATAGAGAGAGAGAGAGAGCGAGCAAGCATGATTGGGGTAGGAACAGAGAGAGGGAGACACAGAATCTAAAGCAGGCCCCAGGCTCTTAGCTGTCAGCACAGAGCCTAACATGGTGCTTGAACTCACAGAGCACAGGATCATGACCTGAGCCAAAGTCAGACGCTTAACCAACTGAGCCACCCAGGTGCCCCAAACTTTTTCTTTAGTTTTTACTTTGGCTGGGTAGAAACCTCAGTACTATAGGTACTGGTGACCTTTAGCCATCCTCATTTACAGGGAGTCCTTCCCATCTTCAGGGGCCTAAGGAGACACTCAGGAGGTAGAAGGCTGGGCACTATGAAATGAGTGGCAGATAAATTGTTTGCTTTTTAGTAAGTTCACTTTTTTAGATAAGAGCCACTCAGAGGTGGCACCTATCCTCAGAGTAAGGTGTATTCATGCTTTGTATTTTTTATGGAGTTAAAAATAGGAAAGCAGACCAAGAGAACTCTGGTATATCAGTTCATAGAATATCCTACAACATACCAATATCTATTACTCCTTCGGGAAGCTGTGACATTTTTAGGGTTTTGAATTTCTCTTAATCCTATCATATATTTTCATAGCATTTTCCAGTTCATGAAGTGTTAATCATAATTACCTCATGTTACCCTGACATCAACTCAGTGAGGTAGGTGTTATTAGTATCCTTCCAGTAGAGGAAATTTATTTAAAACCATTACTTTTCTCAATAATATGTTACTTTCTTTCCACAGCAGTGTGGCTTTCTCAGAGATAATTTCAACCTAATTAACTGCTGTCTTCTCTCACACTCTCCAGAGGTTCCCTCCCTTGCCCATCCAAACTTTAGCCAAGATGCTTTCTTGTTATGCAGACTCCTTTTTTGCTTTTTTTATGTGACACCTTTCCCTAATCAGTGAAAGCCTTCTGAATCTCTAAAAATAAATTAATGTCTGACACGAAAGGGAAAAAAACCCAGAAAAGGCAGAAAAGGCGGAGAAATGTTTTAGAAGTTAAGGATTTTGGAGAACAATCCATGTACAGATGGTGTTGAATGTTCTCCAAACACCAAATGCCAATTTCCATGCCTGGCTTCTTATTGTTATTTCCTGGTCACTTTGAACTGACTTATCAAATTGAATAGATTCTTTGATACATATGTTGGTATTTTAAGTCCTGGTGGGAACAAGGCCTCCCATTTGTTTCAAGTTTTGCTCTTAAGAAATGTTTTTAAAAACCCTGCTTAGAAAAGGAATCTCAGTCAAAATCCACTATAACTTTGGTCTTCACCCATTTCAATGAATGATGCCAACCACTAGGCTTCTTATTAAGAATGATTCCAACTGGCTCCAATCTCCACAGGGAAGTTAGTTTAGATTCATAGAGGTGCCAGTGAGCAGACTGCTGGTAATATAAGTTCCAGAAAGTAGAATGTTGAGACTCTTCCTCACCCAAGTTCTGAATCAAATGAAATAAGAAAAATGAGTTAATATGTTGAGGCTGAACCACCATCTTTATATGCATAAGCTCCATGGAGGAACACTGACTGGACTAAGAAGCAAGCAGACCTGGTAACTTCCTGGATGTCCCTTTCTCTCTCCCATCTAGACCTTGGAACAGTGGGCCCAAAGGGTTTAGTCTGCAGAGCAGACACTTTTTACTCTCATTACTGTCTCAGACTGGTCCTGGTGGAAAGAGAAGAAAGACAATAGACAAATCAAGATCCGCTCTCTCTAGTCAAGAAATAGGAAACAATGTTGACTGCCTACCAGTCCTGAACTCCCTCCTCTTTTGTGTGCGAAGACCACTTGGCTTTTCTGGGCCTCAGTGTCCTCCTCTTTAAAAGGAATGAATTGGGTTGGGGATGCTTATGATCCAGTATAGCTCTAAAATTCTATAGTTAGCCCCAGCAGTGACTCTGATGAGGTTTAGGCCAAGCTGTGCCTTCTCCCTCAAGGCATCAGTTCCCTTTGCTGAGATTCATGGTCAAAGATCACACCCCTGAGACTCACCAATCGTCTCATATGATGGCAACTGTGAGGGTGACTCAGTGCACATCTGTCCCCACCACCAGAAAAATCACTCCAAATGCACAGGTCACTGAAAGCATCTCAGACCACCAATAGTACTTTATCATCAGCATTAGCCTAGGAATATATAGGCCTGTCTATTTCCTAACGACCCTACTACAATACTTAAGAACATTATGAAGATTATGATGCAGCACAGTGGTAGAGAAAGATGAAAAAGAAAAAAAAAAAAACAGGGATTGGAGGCCCCGTATTCTCCCTTTTGCTGATAGCACTAACAGGCCATGTGACCTTAATATCTCAGGGCTCTTTCTTCATGGACAAAGTGATGTAATCAGTTTTCAAATTTAATTCCGTCTTTTTAAAAAAACACAAAATCTTACATGGAATCTGAATATGTAGCATGGACAAAAATAAATCTGCTCTGATGGAAGTGTGGGGAGAGAGTCTTAGGACCATCCTATTTGATTTCTCCCTCCTCTCTGGATAATATTCCACCTCCAACCATGGAAGGCCCTGGGGTCTCACAGATCATTTGCCTAAGAAAAATTTTCTCTGTGCCAGGCTGCGCTTGGAGCCAACATGGTGTTCTGATATCATATCCATTTGACAGCCCAGCTGGTTTTCCTGAAGCTACAGCTCTGATATTTCTCTACCACCATTAAAGAAAAACCGAACAGTGCATCTAACAGTGATGCGGGCCAGTTATCATCAGAGTTAGCTAATGCAAACCACAGAGAAAATATACTTAAGTTTTCTTCACCAGACTAAATTTTAGTTCAACAGGAAGAGAGAGAGTAGGATACAGCATAGAGGCACAGCACTATTTATATACAAAATAATTTACTTTCAAAGATATTCTTCTCCCTACTCAGTGTTGCACAATCCAGGCTCACGGTGTGAGATTTTTACCATCAAATAATGTGAGAAAAGTCAGTTTCTCCTGAGAGAAAGTGTTTCTCTCTCACAGGAAACATGAAGCAGTTCTGGCCTTCTGAAGAGATGGCCCCATCCTCCAGTCACCCAGCCCCTTCATATATCTCCTCTGCAGGTGTTAATTCTTTTGAAGGTGATGGGGGTTCTTTGCATGGAAGATATATGCAGCTCGATGGCGGGAAGTGAGATCCTAATTATCTGCAGCTGACAACCTTTCAAGGCCCATTATAAAAGAAACGTCTGCACCAGGCACTCAGAGCCCTATATCCCAGCTCCAGGGAGTTTGAGGGAGCAACAAGGAGTGATTCCAAGAGCCTGATTTATCAAGGAAGATTAGAAGAGTTACATCTATGGTCTGGCGAAACAATGACAGAAGGGGAGCAGGCTAATGGTTGACAAAGGGGCAGAAGAAGGAGAAGAGATTTATGTAGCTTGGTATGAGGGTGAGCAATTGGAGGAATGGAAGGAAATGACGATGGGGAAAAGTCCTGAGTAAATATCAGGGAAACTTTCCTCACTGATTTATTAGACAGACGAGCAAATCTTCCAGATGAAGTTTCATCATCACCCTGAGAAAGACTGAGCCTACATAATGCCATCGCCATTTGTCTCTGTCACAGTGGGACTTGAAGTGATATCTAGCACAGCTTCCCATCTTTCTCTTGAAGAGTGTCCTTAAAAGAATCAATCCTTTTCTCTATGGGACACGAGGAGGCCCCTAAGGGACCTGTGGCCCATATCCACAATGCTAGGCATAACCACTTGATAACCATCACTGAAACTTAATTTCTACTTAACTAATCTTAGAGAAACAGAGTGTACTTGTACATGGTACCCAGCCCAGAATCTCCCTATGGATGGAGAGGAGCTTATCCTTGGGACATAAGCCAGGAAGATACTTCAAAATTCAATTGACATCCTTTCAGCAGGGACATATGGAAATGTTCTGGGGAATCTGACTACCTGCAGAGTTCCTCTATTTGATTCTGACCTGGATAGGGACCCCCTTATGCGCCACTTCAGATGGTCTCAGACTCTCCTTGTTCCAGATGCCACTGTAGTGACCAGCTCTGCATGAACTCCAACTGGCATCATCCAGGCTCCACCTGAACTACCTTACCTCCTGCCTGGGAGTGCCCTACTGCTTACAGAGGTGCAGGATGTCTCAAGAGTCTGCCATGCACCCACCAGAATGCAACCAGAGTGAGAAGTTGATGTACAATGGAGAAAACATTTGACCCATGAGAGATGGGGGGTGGTAGATAAGTCTTTCTCCTTTTTCCTCCCAGATGGACTATATGGTTATGCAGTTTTAGATCGTTTCTGAGAGGACAGTCCTGCAAGACCATGATCAAGATCAAGCAATCAGTAGCAGCCAACAAGATAAGACAATCTCATATTGGCTCTCTCTGTCCCACTCTCTTTTCCCCTCCTGGTACCCAGGGTTGAATTCCCTAATAGCATCATAGTACAAAAGCTTTTGCCTCAAGTTTTGCTTTCTAGGGGAACCCAGGCTAAGATGACCAAATATCCAGGGCCTGAGAGTTACTAACATGTCTGAATAATGCCAAAACTTCTTTATTCATTTGGCCTCAGCACCTGGTCCAGAAATTTATCCTAGGCATTTCACAGAACTGTCACCTTCCACCCTCAACCCCCTGACAGTGTCTCCATTACAGTCCAGGCATAGCAAGGATCTTCGTATGGGCCCCATCTTATATTTCAGCATTTCCACTGGTTTACTCTACTGGAGAGAACTGGCTAGCTGGGGGACTTGAGCTCAGTCATGCTAGTGATTCCTACTGTGCTCCCCACAGGAGCCAAGATATAATATACAAGTATGCTGGGCATCTGAGGAGTGATCTCATCAGCCCCTTTGGAGGTAACCTGAGAGATCATTGACTAGCTTGTGGCCTCACTGCCACAATTACTTTTGATTCGATTCTTTGTGTTACGGGCATTACAATTCCAGTCAAGCACTGGTAAGTTCAGAATCCTAAAATGATAATTCCTTTATTGCCAAAAGCCTAGTCCTTGGTGCTCCGAAAAGAGAATACAATTCTAAATTATCTGTAAATGCTGTAAGCTTTTGTTGTTGTTTTTGTTTTTTTAGTGTTTTAAGTTCAACTATTTTTATGTCTCTAACCCCCACCACCAAAAAAAAAATCTTCAGTAACCCATTATGGGTTAGTGAATTCCCAAACCGTTCAAAAATACTTTAAAGTTCTTTTGGGACATAGCCAGATACTTAATATTGTATTACATTTTATAGTTGTCACTTAATCAAGCTATTTAATATTATAGTACATTTTAAAACTGTCACTTAATCACATTTTCTTGACCCTTTTATGGGAATTAAAGATCACTGTAGATAAAAAATGGCATGCTTTAGTTTAAATAGATTCAGTATGTCCAGTTTGACAGTTACTTCTGAGACATTAAAAGAATTTTCTGTGATTAATGTGACCCACACACGTTAAATGGTGTAATGTTCCATTTCTTCAGCCATTAACGGAAACAGCATCAGACAGAAGGAGCCAAAATGTAGCCAACTGTATGTAAAGCTGGGAGATGGGGGTAGGGGGAGGGGGCTTAAAGATAATATAGAGCCAGGCAGGCTGAGATAAGAGAGAGATTTAATATTTGCTTTCTCTGGGCATCTTGAGAGCAAAGTCTGAGAAACACAAAGGTCAGGCCCTGGTAATGGAGTGAATGCCAGTCTAGTAAGGTAAGCACTCTGAGGGGTGCGCTCTCCACAAAGGGGGGTGCATCTCGGGCAGGCAGCAGAGTGGAGTTACTTGGCGCTTATTATACATGATTGATGAACATTGCTTCTAAATTTAGAAAAGCTCTCTAAACGGACATTTACTCACAAGGAAAAAAAATCCTCTGAAAGGTCCATCCCTAGAATAGTTTTGTTTATGGCGCTGCGATAGTTCCGGGCAATTAATCCACAATTGCGTCACTGAAAGATTTTATATTCTTAAGTGTTCACTCATGTAGTTAAAGTAAATTATGTCCTTTCCCAAACATGTTTCAAAGAATTGTACTGGGTTTTAAAAATCCTGGTCCCTAAATCCTACTTGTTTGTTTAATTAATCTGAAAATAGCTGCTCCTGCTTTGTTTCTTAATCACAGATCACATGCAATGTATTTGTTAGCAGCTGCAAGTGAAAGCATGTCCCAGTGTGTTTTTCTTGATTGTTTAATAAGAGTTGAATAATACCCTATTTAATCTATCAAGTAGGACATTACGATAACATTGATCTTTTGTTTGACAGCAAATTTGTTTGATAACAGAATAGAATATAATGTAACCAAATCAGTGTCAGAAATGCATTTCAGAGAATCCAATTAAAAACACCCGTACACCCCAGACACTGAACCACAGGGCAAAGGAAGCAGGCACAGCAAGACACACTGGACAGGAGGGTACAGAGGGAAAATATAGCCTTGCAAAAAGTCCACAACTTACCCAGAAGATGCAAGCCAAGCACTCCACAGCCTAGAAATGTGTTCGGCTGAGAAAGGTCAACCTACTCCAAGATCAGAACAGTCAGACCAATGACCCCCATTGTATTCTTCCTTTATGGCTCAAGTGCTATAATTCTAGGGGTCAAAGATGCCAGGTTCTATCACTTAGCAGCCCTCCTTTTCCCTCCTGCTACAGCACAGTAAGGGTTGTTGAAGAATGCTTTTGTTCACATCCCAGAATCCTTGACCAGTTTCCAAATCTGTATATAAGAAACCCTTTATTTTCAGCATCCTTTATCCCCAAGGAGGAATGGGATTTGGTTCAAAGGACTTGTGCAAGATCCAACCTTTAAGAACTTCGCTTAGGAGGACAAGTGTCAGGCCTGGTGTTTTTAGATGTTTTACAGTTGGACTTTTCCTTTTCCTCCAAAACCCAGCATAGAGTTGTAACAAAGCCTCTCTCTAGATATCAAAACCAGATAATGTTACAAAGAGGTGAAAAGATGGGTAGCAACAACAAAATTCTAAGTGCTTTGTTTTGAGAGTCCTGTATCTTGTCCCAAAGTTGAGTACCCTATTTGAGGTACTCTAGTTGAGGCAGTGTTTCATACAAAGCTGTTTATGCCACCAGTGCACGCAAGTGCGCGCACACACACACACACACACACACACACACACACACTTACTGAGGTCAATCAGTTGTGTATAAAAGAGCCAGTTGCTTGAATAGCTTGAATAAATGAAATCTTTTCCTCCAAGATGATTTATGTATACATGCTGACCAGATTCACTGTGCTGCCCTTCTCCCAGAGAATGTGCAAGTACAGAGGGAATACAGAAGATTCATTTTATGTTGTTGGGGAGAGGAAAGAAGGAAGTTTTAGTTTAAAACTCCCTAAGAAAACAAATAGCCATTGGATATATGTACACTTTCTTTAGAAGCTTTTTACCAATTTTTTGTAGATAATACAAACTCTACCTTCTAATGAAGGCGGAATGAGAGTTCACAACGGTAGTTTCAAATCTTTACTGGTAAATGAATAGAAGCTGAGAAAGCAAAAGAAAGAGTACTATCAAATTTCCCAAATCAACTCTAACACTGTGCTTATGGCTCTGCTAAACCAAGCCTCAGGAGAAATTTAATTATTACATTTTAAAAACATTTACATCTAAAACTGGAATTTCCCTGTCACTCACACTTCATCTTCATCTTGTCACAGAGAGGGATATCCAGGATGATCTTGTGGATCTAGAAAGTTGAGGCGTCTTTGTTTTAATTCCTCCCTAGTTTTCACCGACAGTCTCCTGGTCTCTCATTATTATAATTCCTTCCCTCTCTCCATTCCCTGCCTCCTTCCTTATTCTTTTGTTCTCTGACTAATCTTCCCTTTTATATTAATGAAGTCCTTTGTAGTTTCTCTTCAAATCTTCCAGTGGATTCCTTTGTGACTTCTGTTTTTTTTACCTGATAGGGCCTTTTTTAAAAAACCCATGAAAATTATTAATACTTCCATCCTTCCTGGCACTGTACCACTGGCCTTAAAACATTCTATTACATTTCTGATCTGAAACGGCTTTTTCTTGACCCAGAAGTATTGGCAAATTAGAGACCCCAAGCCAATCTTTTATGGAGAAGGTCTGAGAGCAAGTGGTAGCCTTTCAAGTGCTTAACCATGGAGTCATAATCTTTATGACAAATAGCCTCTTGCTTTGCAGTTACGGCTAGTTTACTATGCATATGGCTGAAAGAGGACTGCTTTAAGTGGTCAGGGACTTTTTCTCAAGCCCCCTCCCAGGTGTCACATCATTCCTTTTTACTGGCCTTGTTAGAGGGACAGCATTAGCCCCACAGATCACCCGAGTTTCCTGACCAGCTGCCAGGCTGTAAAGCACGTGGAACTGGGGTGGTCGATCCAAAGACATCAACTTGTCACTCTTGATGATCATTCATCTGCAACAGAAATAGCCCATGGTGCCTCGGAGATCGATGTGGAGACCACCACTCTTCAACATTATTGCCACTAATTATTAAGATGAATGCGGTGATTAATGGGAGCAATGCTTTTTCACTTTATGCAAATGGCGAGCTCATGCATATACATGGCAGAGGGGGCTCACAAACCTGGTGCCCTGAACGTTGCTGCTCAGCCCCCTTACTCAGCTGTCACTGTGACCCAGGTGCAACGACTGAGAGTGATTTAAAAAGAAATGCTAAAAATGAATTGTTGATCAGCAGCCTCAGGCAGCTTTTTGGAAATTCCCTTCTACAAGGGCTGTGCTTTGATTAGGAAAAGCTCAATCAAGGCAATAACTAGGGTCATTAAGGATGCTGCATTAGCCTGTGGTCCTTTGAGTTCATGTTGTCTGAAGGAAAGAGCTGGTGAGGAAGGAATGCAGCTTTTGGTGTGATGATGTAAACTGAGGCAAATCAACCTCTCTGGGTCTTAGTTTTTTCTTCTTGGTAAAAATATGGGGGTCCAATTTAGTGACATAAAGCCCCTTTTAACCTTAAAATTTTAGGATCCTGTAAGGCACAGGATAAGTGGGATATGAACATCAGCCTTTTGTCTTCTACCTGAAACAGACACTTCCTGCCACAGTAATCTTCAGTATGTCTTTCATTATTTGTTGTATTCTAGAAGCATAGATTTCATTCATTTAACAAACATTTCATTGGGCATCTACTCTGTGCATTATACAGAATAACTCTTTCCCAAATAAGAATTCTATATACTTAATATCCCATGTATTTGCAATGTGTCTTATATGTAAGCTCCCTAATGACTGGAGCTGAACCTTATTCTGCTTTATAAACTCAGTGCCTGACATAGAGTTGGCACTCAGTAAATATTTGTTAAGTGAATGAATGTTAGGCATTGGAGAAGAGTAATTACAAACAAATTTAAGAAATTGTCCCTGCCCTCCAGGATCTTACAATCTACGTGAAGCCAAAAATACATTCAAGCAAGTAGCCAACACAATGACACAATGAATGCGGTAGTTACACGCAGCTACTGGTGGCTCTTGAATGATGAGTGTCATCTTAAAGAGGTGGTTAGGAAGAGTAAAACTTTAGTAAGGAATTTCACAAATGGGAAGCTTTTGATAAGACATTCTAGAACTGGAAGGAAACTTAAGTACCTGACCACTGGCCTTCAGTCTCATGCCAAATAGATGGTGTCCTACCCCGTCTTAAAGATCTTAAGGTAGAGATTCCACAGTCTTTGATGGCTACCCAGACAAGCCCTCTGCCCAAGAATTCCTTCTAACCGTCTACTCAAAGCCTCTCCTTCCACACAGAGTGAATGTGGATGGGCGATGGCCACATGTTTTTCTGATGCCTGATGGTACTTAATGGCTGAAGGCCCAGTACGGACAGTTAATCTGATTGGCAACTTTAGAGACTGACTCCACTACTCAGAATGGCTGATGGCTTGGTCAGCATCCTTCTTAAAAACAAACCCCAGGAGAACTGAAGCACAACCACAAATGACCAGTGAGCCATTTTATTTCTGTCAGATATCCTACAGGTAGAATTTCAGGTGAGTCCTTCAACTACAACCTTGGACTCTGGTGATCTAATCATCTGTTCTCATTCTCCATGTTTTGTTTTGTTTTCCTCTGAGGCAGTAGCAGAATTCGAGGTTGGGGTGGTAGTATGTGATGACTAGAACAAGTGTTCTATAGCTAGGCTAGAATCTTGAGTTCTGGTTCTGCCCCATGCCAGCTGTATGAGAAACCTTTACTAGTCTCACCTGCCAGGTGGAAAGAATAACTGCCTATATCTCAGAGTTCTTTGGAGAAATAAAGGGGATAAAGTGGGTAAAAAACTTGCCACATAGTAAGCCTAAATAAGTGAAACATATAAATATCACCTTTCCTTCTCTCTGCACTGGCTGGCCTCAGGAATAAGGCTGAATGCTTAAGTCATCATCCTTAAAGAAAACACAGAAAATCTTCTGGTTCAGCTCATAATTTCCAGTAGGCAAGACTCTCTTTTAAGTGTGATCACAGTGATACAAAGACCACACCAATCAGTCCTGCCCTGGTACATCAACATTTAGTCTTGACTTCTGGATTTCTAGATATAGACAACCTAATTTAGAAGAATGTCAATAAAAGCTCTATTGGAATATTCTGCACAAAGTTTTTCTTTTCAGATGATAACCAACCCAGCCACTGCTACACCCGATGCCTGAATCTGCTCATCTCTCACATCCTGGATCCCAGGACATGCCATAACTCATGTTGATAGCAAGGAAGACTTACTAGAATGTTTAAACCACAACTGGTTGGATGTATAGAAGGTGCAGGATTGGGAAACACTCAAGGAAGAATGGGAAATTATTCACTGTCACAATTGCTGTTATGGACAAAGTGAGAAGCAGGCCAGGATTTCATAGTAAGCTTCAGTCCCTGTAGACCTCTGGCCTCTCAACAGACACTAAGGCTCAGTTAGTACTCCATATATTGTACAATAGGAGGCCTATCCCAGGCTTTCATTGTCTACACACATTAACATACATTTTCCATTATTTAAAGGTAGCTTTTAAGAAGGTATTTGTGGGTATGATGGATGCCTCTCCAAGGGCCTCCTCCTTCTGTATTCTTCCGTAGACAACCCCCCTGCTGGTCACATCTGCATTTGTCATGAGAAATCCTGCTTTCACCAGCCTCTCCAGCTCATTTCAATTCCTGATACAGACAATGCTTCTCAAAAGACCTTGTCTCCCAGGCCTCTGCCAGAGAATTTAGTTAAGTCCTCCAGCCCGTGCTTGTCTTCACTCCTGGTAGCCTGACTTAGCCATGTTGCTAAACCTGGCTGCCCCAAGTGATGTTTGACAAATGTTTTCTCTCTAAGTGTCTCCAGGGCAAGGCAGGGAAAAACCATCAGGTCTTTTCTTGATTTTCTGTGAAAATCTAGAGTATTAAGCCCTAACTTTAAACACATCCCTTCTTCAAAAGGTCTCTCAGAATTATGGAAAGTTGCTGCCTCTGGAGGAGACCATAAGGACCTCCAGTCTATTATCTCAATCTTGAGCAAGCAGGCCTCAGGGAAGGGCATTTTCTAGGTCCCAGCCCAGTCACAGTGGAGCTAGGAGGACCACGGAGTCAGCCAATCCTTCCCTACTCCCATTACTCCACAGCCAGGGTCTCTCAGAGAGGAGAAAGGGCTGATTTCTCCCCATGTCTTCCTTTCTCTCCTTCCTACCTACATAATGCCTTCCTTCCTTCCTCTCTTCTTTTTTCTAGGGGGAGGAGGGGCTTGAAATATATTAAAGAAAAAAATACATGAATTTCATATATTTTATACATTTGTACCTAATAAACTGTGCCCTTTGCCAAATAATTAAGGATTTTTCATGTTAAATGAAGGCACAGCACACTTCTTTCAGTCCCTGGGGAGGGAATTTCTGAGTTTGAGCCCTATATTGAATGTGAGGCCAGTGAAATGACCTTCCCAACTATTATGCCAGGCCTCCTGGGATGGGCTTTCACTACAGCACAGAGCTTTATGTTTTGAACAGAGGGGAAAGTGGAGACATAAGAAAAGGTGAAGACAAAGGGAGTAGAAAACAAGAGAGTGAAGTAGAAATAAGGAAAAAGAAACATCTATCTGCCTTGCTGTTAAATCTCATTCATTTTCAAATTAGTCCCTGATCAAGCACTAATGGGAAAACACAGAGCAAAAAGCAATCAATATCATAGAGGAGCTCTGCAAAAATGTGTACCCCTCAAACATGTGCAAACTAGCATGTAGCCACACATATGATCCTTCTAGCCTCAGATGCAGCCTGGAGCTGATAAGTGGTGAGCTGAAGCTGTGTGGTCACAGAGCTCAAGAGCCTCAGCTATTTATTTACTCCCAAAGACAGCCTTTTACTGCACACACAGTTCTTTAGGAGCACCCGATACAGGCTTATTATATTAGAGATAACTGTTGGATCAAAAGTGAAATGAACTGGTAAATGCATTAAGTGGATCAGTGTATGTTCCTTTTTAAGAAAAGTTATTTTAAAAAGAAATGAGAGCTTTAGCTATACCTAAGAAATCACAGAAAAACTCAAGACAGTTAAGCACGCCCTCTTTTTGAATTGAATGACAGCGTTGGTGATGCTTCATCCCACAGTTAGAGAGGTGACTAGCCAGTCAGATGGTAAGATGGTCATAGAGATGGGGAGCCAGGATGGACCACAGGAGACTTCATCCCCAGCCAGGGCTATGGGAAACATAGCAGATTGAACTCTGCTGTCACAGAAACTCTGGGTCAAGGGAAAGGATTTTTAAGATCTACAGGGAAGATATGCAGCGAAGAGCTGTCCGCTGAGCAGGAGCTAAACAGATAAATGTGCACAAATAATTGGGTATAGAATGCAATCAGCACATCCTGATGGGAGATGGAGAAATGTGGTAAGATCTTGAAATTGCAGTATTTGAAACCTTTGGAAAAAGTAACAATAACAAAAACAATGTGGGAAAAGTCTAGGAAGGACATTACATCTGGGAGGGGATTTTTTCCTTCTGGAGAACAATGTTAAGATAACCTGGCATCATATTTGTATCTGAATATTTCAGTACAGTGTTCAACACAGAATTCTGTAGTTTCCAACAGGGATTTTTTTCTTTCAATCTGGTTTGTGACTATCTTACTTAACATTGCCTGGAAAATAAAAGCCTTTTCTGCTGAAGCTATAAAAGAGAGCTTTTTTTTTTTTTTCCCCAAAGAACAGGAGTGGATACCTAGTGTCCCTTCTGACTCTACATTTCAATGATCTTTGAAATTCTATTGCTTGTTCTGATCCACCATTATAAGCAGAGGCTGGGACGGGAGGAGTTTGTTAACATCATAAATATTAAAATGGTATTGGTCTTTTGCATACCAATAGCATAAACAGTACAACCTAAGAATTAGGCAAAGCACATTTTGCAAGTCTACACAGATGTGCAGGAGTATGTAAACTACTTTATTTCTGGAAGCTAAAGAAATCTCATTTGTAAAACAGTTTTTCTTTCCTGTCCTTTTCTTAGCACACCCCCTCCCAAATTTCAGCTGCTGTTCGTCTTACTGCAAATGCAGTATTTCTGTTAATTGCTTCTTTCCTGCTGCAAAATACCAATTCATCCCCATCTCCTCCTTTCATGACACAGTCCACAATTGATGAAACTGAAAAGTTACTTTCTTTTCTTTACTGAAGGTCAAAATATTAAAAAAATACTTTTATTTCCCTTTGATATAGTTGTCTAACAATTCCCTGTGTTGGCCCAATTTTTGGGAGGTCTATCAATGAAATCCTAAATTTTTTGAGAAGATACCAGGAAAGGTGTCAGGACTTTATATCTGGATAAGATACACACACTACAATAGCATACTTTCTATGCTTGGGCTCTATCAAAAGACTGAGTGTAGACACTGAGTACTGAGTTTTTAGGTTGTGAGACTGAATGTAGACACTGAGTACTGAGTTTTTAGGTTGTGAATTACTAAGAGCATCTGCCTTCTTTCATTTCCTCTTGGCTGACCTTTTCCTGCCCACTTATACCTCAGGTTCAACAAACATTTTGAGCAGCTATTGTATATTACAGTACTTGCTAGGAACTGCCTCTTTTGTCTTTTCCAAAAGTCTTTGGACTCTAAAAGTCAGGCTCTTCCCACTGTATCACAGCGATCTCTGTCCCATGTGGTCAGGAAAAAGGAAAAAAGAGAATGACCCTCACATGAAGTTATGTGCAGCTCTGATAAAAGACTTCAAGAAGCAGAAGGCTAGACTAAAACTTATGGCTAAATCAAAGCTTCTGGATTAATTGTGCTTATGTTCATCCATAATGGGGAAATAGAAAGGAGATTATATTGGTTCACTTAACAGATGGGAGGTTCTCTGCAGAGATAAGTCTCCATAGCCAGTCATTTTTAATAAGGTTTTTTAAAGTGGACAGCTTTTGAGAAAGAGATATAAACAGCTAAGTTCTCTAAAATTCATGATCATACATCCATGAAGCCAATCCTGATATATGGAAAAGGGACTCAACATTTTGTTTGAAAAACCTTGAGAATAGTTCACAAATAAACTATAGTTTATTAGCATCCATAGTTTAAGAATACATGTGAAAACTTCAGGACTAGGAGATTTCTAAGGCCCCTGAAAGCTCAGACCATCCACAATCCCAAAAGATCAAGGCTAGTATTTGGCTAATACAGACTGGTTGTGAAAATATAGAAACATATTTGCATCAGTTATTGAATGGCAGCTACTTTGAACTCACTGATGATTCCTCACCAACCTGACCTGGCAAGGCAAGAGCCTTCCTGCTCCTGTGCTCTGGCCAGGATCCATACCATGATGGTTGTTAAGTATTTTTAATATCACCCCTCTATAAGACAGGACTCACACATCTATCTTAACTCAGAAGCCTTGGGCACTTAAAGTCTTTTGATGGTCAATATATTGCAGCTGCAAGAATATTTAGCACTTTCAGTGAAAGGACCATTTACTCATTCATAGTAAAAAAGCAAAACAAAACTTGTAAGTGTCAAGGAGACTTCCACAAGTGAGTTAATTGCTTGCCTACAAGAGAAAGACACTTTTCCTTGTTTTGAGCATAGGCAGAAATTTGGAGATTCCTCTATAAGCCATAGCGGTAGAACTCTTAAAAACTATCTAACAGCATTGAACTATAAATTAAAGATCAAGAATATAAAATGTGAGACAGTCATTTCAATAAGTGGTGCTGGGAAAACTGGCCAACATGCAGAAGAATGAAACCGGACCACTTTCTTAACACTTTACACAAAAAATAAATTCAAAATGAATGAAAGACCTATGAGGCACCTGGGTGACTCAGTCTATTAAACATCCAACTTCGGCTCAGGTCATGATCTTGTGGTTCCTGAGTTTGAGCCTCACATTAGGCTCTGTGCTGACAGCTCAGAGCCAGGAGCCTGCTTCAGATTCTCTTTCTGCCCCTCCCCTACTCACTCTCTCTCTTTCAAAAATAAATATTCATTAAAATAATTTTTTAAAAAGAGACCTTAATGCAAGTACTGAAACCATAAAAATCCTTAAAAACATAGGCAAAAATCTCTCAGACATTGGCCTTAGCAACATATTTATGGATATGTCTTCTCAGGCTAGAGAAACAAAAGCAAAAATAAACTATTGAGATTACACCAAAATAAGAAACTTCTGCATAGCAAAGGAAACCATCAACAAACAAAAAGGCAATCTACTAAATGGGAGAAGACATTATAGAGATATATCTAATATGAAGTTAACAGCCAAAATAAGAACTTATACAGCTCAATGCCAAACAAAAGAAAAAAATTAATGGTCAGAGGACCTTAATAGACATCTTTACAAAGATGACATACAGGAGACCAACAGACACAGGCAAAGATTCTCAAACCACTCATCATCAAATGAAAATCACAATGAGATATCACCTCATATGTGCCAGAATGCCTGGAATCAAAAGACAAAAAATAACAAGTGTTGATGAGAATGTAGAGAAAAGAAAACCCTCATGCACTGTTAGTGGGAAAGCAAGTTGGTCCAGCCACTGCAGAAAACAATATGGAATTTCCTCAGAAAATTAAAAATAAAAGTACCATATGACCCAGTAATTCAACACCTGGGTATTTACCCAAAGAAAACAAAAACACTAATTCAAAAAGACATACACACTCATATATTTATTGCAGCATTATTTACATAGCCAAGATACAGAAGCAACCCAAATGCCCATCCATAGATGAATGGATAAAGACGTGAGGTGTAGTGTATGCGTGTGTGTGTGTGTGTGTGTGTACATATGTATATATACATACCTATAAATACATAAAATTGAATATTACTCAGCCATAAAAAGAATGAGATCTTGCCATTTGTGAGAACATGGATTAACCTAGGGTGTACAACAGTAAGTGAAATAAGTCAGGAAAGACACATATCATATGATTTCACTTATATGTGTAATCCAAAAAAATGAACAAGCAAACAAACAAACAAAAGACTTAAATACAGAGAATTTGTGGTTGCCAGAGGGGAGGTAAATAGGGGTCTGGGTAAATTAGATAAAAGGGATAAGAGGTACAAATTTCCAGTTATAAGATAAGTAAGTCATGAAGATGAAAAGTACAGAAGAGGAAATATAGTCAATATTGTAATAGTGTATGATGATAGATAGGGACTACAGTTGTGAGTACTAATGTATAGAATTGTCAAATCAATATACTCCTTATAACATCATATGTCAATTATACCTCAACTATAAAAAACGTATATTCCTTATGAAAAAACTTAGTCAAAAAAGAAAAAGAGATCATTCCTCTGTATCCCATCTCTAAGGCTTCCCTGAGGTGCCAAGGCAGAGGTTAAATGATAGCTTTGGGGTTTTGGTTGTTTTTTTTGATGATTCAAGGAGTTACAGGTGTGACATTTGTACACTTACTACATATTTACAGACACATATAAAACACACACAGTTTGAGTATTTTCCCCCTTAGAATACACAGACTGGCACTTCCATGGTGACCCTGCTGTAGTAGGCTGGCTATTGTCACTATGAAAAGGGCCCTAGTTTCCAGCATAAAAAATATCATAGGGAAGCATCTTAGCAGAAGATTTTAAAAAAAAAGGTTATTACCAAGCCAGAGTATCTATATGTGCCAAGAACTTTTCCAAAACAAAATTTCCTGTCCTTAACTTAAACAATTTAAATTCTAGAGAATAAAACATAAATAAACAAACAAACTTATTTTAGGTTCTTGATCTATGCAGAAGACATGTTAAGCTTAGGTGAGAGAAAGTAACAGACTGATTAGCAAAGAATCTGAGGATGGGACACTTAAGCTGAGACCTGAATATGATAAAGTGCAGCTATGTCAATTAAGGAAAGACCCTTTTAAGGAAAACAAATCACAGGTGAAAAGGCTCTGAGACATCTGTGAGCTTCATATGTTTGAGTTATAGAAAGGCGGTAAATGTGGCCAGAGCCCAGGGAAGAGGGAAGACTCAAGGGAGATGAGGTCACAGAGTTAGGTAGAGAATTTTGCTTCCAGCAGCGTGGCAGATCAGCTACTCTGAAAATACTCCTGCTGCAGAACCCCTAGTGTTGAATCAATTACAACATATTTTTTAATGCATAGCTGAAATTGCATGAAAGTAAGGTAGATCCACATGGGTGAAAAGCTGCCTAGTGAACTGAAACCAGAGTGGTGAGCTAATGGGGAAGTTGGGTCTGCCCTGGGGCAAATGTTATTAGGAGTCTAGAGCTTTGGGAATTAATGATCACATGGGGGAACAGAACAGACTACCCTGGGCACACACAGATGGGGAGGAGACGATGAGGCCTCGACTCCTCAGTGAAAGAATGGGATAGGGGAAAGAAAAAAGGGCTAGCAAAAGCAGCCATGGTGGAAACTTTGATCTCTCAATTGCAATTCCAATTGGAGAATAGTCTGGGGTTCCAATTTATTCTATCTTGAACAGTAAGGAAATCTCAAGCTGAGAAATTGAATTAAAATGACCCTATAACTGTCCCCTTAGATCCCTGTAAAAGGAAATACAAATTTTCTTAAAGGAAAAGGAAGGAATAGTACCTTCTATTTATGTCCCTCAGAGTCCTACTTTAGTGAAATAGGAGCTCTTAAATTCCTGGAGCGCCTGGGTGACTCAGTTGGCTAAGCGTCTGACTTGATTTCACCTCAGGTCATCATCTCATGGTTCATGAGTTCTACCTGTGTGCACTGATGGTGCAGAGCCTGCTTGGGATTCTCTCTCTCTCTCCCCCCACTATCTCTGCCCCTCCCTACTCACACTCACACTCAAGACACTTACTAAACAAACAAACTTAAAAAAACACATTAAGAAAATAATCTGAGAGAGAGAGAGACAGAGAGAGAGAGAGAGAGAGAGAGAGGGAGAGAGAGAGAGAGAGAGCGCGAGCGCACAAGCTGGGAAAAAGATAAAGAGACAGAGGATCCGAAGGATCCAAAGCAGGATCCACATTCTTAGCTCAAAGCCCAATGTGGGACTTGAACACACAAAATGTGAGATCATGATCTGAGCAGAAGTCAGACACTTAACCTACTGAGCCATCCAGATGCCCCTAAATAAATAAACTTAAAAAAAATTACTAAATTCCTAAGGAACCAAGCTACAGAAAGAGCCACCATAAATAACAAACAAATGCTTAGACTTCTAAGAATTTCAGATGATGAAATTCCTAATACAGAATATAAAATAACTACACAAAATATTTAAGTTAAAAGTGAAATAAAAAATTGAAAAAAAGAACAAGCATTTCAAATGATAAAATTTGAAAAACAAAAAAATTTTCTGGAAATAAAAATAAAGGTTAACATTAGATGCTCAAAGGATTATTTTCCATTAATAAATGACCTGGGCTATTCAAAAAGGTCAGTATCTCATAAAAACAGTAAAAGGAGAGGGGATTCTTTTAGATTAAAAGAGTCTAAAAAGTCAGAAAAACCAAATGCAATTTGTGAACTTTGACTCGATCTGGTGTTTTAAAAATACTGTAGAAGAAGTTTTACTGCTATTGTAGAAATACAAATATGGACTATGAATTAGATTCAAATACTAAACTATTATTAATGTTCTTAATTATAAAGATACAACTAGTAGAAGGTGTAACCAATTCCTTATAGGTCTACTTGTAGTTGCAGAAGGAGAGACTAGAGAGGAAGAGTGGGGGGATTATTTTTTGTGACAGTTTTTTTGAAATATAACTTATAATTCATCCACTGAAGTGTATAATCAGTATTTTTTCATATATTCATAAATATATGCAACCATCATAGATTTTAGAACATTTTCATCACTTAAAAAAAACCCATATCCTTTAGTTATCACCTCCCTAACCACCCCACTCTACCCCACCCACAGCTCTAAGCAACCATTAATCTTTCTGTCTCTATAGATCAGCACGTTTTCAAAGTTTATCCATATGATATCATGTATCAGTATTTCATTCCTTTTTATAGCCAATAATATTCCATTGTTTGAATTATACCACTTCCTGTTTGTTCATCAGTCGATGGACATTTCAGTTGTTTCTATATTGGGGCTATTAGGAATAATGATGGTATAAACATCCAAGTTTTGTGTGGACATATGTTTTTACTTCTCTTTGGAATAAACTCAGGAGTGGAATTTCTGGGTCATCCAATAACTCCGTGGTCAATCATCTACGGAACTGACCAACTGTTTTCCAAAGTGGCTGCACCAATTTACATTCCCAATACCAGAGTATGAGGGTTCCAATTTCTCCGTATCTTTGCCAATACATATATTCTCAAGACTTCTTGATTACAGCCATCCTAACAAGTGAGAGAGAATAAGTTTTTGATGAGAGAATTTTCTAGGATTGATAGTAGAAATGAATCCTCAAGTATAAGAAGCAGCATAAATATTCAAGCTAACAGGGACCATTCACCAGGACAGACCATTCTCTGGGCATTAAAACAAACCTCAGCAAATTTAATTGTACAATTGAGATACATTCTCTGAACATAATGAAATTAAACTAGAAACCAATACATAAAGGATAGTTAGAAAATTCCCAAATATTTGGACATAAACCAATATATTTCTAAACAACTAATGCTTCAGATGGGAAGTCACAGGGAAAATAGAAAATATACAGAATTGAATCAAATAAAATATATCAAAATTTGTGAGATGCACTTTATTAGAGAAGATATAGGGATAGCAATTAATGCATAAAAAGATGCTCAACAGCCATCAGGGATATGCAAATCAAAGTCATAATAAAATGTACTATGCACCTATTAGAATGATTAAAGAAATTAAGCACTGAAAATACTAAGCCCTGATATAGACAAAGAGTATTGGAACTTCTGATTCATTGTGGGTGGAAATGCAAAGCAGCAGAGCCACTTTAGAAAAGAGTCTGGAAGTTTCTTGTATTCTTAAAATTGCACTTACTATACAACCAAGCAATCTTACTCCTAGGTTTTTACCCAAGAGAAAGGATAACGTATGTGAACATATGAATCTGTATGCACACATTTATATCAGCCTTATTCATAATCACCCCAAACTAGAAATAGCCTAAATGTTCAATAGCTGGTGAATGGATAAACAATAGTAGTGTGTGTATATATATATATATATACATATGTATGTATATGTAATATGTGTGTATATATACATGTATGTGTATATATGTGTGTGTGTATATATATATATATATATATATATATATATATATAATGGAATACTACTCATCAGTAGAAGGAAACTACTGATACATGCAACATGCATGAATCACTCATGTATTCTGCTAAGTGAAAGAAGCCAGACTCAAAAGGTAACATTCTCTATAATTCCATGTAAGTGACATTTGGAAATAGGTAAAATTATAGGTACAGGAAACAGATCAATTACAGTGAGGGGATGGACATAAACAAGAGAACTGACTATAGAAAGATCATAAGGTAATTCTTGATGTCATGGTGGTTACATGACTACTGACATTTATCAAAATTAATATAATTATATACCTAAAAAATAATTTTTACCTTAATAAGCTTTACCTTTGAAACATGTTAATGTGAACTGACACAAATAGACAGCTTCTAGACAAGAAAGGGGGTGGAGGGATGAAACAAAGACAACTTAAAAAAGAAAAATATGTACAGAAAAATTTGGGCAAGTAACAAGCAAAACACAAGACTGCAGAAATTAATCCAAATATATTAAATGGCAAGAAATACAATAAAATTGGTTTTAACAATGCTTAGCAGATTTTTAAAAAAAGAACAAAATCTAGTCATATGCCATTTTCAAGACATTCACCTAAAATATAATAGGCACAGGAAATTACAAGTAGAAGAACATAAAAAGTCTTTCTAGACAAACACTCACCAAATACACAGACAAAACAAAAACTGAGGGGCAAGACTAAATAGCATTATGCAAACTACTATAAATCATGGCAAGGAGTTCTGATTATACAGAGCTTGAGCCTATGGTAAGGTATGGAAGGGCTTTAAAGAAAGAAATGATGCCATCTGATTTATGTTTTAGAAGATCCCTCCACTGCCCTGTGAAAGGAGGAGAGGGAAGGAAGCAGGGGCAAAGTAGAGGCAGGGAGGCCAAGTAGGAGGCCATTGCAATTGTTTAGGCAGAAGGTGCCTTGAATGAAGACTGTGGGAGTAGAGATGATATAGACAGGCTGTGATTCAGGAGATGTCTTAAGGGGGAGCTGGTGGAATTTACTGTGGACAGTGTGAAAGAAGAAAGGAATTAACTAAGATTTTAGGCCTGAGCAACAGGGAGTATGGTAATCCAATAAACAAAGGTGGGAAAAACAAGGAGTAGGGATGTTGGAGTAGCTTTAGAAGTGACAGAAAAGATGGGGTCTTTCTTGGCCATTAATTTTACAATGTCTCATGGATATCCAAATGAAGGTACTGAGTAGACCATTAGATATGGGGGTCTGAAGCTCAGGAATTTCAGTTTAAAATGGTTTGGATTTATATGCCAGGGACTTGAAGGGATCACCAAAGAGGTCAGTGAAAAAAGAAAAGGGCTAAAAACAAAGCTTAGCGGTTTGGATTTGAGAAGAATGAATACAACAGATCAGAGAGGCAGAAGGAAAACCGGTGAATATGAGATTACAGGTAATATAGAGAAGAGAGGATGTCAAGAAAGTTTGACCCACCATGAAAAAACTGTTAAAAGTAAAATGAGGACAATTGATTATTGATAAAAAGTCACTGTTGACTGTAGTGACAGCCATTTCAGGGTTGTGGTGGAATGCTTACGTAATTTGAAAAAAGAATGAGAGGTGACAAATTTTAGGAAGTATTTTGAGAAATTTTGATGGGAAGGGAGTTTTATTGTTTTTAAAGAGATGATATGAAGGTTTTTAATATGGTAATAGGGATAATCTAATAGATTGGGAGAAACTGATGACTGGGAAGAACAGTAATAATTGCAATTTGAAGTCTGAAATGGTGGACAATTAGCAAAGCACAAGAGGACAAGCTGGCACCTGAGGTGGGAAGTCATCCACTTTATGTGAAATGTCCAGTGTGGCTGCCAGGGCATATAAAACAGTTCATCCACAAAATCTACATACACATCTATGCCAAGGTTGGAGACCCCCTGCCAGCTATGGCTCAGCCTTACTGTTCTGTCTAGAAACCAGTTGCTCCCTCTGAGACCCAGCCCTGAGACATGCTCAAAGTGGAGTTGCTGACCTTGGGTCTCAATTAGACAAACCCACCAAACCATTACTTTCCCTTTCTTGAGGGACTCTCCTCAATACCTCCTCCTCCTTGAGCTGCTTACATTCCTTCTAGGGCCTAGCCTACTTGGCAAACATTCATTCCAACTCTTCAACCTCTAGAGCTATCCCCTCTTCCAACGGGTGTGTGTGTGTGTGTAATGAGATACTGGAATCACTTTCCTTTCTTCTAGTATATGCAACAGTCTAATAAGTGGTATGATTCCTGGATAATAGGCTCATATTGACCATTGAATCAGGGGCCAGGAAGCATTTAAATGTCGGCCATCTCTTTCTGTAAGAACTAAAGACCTGACCCAGTCAAAGACATAAGACATAAATTGTGATTGTGAAGTCAAGGGCTCCAGTTTTGAATGTTACCTCAACGAGAGCAACAGCCTATGATGCTCTTTTCCCATTATTCTCTGGAGAGTCAGGCCAGACAATGAAAAAGGGTGTCAGGAATAGAAAGGAGGGGCTCAGTGGGCTCAGCTGGTCTATCAACAGCAGCTAAACCTTGTCTTCAGCTGACTCAAGAAGCATCCCTCCTGTAGTAGGGCCCTTACTTAGTATCACAGTCTAAGTCCCAGCTTTCTTCACATGAGGGTGAAAAGGAATTTGAGAACCCATCCTTTACCATATGCAGCCATGTTTAGTACCATGACATGCAGCTTTTCATAATCCATGCTCATGACTTTGACCTCTGCCTCCATCTGGCTGAAAGTCCTGCCCAACTTACAATCAGCTTCTATACGCTTTGAAAATCTATGATCTCTTCTGAGAGTGAACAGCAATTTCTCTTGCCTTACATGGACTGACATGCACACAGTAACATATTGTTTCAGTGTTCTGTAACTGCATGATCATTGTGAAGATATTTTACCATAGTAAATCTCAAAGTCTGCTGCATGTGAAAATCATCTGGGGAGAACAATTGCCTGAGAGTCTCTGGGATCCAGGCATCAATAATTTTTTCAAAGTTTTCCAGACAAATACAATATGGAACCAAGTGTTTTATGAAAGCATTGTGAACAAACATAAGTTAAAATTTGACCCCCATGTGGTGCTACTAATGCAGATAACTGAGGTGACAAATCAACACAATTCTACCAACCACAAATTTCACATATATTCAGATAACCCATATGTAACAACTGGTCTGCTCAGGAGCTGTAAAATTTTTTGTTATGATTACTAACTTCAGAAAAGTTAAAACGTGAGGAAACACATGGCTTAGAATTTGGGAAACAAGGTAATGTTATTGGTAACCACAGGTAAGTGTTTTCAGCCATAAGATCCTTACTTTGACTTAAAATTTGGATTCTCACTTGAAAGGCCTCATCTATTCAGTGTGGTCTGAGGGCCAAGAGCATCAGGATCACCTGTGAGCTTGTCAGAATGCAAATTCCTTCCCCATCCTAGACTGATTCAGAATCTGTATTTTAATAAGACCCCTAGGTGATTCGCATGTACATTTAAATTGAAGAGACCTGATGTAGAGCATCATAGGAAGAAAAAAAGGTAGGCAAATAAAACCAAATGTACTCAAGAGATCTCAGTACTTTTACAAACTCACTAACCAGACCTTCTAAAGTTGAGTGTTTGAATTCTGCTCAAAAGAGAGACTATTTTGTTGTGGTTTCCTCCTCCACCTCTCACCAGCTGTGTTGAGACACAAATCCTTCATGAAAAGCTTTGAGAAGGACATGTTGGGCTACACAGTGGAGACTGGTATGTCAGTCTTTATAGTACATGTCTCTCTGATTTCAGTTACTAAGGACATGTAAGTGATGATAGGGTCCTTGTTGCTTAGAAGTCCATTTGTCCATCTATCTGAACTTGTGTGCAGCTTGAGACTATTATGATTATCTCCACAGCAACTGATTATGATTTCATAAACTCAGAATTAAGACCACAGGTGAAGGGTAAGCAACAAGAGTTGATGTGGTCCTAAGCAGCAAAGCCACCCATGTTCATATCAATAGCCCTTGTACACAGGCAAACATTAATATTAAACATTATACATACACAGAGCAGGGAAGGTGAGACAGATTTGGGGATCATTATGATTCAACAGGGTGGTTTCTCAAAATTGCAAATTGTCTTTAATGCTTCAAGACTTTAAAAGCTTCTAAAACAATGAGAGAACATTTCATCCTACCTCTGCTCACAATTTTTCCAAACCCTACTTTTTGCTTTCTCCAGTCTGGAGGACTACAGCATTTGAGCCAAAAGCATACAGTTGTAGGGTCTTCAGAAGGAAACTGACTAAATTGCCAGAAGTATTTTTATTCAATATTGTGAAGCAGATGGAGCATACTAATCTTTCCAACAGCCAAAACACACATGCATGAATGTGCACTTGTGTCTTCATATGTAAAATCTCCCTAAATATTGAGATGTTATATTCAATTCAACAAATATTCCTCAGGCACCTGCTATGTCAAAGGCAATCTGCAGGGCTCTTCAGGGAGCACCCAGATGAGTCATAAAAACACTCGCTGATATCTTACAGCATATTGCATTACTATGGTACCTGCCACATTCAATAAAATCCTTTGAGCTTCAAAAAAAAAAAAAAACACTGTGAAGCAGAAAAGAGACGATAATAATAATAGCAAGTAACATATACATTAAAGGCATGTTTCCATGTGTTTTTATATTTTATTTTGCATTATGACTAATTCTGTAGGTCCTGTTTTGATCTCATCATTTTGTAGGTTTATCTTAGGATGAGAAAACCGAAGTACAGACTTGTCCAAGGACTCACAAGGAGAAATTGCCAGAGCTGGTATCCAGACGATGCTCTATCCATAATCCCAAAAAGTTATAATCCAGTGACCATGAAGTCCAAAAACATTAAGAAATGTGATGTTATCACATATCTTAATGGAATATCAATAAACCACTTATTAATTTACTTGTCACCCTGTTGTGCGTGTGTGTGTATGTGTGTGTGTGTCAGGGGAGGGGGAAGGTATCAGAGTAATGTAAGTACTACGAGAAAAAAAATAGCAAGGGGTACCTGGATGGCTCAGTTCGTTGAGTGTCTAATTCTTGATAGGGCTCAGGTCATGATCTCACAGTTTGTGAGCCCTGCACTGGGCTCTGCACTGACAGCATGGAGCCTGCTGGAGATCTCTTTCTCTGCCCTACATATTTCTCAAAGTTAAGTAATAAAAACTCTAAAAAAAGAAAAATAGTAAGGCTTTCACACTTGGAACAGCTTTATGGAGGAAGTGGCATTTTAGCTGGATCTTTACAATAGCTGAGATTTAAGTATCCAAAATAAAGGGAAATAATCCAGATGAGCAAAGTAGACAGTCAGGAAACAGAGAAATTACTGGCTTAATATGATGGAATTCTCATGTGATTTTGCTCCTTCAAAAAACTCCTAAAAGCAAGGTAAAAAGATTTCTTTGGCCAAAGATCTAAAAAAGAGGAGACAATGGCAATGAAGCTCTGAAAGCTGGAAAGTGGGTATTCTGCCGACCTAACCACTGGCAGTGGGGAAAACTGAGAACTGACCGTATTTTAACTGTGAAATCCTCAAAAGATTCAGCATAGGACAGCACCAAATCCCTCTAGAACTGAGGATGAATGGAGGATTAAAGTAAAAAAGATTAGGAAAAGCTGGCTGATGAATATTTTTGGCTTTGTTTTCAGAGATGTATTATAATCCCTAATTTTTTCTCATATTGCAAGATGCTGTGAGGCTTCTCCTCTGCAGCTGAGTGAGAATCCTGGAGTAATCTTCTCTGGCAAAGATGTAACAGGAGGCTTCTGGCTTGGGATTCCATGACAGCTGAGGGTATGGGTACTATGCCAAAAGAATCATGTGTGTACTGATGCTGAGACCCCAGAACCTGGCAGTCAAACTCTCATCTTCCATGGAAGATAGTAACAACCTTCTCAAGAGAATCTGATCAGCTTAAGGAGAATTGTGTATATATACTGACTTCAGGCCTTTCCCCTAAAACCGGCATAACTACTCTACGGTGAAGTTTAAAGTGGGCAAGCCACACCTACTTGCTTAAAATTTCTATCATCTGTTCAGTTCTTAAGTCTTAGGCATGAGCAGACAGACAAGAATGACCAGATATCCAAGGGACACTTCTAATATGAAAGGCAGACACCAGAACACATGCGTACACACACACACACACACACACACACACACACACACACACGTTGGAGAAACTTAAAATAAATAATATCCTTAGAGAGCGAAGATGATATATCTAGTAAGCAAAACTAGAAAGCTATAAAAAAGAAACATTTAGAAAATAAAGAGGAACACTTAGAAATTAAAAATATAGAAACAGAAATTTTTAAAATGCAAAGTAATGACTGGGATATAAAGTTGAAGAAATCTCTTAGAAAACAGAGCAAGGAAACAAAGTTGGAAAACAAAAAGACAATCACATGCCAAATTAGGGAAGTGAATATTAAGTAGAGTTTCAAAAAGAAAGAAAGAAAACAGAGAGGAAACCAACAAAATAACCAAAAGGCCCATAAGTACAGGCTGACAAGCTCACCAACTACTTAGCACATAGGGTGAAAACAGACCATGACACTGGAATATTTCAGATCCCCAGGGACAAAAAGTGGATCTCACCTATTCCCAACAAGAACATCCAGGAGAATGATAAAGGGGATCCAGGATAATAGCTGGGCATTAGAACCAGAGATGACTTGTCCACATCAGAGTAGTTTGACTCAAGGAAATTATTAAGGCTTTTGTCACCAAGGTCTCCAACAATATTGTACTGCCTTTTCAATCTGAGGACGGAGTGCCTAGTGCACCTGACACAGATTCTTATCAGTATTTGGCCTGTCTTTATTCCATGTGGGTCAAGTTTCTGTTCTCCAAGCCCTGCTGCCACGATCAGCTGAGGGAGGGAGCCCATCTCATGCACAAGACACCTGCTCCTGAGAGTTGATGGTTTGATGGAACAGAGAGAGCACCCACTTCTGTTTTAGTCTGCGAGGGCTGCCACAACAAAATACCACAGACTGTGTGGCCTAAACAATAGCAATTTATTTTCTCACAATTCTGAAACCCTGAAGTCCAAGATCAAGATGTCAACAGGTCTGGTTCCTTCTGGGGCCTCTCTCCTTAGCTTGCAGATGGCGCTCTTCTCACCATGTCCTCACATGGTCTTTTCTCTGTACATCCACATCTCTAGTGTCTGTGTGTCCAAATTTCCTCTTCTTACAAGAATACCAGTCAGAATGAATCACGGCCTGCCCTAAAGGCCTCATTTTAACTTAATGACCTCTTAAATGCCCTATCTCCAAATATAGTCAAATTCTGAGGTACTAGGAGGTCAGAGCTTTGACATACAAATTTTGCTCAGCCTGTAAAGACTCCCTCTCACTATATTTCTGACTGTACTACAGCCCTGCTAGATGCCCTACCCACTGACTACCTCCCAGAAGGGGCTCAAACCAGACATGACTCAGAAGCTAAATTCAGTTTATCTTCTCCTGGGGCCTCCATCAGAGAGTGGTAATACTACCCTTGTTCTTATACAGACTGGTTTATGCCTCTGAGTGTGTATGCGGTTATCTATACAGGAGTATAGATGTAGGTAACATAACTACCAAAGAGAAAGAAAAGATAAAGCCCAAAGGAATGAGGAAAACAAAAGTTAAATTTCTTCATCTGAGAAAACAGCAGATAGAAGTACAGAAGGGCATTCAGTATATTTCTATTTCTTAGCCTTCATGCTACCATGAATTATACCAATCTTTAAACTGTACATATGCCTCTTATGTATCTAAATTTAAAAAACAAAAAGAGGAGACAGTAGAGTTTAAAGACTAAGGAGCATGGAGTATATGGAGAGAATGAGTAATTTTGTTTATCTAGAACACAGAATGAATTGAAAAACATTTGAAAATAAAGCTGGACAATGAAGACAAAGCTACAGTATGCAAGTATTTGAATCTTAGCAGGAAGAAAAAAGGCAGTCTGCAAAGCCATTGATTACTTTTGAACAGGAGAGAGATCTAAATGGACTTGTGTTCCAGAGAGGTAGATGTGTCAGGTAGCAGTGCATAGGCTGGAGAAAGTTGGCCACTGGCTTCCCTTGGCTGTTTGAAGCCACTACCCTGATTGAGGTTGGTCATCCTCCACGATGGCAGTGAAGTCCCATCTTCAGCATGCCAGTGGAGTCAGGCCCTTCCTCTCTCTCCTCACCTTCTAGTCCATTGAAAAACAGTCCTGCAGGTTAGTTAGGACTGTGCCACCTAAATATTCTGACCCAAGGACCAATGGAAGGGAGGTATGTTGATGGCAATTTCTGCAAGGTACGTTGGCAATTTTATGGAAGGTATCAGTAGGTCTTTGAAAATGTGGCATAGCAGGTAGATTTAGAATTTAGGAAGAATACAAGGAGCCTTTTTTCAAGTGTTAAAAATCAGAGCTCTCCTCAACTGCTTAAAGGACCAGCCAGCAGTGAGTTGGCTATGATTTTTGCTGTTACCAAGCCCAATAAATCTCATGGTATAACATTAAGTGTGACAATCTAGTGAACTCCTTAATGAATCATATGCTTGACACACACTATGTCTCACTATGTTTGCTTTTCACAATGAGCTCATGACCAGATAAGACCTCACATAGCTTTTCATGTAAATTCAGGGGTTAAATCCCACCTAAATATAAAGCTCATGCTTTTCCTACTGTAACATGTTACACAAGTGGTTTTATCTATTTACCTACCTTTTTCAGCCATAGCTTCCTGACATCATGGAATTCTGGGGAATGCAGAGGTCAGCGAACCTCTTACACATTGCAGCAAGCCCCTTTGCAGCATCATCCACAGCTTGCAACTCATCAGGGATGGTGGCTCACTCCATTATGTAAGGTAGCTTTGGACAAAAAGTTCATTGTTGAGGTATGATCTACCCTCTTGTTAAGTTCACTTTCTCTTCATTTATTTTACTTGTGATGTCCTTCAGATATCTGAAGGCAAGTATCTTCATTTTACTTGGGTTCCCTTCTTCTATGCTCAAGACTTCTATGCTCCTCAGGGAGCAGATCCTCTGGATGTCCTTTTACTTGTCAAGGACCCTCTAAATATGTCACAGAAAGAATGGACCCCAGTACTAGTCATAGACTGACTACCCTGAATTGCTAATTAACTCCTCATGTATGTATTCTGTCCCTCACAGATTATGGAAGAACAGTGAGCATGACTCATTGCTCTTTTCATCCCAGTAGGCAGGTGCTTGATGATGTTTCTCGATCCCTTAATTCATTTGTTATCACTCCTTGGGGCCCTTCATATGCTCTCAATTATCTAGAGAACTAGCTTCAGGAATTGAGATCAGCATGGTAGGGCTGCTCCCTACAAGCCACATGCATCTTGGGACCACTTGGGGCCAGTGACAAATGTGACAAGGCTTATGAGATACTTGTCAATAATGCACATAAAACTATTTTATGTCAGAGTTCATTGTACTTCAATGATAGTCCATCTAGAATACAGGATCTGAAACACCAGTCTGAATCAAATCCCTTTTGTGCTAGTTATCTGTTGCTACATAACAAATTATGCCAAAATTTAGTGCCTTAAAACACTGGTAAATATTTTTCTGGGTGTCCTTCACAGTTTGTGTATGTTAAGAATTCAGGTGTGGGGCACCTTGGTGGCTCAGCTGTTAAGTTGACTTAGGCTTAGGTCACGATCTCATAGTTTGAGAGTTCCAGTCCCACACTGGGTGAGCTCAAGCCCTGCTTCAGGTAAAACATGAGCGCCAGGTGAGCCCCACTTTCTCTCTTTCTTTCTGCCCCTGTGGGATTCTCTCTGACCCTCACTCACTTGCACCCTCTAAATAAATAAATTTAAAAATAAAAATATAATGTAATATAAATATAAAATAAGTAATATAAATATAATAAAAAATTCAGGTGTGGCTTGGCTGCACAGTTCTGACTCCAGGTCCTTCCTGAAGTTATGTCAGATGTCAGTCAGCCTCAGCTCTGTTACCTGAATGCTTAACTGGGGTTGGAAGCTTTTATTCCAAGCACTTATTTATATGACTATCAAGTGGTACGGGCTATTGGAAGAAGGCCTCAGTTCCTCTCCACAAGGGCTTCTCCACAGAGATGCACACCTTCACAGCAGATGTCTAACTTCCCTCGGAGTAAGGGATCCAACAGACCAAGACATAACCTGCAATTATGTCTTTCTGAGCTATGAAAGTAACACACTGTCACCTGCTCAATTCTAGTGGTCATGTGGATTAGCCTTGATTCAAAGTAGAAGGGATTACAAAAGAGGCTACAAGGATCAATAGAGATCTTGCTGGAGGTTTTCCTGGGTATTCTATATGCAAACCTTGGCTCTAATTCCCATTGGGAGACAGTGTACTGTCTTCACCCAGAGACCTGACTGCCCAAGCTGAGGGATTAGTTAGAAGTATCCAAGATACCTGAATTCATGAGGTTTTGTGATTCTAATGAGACCCATCCAGAACTCTATAGTTTATCCATTTATTTCACTAATACCTATTGAACATTTACTATATGCTTGGCACATTTCTAGATGCTTAGAATATATCAATGAGCCAAACTAGATGATAGGCAAGTATATTTATTCATCATCTGTCTTCTCTCTAGACTTGAAAATGGAGATTAACATCTCATTTCTGGGCTTCTGGAACTCATTCTGTTAATTCTAGAGTCTGACTTTCACACATGTAAAGCCAAAAATAACAATAACAGCAACTATTATTGTTGTATAAATAACATTTGTAGGACATTTACTATGCCAGATGCATGCTAAGCAGTTTTCATTTATTATATCATTTTATATTCTAAATAGTTTAATGCAGTAAGGACTTTTGTCATCAGCGTTTGTTGTTGTTGTTGTTGTTTTGTGGCAAATGAGGAACCTGAGGCTTCGTAAATAACTTGTCCAAAATCATACAGTTAGTGAGTGGAAGATCTAACCATACTGCAACAAAATCTGTGTTCCTAAAGTTGATGAATCATCCCCTAGCAGATGTTGAAACTCAAATGCCTCTAGAGGCCAGGTAAGTGATGTAAAGGGAGAGAGCTAATGAGACAATAGGGAGTAGTGAGGACACTGGTGAGCTATCAACTAATGTCTGTCTCAAGGCATGAAAAGTTCCCATTTTTCTTAAACACTTCACTGGCCAAATAAAATACATCTCCGGGCCAGATTCAACTAGCCAAGACCCAGGTTCAAAATGTAGGTATCATATCTTAAATTAAATTAATTTCTCAACCACAAGAATTTTAAAAAATCTTGTACAGCTTGGTTTTCATCCAAAGTCTATATTTAAAATAATGGTTCCTCATGGTGAATGAGACAGTGGAGAATAGAAAATGACTAAGACTTCATTCTTCATTTGTTCACTTAATAAATATTTATTGAGAGGCTTCTATATGCTAAGGTCTGGGGTTAAACCAGATAACATGACAGATGTCATTCCCACCTTCTTGGAACTTAGCTCTAGTCAGAAGTTTTACATCCACACTAAAGAGAGTATGTACAATATTCCTCAAGTTTATTTTAATATTTGCAAGACCCAAGTGTTCCACACAAAAGGCTCTGGGAAGTACTTTACCCTAAACCAAGAGATGCAAAAAAAAAAAAAAAAAAAAACCAAACCCCAAATAACAAACAAAAAAAACCCAATGCAGCCCATTAGCTGAGTACACATACTTTACTGGCCATCACAGTGATTTAAAGCTTCGTAAATGTCCTTACAAAGGGCCTGAACTCTGCCATTGGCCACAGACTCCATCTTTAGCTACTGGGAATCACCTGTCCTGCTTCAAACATTTATATTGCCTAATGGCTCCTGAATTCATTTGCATTTACAGTATCTTCTCAGAACACAGAGTCC
Organism: Suricata suricatta; assembly: GCF_006229205.1. Classification (NCBI taxonomy): domain Eukaryota; kingdom Metazoa; phylum Chordata; class Mammalia; order Carnivora; family Herpestidae; genus Suricata; species Suricata suricatta. The sequence continues at coordinate 110,198,396 of NC_043703.1, read as the reverse complement.
CTACTATTCTGAAATCCTCTTGGCATCTCAGGAAAAAGTACGAACAAAAATGCATGACTTAAATATTTTTGGTGGGGATAAAGTCTGGGGAATGACTGAGAAGCAAGGAAGCACATGCCAAGATTAAAAAACAGCAGAGATTCCATGCATCTCTGTGGAAGTGCAGAAAGCAGAGATGCTGTCATGGGAAAGGGACTTGGGAGACAAAAGTACAGGCAATAAAAAGAGACCCATGCTACCTTGGGGTGAAGGTGAAGTGCAACTCCTCAAAGAATGCCATATAAATTACAGAACTTCCAGTGAAATTTGGATTTCAGATAAATAATGACTATTTTTTAGCATAAACATATCCCAACTATTGTACAGAACACACTTATATTAAGAAATTATTTATCATTTATGTGAAATTCAAATTTCACTAGGTATTCTGTATTTCTATTTGCTAGACATAGCAACGACTCAGGAGACAACCAGCCAGTGACTTGGTGGTAATTTGTGGGTTTTACTTTTTTTCTAACTCAAGGAAAGAAACCAGTGGTCACCTCCCACCTTTAGACTCCACTCTGTGGCCTGCTTCTGATAAGGGTTATGGGATACTGCAACCATCAGGAGCCCAAGGAGGTTGAAATCTAACTATTTAAGAACAGAGGCAATGGTTTGGGCCTGGGAGGAAACCTTGTAAGTTATCTAGTCCCACTCCCCACAAAAATATTATGGGAATAGACAAAATAGTGATTTAGGCCCCTGGTCTTGCATCTTACTTCCAGGTGAAGAGAAAGTATCCAGAAGTTGGTGCCACAGAATGCTAGTACAAATCTTGGCCAAATGTTGGAGGAAGAAAACTATCAGGTGGCCTTTTTTTTTTTTTTTTTTTTTTTTTTTAACCACCAGTAAACATTTGCTGGGCTTTCTTCTCGATTCTTGAAGAGAAAGATTTTTGTACATTTTTAAGTTTTACTGTAAAAGACTATCCAATTCCACAAAAATACGCATTTTCAAAAACACAACTTTTGTTGTTCCTCAGATCAAGGTTTTCTCCCTACTGGAATGAGGATCACTGGTGCACTTTAAAATTAAGTTAGGACTCTTTAAAGAGAATTCTCCTGATGGTGATCCATCATCCTCAAGGACTTTCCTAAACAAAAGGGAGTATCACTGTACAAAGGTTTCTCCCCTGGACACAGTGATATGCGAGCTGCAACACTTTTTAAAAATCAGACTTTCACCTTAGGAAATTTGAACAGGAAGGAGCAAAGGTTGTGGAGAGTTTCCAGGGCTAATTTTTCCATTTCTTATCCAGACAGAGGAAATGTATGGGACACAGGGGGACTGTACTTTTTGTTTCCTTTGTTTACTAATTACTTTTTCCCTGAAGTGCATCTACGCTTCTACATAGATGTGCTTGGGGGACACAGGGGAATGTGTACATGTGTGTGCGTGTATGCATATATGGGTGTGAGATGAATGCATTTGGTTCTGACACCTTGTGTGATATGGACACTTCTTCCTTTGTACTCTAGTTCTTTCGGCTTTTAGAGAAAAACAAATATAAATATTTTCATACTTGGGTCTTCTGATAGTTAATTTTACATGTCAACTTTGGTAGGTCACAGAACCCAGATATTACTAAACATAAGTCTGAAGGTTACTATGAAGGTATTTTTTTCAGATAAGATTAACACTTAAATCAATAGACTTGACTAAAGCAGATTACCCTCCACCATGTAAGTGGGCCTTTCCCAATCAGGTGAAGATCTTAGACAGCCTGAGGTCCCCTGAACTACATTATCATCTCTTCTTTGAATCTCTAGTCTACTGGTCTACCCTGCAGATTTCAGACTTCCAGCCTCAGTAACCATGTGAGCCAATCTTTAAAATAAACCTCTTTATACAAACACACACTCACATGTGTGGAAACACACACTAATACAGGTTTTTCCCATAATTTTATAAAATAAGATGGCCAAATTCTATTTTGCATTATGAAATCAGCTCCTGAAATCCTTTTGGAATCTTCTCTGAGTTCTATGTGGTTTTCTAGGCTCTCCTGACATAAAAGATGCAAGCAGAAACCCATCTTTACACCCACCTTTGACCAAGTAGCTAACTGGGCCCCCTCCTTACTTCCTTTTGCCTCTTCACTCAGAAAGGATGAATTTACCTACAAACATGCCTTCTCCCCCATAACCTGGAGCTTGAGTTTTAGCTTCAGAGACAGGATGGGGAGTTTATTTGAAAAGCCAGCCAAGAGGCAAATGCTGCTACTCTCACTGTATGTGTGAAATTTTTGCACAGCTGCAGGCTTCAAGAGCCTCAGTGTGAGGGAGAACAGCAGTGAGCCAAATCCCAGGCTCCCCAGAAACTTCAGGGACATGAATCGGAATTCAGCTCTCAGGGCTGAATTGAGGAACCACTGCAAGGACCATAAAGTCAGGCTAAAGGATGAATTGGAGTCTGTGACCAGGTCTCCTCTGATGACGTCGCTGTTACCCAGATGGCATTAAACAGTTACGCTCGACTTCAAGGGAACACTGAATCACGTGTGCCCCATGTGTATTAAAAATCTACGGGTGAGGTTAGCCTAAACGTTCACATTCTGTTTTCCTATGCACGGGTATCAAAGTTAGTGCAGGCCCCTCGACACCATAATCCATTATCAAAAACTGAAAGCAGCTGGTTGGATTTCTAAACTTTCTACACAGAGAAACCCATCTGGTCCCAGTTTGCTGTAAAGAAATCAGTTTCCTTCTTTCTCATTGTCCAGCTACAGAAATCACTGGGAGCAGCCAGGCTCCTCAAATTAAAGGGCCATCATGCTGGTCTTAAGGGTTCATTCATGCTGAGGAATTTGTAGCCCATCCCCATTACCAGGGCCACTCTATCTCTAGCTTTGGGGCCCCAGCCAAGAAGGGACCCGGAAAACCCTCCAGTTTAGAATGAGGAGGCTAAGGATTAGCAAAGCAGCTCTAGTCGCTAACAGGAATCTCTGCATAGATCATGTGTATGAGAGAGAAAAAAAATCATTTGTAACGGACTGTCTCAGAATGCATTTTTTAGGAGTGTGCAAAGATGAAGTATCGACTAACTTTCTGTTAATTTCAAAGGCAAGGCTGAGCCATAATTTATCCCTTTGATTCCACTGACCATCAGCAGTTGTGGCCATTTTCTGCCTGGCTGTGGAGAACAGTTAAATGATGGTGTCCTTACCCCCCTTTGACTTCCCTTCCAGTCTGTTTCAGCAGTCTCACCCGGGCACTTCCTGTCTCCCAGCTCCACTGTCTGGCACTTATTTCAGACAAGTCAATATGTTTAAATTATATCTGAACTCAAGGTAATTAATCATAAAGCTTTATGCTTTGTAATGTGTTTTGTTTTGTTTTTACTTCTGGTTGGCATTCCACTGAATGACAATTAAAAAGCAAAAGCTATCTGTGATGCATTTTGAGGCTGGAAATCCTTTCTGGACAAGTCTGTACAAAGAGCACACTGAAAATCTCTGCTCTTTTTCGGATCCAAATAAGAGGGTCAGGATTGCATTTGGGGAAATGTTGAGCAGGTCAGATGAAAGACCCATATGAGCTGGCTGGATCCCAGTGTAGAGAAACCCATTTGAAAACATAAAAGTCATGTGATGAGTTGACTCTTTAATGCATTTTGCAAACATAGCAAAGGCTTTGAAGCTTACTGCATAAGTATGCCACAGAACTGTACTGGATACATGTTACTGAAGATCCATAGGTGGTTGCTTCAAATGAATTGTGGTCTCTGCCAGTTTTAAGAGGGGGGCCTCAGAGCACATAACCTTAGCATTAGTTTCATCATTTATATCCAGTCCAAGGCTTATATGCATAGCATGTAATGGTTCCCAACTGACTCTCTTGAGTCATTCAGACTGCCATTTCTCAGTGAAGAATTCCTCATCTAGGAAGTGGGTGAGGATTACCATTCAAGTCACTTCAAAAAGGCTGGGGAAATGGAAAACTTAGGGTTCAGAAAAATGGAGCTGGAAACTCATTTAGAGTCTTCCAAGAAACCTAATTTAGACACATTTCAAAATTTATAGAAATGATATACATTGCTATTATCAGTCAGGATTCAGTGTAAGAAACAGATGCTCTAGGTGTTTTAAGTAGGAAGAGATTTAATGCAGGGAATTAAGTCCTTTCAAAATTACTGAATGGGCTGAAGAAGGAGGTTTAGGACCAGGCCTTCTGGAATGACTCCCAGAACCATCTACCACTGATACACAGGGGAGTGATAAAAACACAAAAGTAGCTATGGTAGGGCAGTAATGCATCTCTTTCCAAGGCATCTCAAAGTAAGATTAGTCTTCCTAGTCTAAATAGCATCTTCATATAATGTGGGTTTAGATATGACAATAACAGAAACAAACACCAACCAAAATCAAAACTTCCCAGCTTGGGGAGCCTGGGTGGCTCAGTCTGTTGAGTGTCTGGCTTCAGCTCAGTTCATGAATTAGCGGTTCGTGGGTTCAAGCCCCATGTTGGGCTCTGTGCTGACAGCTCAGAGCCTGGAGCTCACTTTAGATTTTGTGTCTCCCTTTCTCTCTCTGTCCCTCCCCTGCTAACTCTCTGTCTCTCTCTCAACAATAAATAAATATTAAAAAAAAAAAGATAACTTCCCCGCTGAATAGCCCATGCACATGCCTAGTTTTTTTCTAAGAATCTTGCTACCCTGAGATTGGCACTCCAAGATACACATGCAACTAAAAATAAAACAATTTATCTAAAGTCAAAGACAGACACTGAAGGGAGGATAGCATATATGTGTTCATCTTGGCAGATTCTCAAAGGAGGCAAGTTTAAAATGGATAGCTATGTACAACTTTTTTGATGGTTACATATTTATGTTTATTTTCTCTCAATTTTATTTAAATCCAAGTTAGTTGACATTTAGTGTGATAATGGCTTCAGGAGTAGAGTTTAGTGATTCATCACTTACATATAATACCCAGTGTTCAACACAAGTGCTCTTCTTAATGCCTATCACCCATTTAGCCCAACCCCCACCCAACACCCCTCCACCAACCCTCAGTTTGTTCTCTGTATTTTAGAGTCTCATGGTTTGACTCCTTTTCTGTTTTTACCTTATTTTTCCTTCCCTTCCCCTATATTCATCTGTTGTGTTTCTTAAATTCCACATAAGCAAAATCATATGATATCTTTCTCTGACTGACTTACATCACTTGGCATAATACATTCTAGTTCCATTCATGCTGTTGCAAATGGCAAGATTTCATTCTTTTTGATCAAGTAATATTCCACTCTGTGTGTGTGTGTGCACGTGTACATCTTCTTTATTTGTCAGTCGATGGGCTCTTTCCATAGTTGGGATATTGTTGACAGTGCTGCTATAAACATTGGGATGCATGCACCCCTTCAAATCAGCATTTTTGTATATGTTGGATAAATACCAAGTTGTGCAATTGCTGGGTTGTAAGGTAGTTCTATTTTTAATTTTTTGAGGAACCTCCATATTGCTTTCCAGAGTGGCCGTACCAGTTTGCATTCCTACCAGCAGTGTAAAAGGGCTTCCCTTTCTCTGCATCCTTGTCAACATCTGTGGTTTCCTGAGTTGTTAATGTGAGCTATTCTGGCAGGTGTGAGGTGGTACCTCGTTGTGCTTTTGATTTGTATTTCCCTGATGGGTGATGTTGAGCATCTTTTCATTTGTCTGTTAGCCATCTGGATGTCTTGTTTGGAAAGGGTCTGTTCATGTCTTTTGCCCATTTCTTCACTGGATTATTTACATTTTGGGTGTTGAATTTGATAATTTCTTTAAAGATTTTGGATACTAACCCTTTATCCAATATGAATATCTTCTCCCATTCTATCAGTTGCCTTTTAGTTTTGGCTGTCTACAATTTAATCACAGTACTGCAGTGAGAATTAGAGAGAAAGCATTAGTTCATCTCAGCCAACATACTAATTGCTTCTTGATCAAACTTTAAGATATGAGAGAGTATAAAAAGTATTCCAGGACAGGTACAGGTGAGCAATCACCACTGCCTATTTTTTTTTTCAATAAAGTTTTACTGGAACACAGCTCCAGGTATTTGTTTATGAGTTGTTTTGGGCTGCTTTTGCATATCACCAACAGAGCTGAGTAGATAGGACAGAGATAGGACAACTCACAAAACCTAAAATAACTACCATCTGACCCTTTCAGAGAAAAGGTCCCTAACCTCTGGCTTAGGGTAGTGGGGATCATGTAGAAGATTTGTAGATGCCAATTCTCAGTATCAATACAGACTGCCACAAAATAGATGATGCCATACCATTCATGTGTTGAGTCACAGTGGAGAATCATGATTTCCATAAGAAAAAGGTATTTGGTATTTTATTATCTGACAATATAGGCCTGCTTTTCTATTATATTTGACTGAGCAGGTAGCTCTTAAGAATGCTATCTAACAAAAGAAAGCAGTTTTCCAAAGGCTCAAGATTAAAAAGAGCAAGAAGCGGGGCGCCTGGGTGGCTCAGTCGGTTGGGCCTCTGACTTCAGCTCAGGTCAGATCTCATGTTCGTGGGTTTGAGCCCCGCATCGGGCTCTGTGCTGACAGCTAGCTCAGAGCCCGGAGCCTACTTCTGGTTCTGTGTCTCCTTCTCTCTCTGCCCCACCTCCTCTTGTGATCTGTCTCTCTCTGTATTAAGAATAAATAAAACATTAAAAAATTATTTAAAAAAATAAATAAAAATAAAAAGAGCAAGAAGCTTTCTAGAGCAGAGCTGTCCAGGAGAATTTTCTGCAATGACAGAAAGGTTTGATATCTGTACCATCCAATACACTTGAACTGAACTTTAAAGTTCATTTGATTTTAATTTTTTTTTTATTTTTTTTAATGTTTTATTTATTTTTGATACAGAGAGAGACAGAGCATGAGAGGGGAAGGGGCAGAGAGAGAAGGACACACAGAACTGGAAGCAGGCTCCAGGCTCTGAGCTAGCTGTCAGCACAGAGCCTGACGCAGGGCTCGAACCCACGACCGTGAGATCTGACCTGAGCCGAAGCCGGAGGCTTAACCGACTGAGCCACCCAGGCGCCCCTGATTTTAATTAATTTCAATTGTCACATATTTCTCATGGCTACCATACTAGACACTACAGTTTTAAATCATAACATATGTTCTCCTGCTTGTTCTTATCTGTCATTAAACCTTGTTAAAAAAAGATAAAAGATTTCAATGTAACTGATAGGGATATAAACAAACTCCCAAATCAATAAAGAACTTGAAAATATTTTATGAAAAGGCATCTGAATCTTGTATAAACAGCACATAGAAAATACTCTATTAATAGCAGCACATAAAATCAAATTATGAAGGCAGTGAAATTTGACAGAATATAAGGGTGTCACTAGGCCTCAATGTTGAAAACATTTTCACCTTTTTGGAGGCTCTCATTTCTAGAACTTTGAATCTCCTTTTGTATAACTAGAAGTCAAGCCTTTAACTTAGGTCATAGAAAAATACTTTAAATCATTGATCAGTTATAAATATTCCTATTTACTGCCACATTTTCCTTTCTGGTTCACAGCATATTTATTAGTTAGGCTTGGGTTATCTGTTAATTTAAATGCTGTTCTTTCTCATTTGGACAGTCTATAATTTGGAGAAATCTACTTCAAATATGTTTTTCACCACAGACCACGAACCCAATAAATTCATTTCTGAATTTGAACAGATGTTTCATTTCTAAAGTCCTCTATTATATCTTTTAGGATATGAAAGAAACATACTGGATACTCGGAATACACCCACTCAGGGCCAACTCAAAGGAATAAGAGGAGTCATAACTCAGCTGCCAACTTCCTTGTCCCAGACTCACAAGTCTGTCAGATGAACAGGACACAGGCTGCATTTCTCCAGCTGGACATCTGGGATTTGCAGCTACCACAAGGACCTCATGTGGCTAGGAATGTCTCTGTAACTCTGTGACTGAGTCAAGTAAAGGAGAAATGCAGACGTCTACATGGTACCTGAGACACCCCATGTGACTACCTGTACCTCATACCTTTGTCAAATCTCAGAAGACATAATATAAACCAGAGCCACTTAACTATGTCATAATATGCCAAACTGCCATGTTTGGGAAATAAACAACAAAAAGTTGCCCAGTGACAATGAACAACTTCTGAGGCTCTATCCAGCTTCAAGGCCATTTGTTCCCATTGAAATTTAAAATCTAAGAAAGGGGGGAAAATGACTTTGGGTCTCTATGCGAGGACATTGACAAGGTGGATTACTCTAAACATGGCAGTACTGAATGATGCCATTTCTCAAATTTCAGTTGCCAATTATTACAGCATTCTCCTCCTGAGATAAGGATTTCTCAAAATAATCTATGCATTTAAATCTAAAAAATAATGGAGAAACCCAGAAATCTCTAGAAAGTAAGAAAAGAAGAATCTTCAGAAGCAACACTGTCCATAGACATTAGAACAAGGGAGGCCCCTTTCTCTACCACCTCAGTCAGAAATCTAAAGGGCATCTACCAGGCCTTTTACTGAAAATCTTGTTGAGAAAATAAATCATGACTTGGAGGCCCTCAAAGGCATGGTTTCACACCACAGGAGGCTGGGATGCTCATGTTAGGTGTAATGACAACTGTGGAAAGTAAAAATCACCACTCCGTCAGGTTCCAATAATAAACAAAATGTGTGTGTGATGGATGCAATTTCTGCTGTGACCCTTTCTACATTTGCTACGGTGGTACAAGCTTCCACAAGTATCGTGGCTGGAATTTTGGTCTAAACTGATCAGTCATGGTCCCCAAAGTCACTGTAATCAGAGTAACCAACACCTCTGTGTGTCTGCCAATTATGCTACTGTGCAGACAAACCATGGATGATAAGATTGGCTTAGTTGCAATTGAAATAGTCTCCCATGGACTACACTGACACATGCAAAAGGCCTTGTAAATCTGATCAAGGCAGAGATGCTGGCTAAATTCCTACGCTACTGTATCTGAACATGTTTCTCCCAGGATCTCATCCAGGGAAAGATCCTCAGTGAAGCCAACTATGGTATAAAAAAAAGCACTTGTGATCAGAGGACCCACAACCCCTAAGCTGCTTAATCTCTCTGTGCCTCAGTTTCCTTATTGTATAAAGACACCTTACAAGTAGTTTTAAGAGTCAAACAAAATAAATGTTCCTGTTACATGGTGAGAAATTATAGGGTCAACTATAAAGTGCTATGACTTTATGACTGAATTGGAAGGGACTATATGATGTCAACCAAAAAGCCATATCAAAAGAAATTATTTTTCATTTCTTCACTATCTGGAGGTATAACTTCATAGCTTCCATCATTTTTTTTTTCTCTTCCATCATTTCATAAGCCCTATAGTGGAATATTCAGTCTGGTCGCCCAACCTTAAAGTATATGTGTGAAGTCAGACTTAATACTTTTAGGAATGAGGGTTGTCCCTATCGCTCACTGAAAATACTTCCTGCTATTGTTACCATAACTCCATTTTCCCCAAAGGAGCCATGACATAAAGGAAGTCCCTACACAGCGAAATCGCCTACAGCTAACATTGACAAAATCCCCAGATGAGCACTCAAACTCCAATCTGTCACACTGCTACTTCTCTAACCAGCATCACACCCACTTGCTCTTTGTGTGGGTTGAATTGTGTTCCTTTCAAATTCATAGGGAGTCCTAACCTCCAGTTACGACTTAGAATGTGACCTTATTTGGAGATAGAGTCTTTACAGTGAGGTTAAAGAGAGTCATCGGGTAGCCCTAATTCAGAATGACTGATGTCCTTATAAAAAGGGCAACTTTGGAGACACAGACACAAAGAAATGTTATGTGAAGATGAAGGCAGAGGTTGGGCTGATGCTTCTACAAGCTAAGGAATGCCAAAGACTGCCAGCCAACAACCAGAGGCTAGGAGACAGGCATGGAACTTCCCCAGAGTCCTAGAAGAAACCAATCCTGTCCATACTAACAGGTATTTATCTAAGGGCTATAGGCATGCTGTTTCGAAGGGAAACACACACACACACACACTGGAGTATTACTCGGCAATCAAAAAGAATGAAATCTTGCCATTTGCAGTCACATGGATGGAACTAGAGGGTATCGCGCTAAGCAAAATTTGTAGAGAAAGACAAATATCACATGATTTCATTCATATGAGAACTTTAAGATACAAAACAGATGAACATAAGGGAAGGGAAGGGAAGGGAAGCAAAAATAATATAAAAACAGGGAGGGGGACAAAAATATAAAAGACTCTTATCAAATATGGAGAACAAACAGAGGGTTATAGAGGGCTTGTGGGAGGGGGGATGGGCTAAATGGGTAAGGAGCATTAAGGAATCTACTCCTGAAATCACTGTTGTGGGGTGCCTGGGTGGCTTAGTCGTTAGGCTTCCAGCTTCGGCTCAGGTCATGATCTCACAGTTCGTGGGTTCGAGCCCCACGTCGGGCTCTGTGCTGATAGCTAGCTCAGAGCCTGGAGCTTGCTTCGGATTCTGTATCTCCCTCTCTCTCTGACACTCCCCTGCTCGTACTGTCTCTGTCTCTCAAAAATAAATAAAACACATATAAAAAAGAACCATCTAAGAAATCACTGTTGCAATATATCCTAAGTAACTTGGATATAAATTTTAAAAATTAATTAAATAAAAATTTAAAATAATAGAGTACACAGGAGGGAAATGTTCTCAATTTAAACTCTGTAGGACTGGCACAAAGATTAAATGACACAATCGGTGTAAAGGACATGGCATACAATAGGTGCTCAAAACTGGCAGTTCTTATAATGATCAGGTTAGACAGTATGTTCCTCGGCCTCCTCTCAGGCCTCAGCCACTTTCCTTCTTTGTGCCACAGGTCTAACTGTATGGTGAGGCTGATACCTCCCTCATTTGCTTAAACCATGCTCACTGCTGCACACTACACTTGTGGAGGAATCTCTGGGTTAATTTGTGCCTTTGTGACCACTCTTCTGTGGAAGTTATGCAGTATTGTACATGCTGGAGTCCTGCTGGCAAGGACTACAGCAAACAAAAGGAGACACACTAGCTAGACCTGGACTCCAGCCCTTCTAATACTCAAAGGTGGTAGCTATGAGCAATCCTTCATTCTGGCTGCTCAGTTTATTTGGAGTTAACAATTGCAAAGTATGTCAAAGCATTCAGAAATACCTTTTCCCTCCACATCCTACACATACTCCTAACCCCACCAACTTGCCAACCATAAGGGCCAAAGCACAGCCAGCATTCCAGAAAGGCCAAAATGAGAAACACTATGGATGGGGGGGAGGTGTTAACTTGGGGCTACAAAGCAACCATTGTGAGAGTTCTGGAATGGAGGTCACATCTCAGGACTGGGGAGGCTGGGGCAGGACCCTCCCTTTAGGGAGTGGCTGAAACTACAAACAAATTACTCTAAACATGCGTTTCCACCCCTGAGTAGACTTCCTTAAGCCCCACTTGGTTCCACCCCAGCTCCCTATGGCTATAAGGGACTTTAGGGATTTGGGCCTGGGAGCCACCACCCTAGGCCTGGCCAAGGACGAGTGACTGTCTCCACAGGAGAGATGGAAGGGGATATTCACCAGATACATTGTGAATAGGTGCATTCAGATTAGCCAACAAAACAAAGAAGATAATCATAACCCAACCTGAATGGTATGATTTGTTTTTTAGATTTAGGAGATTAAACAAATTTACCAAATCTCCAATCTCTAAGCATTCATTTATTCAGCAAATATTTTTCATTTACTTAAAATACAACAAGCTCTATTCTAAGACACTGGGCATACAAAGTGGAGGGTGGGGAGTGATTCAGATATGTCCCCAACTCCATAAAGACTACAACCTAAGAGATATGAGAGACAAATGAATGCCAGGGAAGTTGAAAGTAACATTTATTTTGGTTTTCCCAATGGAGATTTCTCAGTGATGCACACAGAGCAAGAGCTCAATAAATGATGTTAATGAATGAATGAAAATAACTAACATTTATTGAGTGTATACTATGTACCAGGCAGTGTCTTAAGCATGTAAATGCATTAACTCATTTTATACATGTGATATATTTAATGAACTGATACTTAAATATATGTAATTCATTCATTTAGTAAGTGAAAACTCAGCCCCTAAAGTTTCTTTTTTTCTGTTTTTTTTAAATAGTTTATTGTCAAATTGGTTTCCATATAACACCGAGTGCTCTTCCCCACAAGTGCCCTCCTCCATCACCACCACCTCTTTTCCCCCCCTCCCCCTTCCCCTTCAACTAAAGCTTCTATCCTGAATGTGTTTTCAATCTGTTGAAAGAAAGAATAAAAGCAAACAATAATGGGGGCACCTGGGTGGCTCAGACACTTAAGTGTCTGACTTGACTTCAGCTCAGGTCATGATCTCATGGTTTGTGAGTTCAAGCCAAGCATTGGACTCTGTGCTGACAGTGCTGAATGTGCTTGGGATTCTCTCTCCCTCTTTCTCTCCCCCTCCCCTGCTTGTGGTCATCCTCTCTCTCTCAAAAATAAAATAAACATTAAAAAAGTAAGCAATAATAGCAGATAAGCTTCAGGTTAGGCAGCCAGAAGTCTACATAAACATGGAAGGAGAATGATTTCTGCCATAGCCATAGGAATAAGTTGAGTCAAATTCTAACTTCACCTCAAAGCTGGGGGATCTTATACAAATAGTTCATAACCTCTCAAGCCTTGAATTCCTAGTCTGTAAAAGAGATTTAATAATACACCCAACTCATGGGGCTCATGTGAGGGTAACATCCATCAGTTTCTATATGAGAAAGAACCCCTGAACTGGGAGGCACCCTCAAAATAATAGTTGTTCTGAATTTAGGACTTAAGAAGCAACAGAGCATAGCAGGAAGTTAAACTTAGAATCAAAGTCCCTAGTTCTAAATCTGGGCTCCATTAGCTGATTGAAATATGTAAACAAAGGGATTAATTGAGATGTGAGTTAAGATGCCCTGGTCAGAGCCACTGTAGAAGAAGAAGGGGGGTGGAGGGAAACCAAGCCCTTCTTGGGGAATGAGTCACCAAAAGCTTTCAAAGTCTCAGGATAATCTTTCTTTGTTTAAATGGACTGAATGAACTAGGTGAACTCCCAGGTCCCTATTCTTCTGGAAGCCTCTGATTATCCTACATGGGTATAAGAATCATAGGATTGAGTCTGCCTGCCTCCGGATGAACAGGACCCATATGGGTTTGGATTCCTGGGGTCACCTGCTAGAGGAGTTACTGCTAGTCAAGGAAGAGATTGAAGGGCAAGATTAATGCAGGCAGGTGTGGCCCTTCTTCATTCTCAGAACCAGGGCATCTGCAGGTCCAGGACATGCATGGGGGCAATCACCATAAAGAAACATCTAGTCATCTGCAAAACAATATCAGACTATTTAGGGAAAATTCAACAAAATGTTCTAGCTTTTAGCACAAAGTATCTTCCTTGAATGAATTTGCACAAGCATAGGCACAGTGGGTTAAAAGATAATATGGACAGCATTTTATAGACTGTGAAACAAATTCTTACCTTTTGTCCATGGCCCACTGAACATAAAACACATTTCATGTATATTAGTTATTTCTAAGTTTTTACAAAGTGCATACAGAGTCAATAAACCTTCAAATGCCTCAGTTAATTAGATGTATTTGACCCTTCACTTTGTCTATATTCCAAGGGAACTGTGGTACATCTGTGGTTGATTGGTTTAAAATTAATTCATTAAGACCCTGGTCCAGAAAGAGTTAATTGATGTCAAGACTCATCTCTTGAGAATCTCAGCTGCTTTTGCTAGCAGTCTTAACACCACAGGAATTTCAAGTTTAGGGTTCAAAACTTTTTTTTTCCATAATATTTTATTGTCAAATTGTTTTCCATACAACACCCAGTGCTCTTCCCCTCAAGTGCCCTCCACCATCACCACCACCTGTCTTCCCCCCTCCCCCCTCCCCCCCGGGGTTCAAAACTTTAAACCTGTGAATTTATAAACTTGGCAAAATCTGTTCTGCCTTTGCTATGAACAGAACACAAGCTATTTTGAAACATAAATCCATATAGCTCAATTTATGACTCTTTAGGTTAAATGTTAGAGAAGTTATAACAAACTGGAAAATATGTGTAGCAGGTAATTATTTGATTTGCAGGGGAAACTGTAAAGGAGCCTATCTGTCTAGTGTCTTAGAAAGATTTTATTTTTATTTTTGTTTTCTTTCCAGTGGGGGAGAGGGGATAGGGGAGACCTATGAGCTCTGGACTGTGCTGGTCAGGTAAAAAGAGTCTTTGGGAACATCCATCTGGGACCAATGTAATGGGTCACCTGAGGTTGACTGTAAGACTGTGCATACTCAAAACCAAACTGTAGAAGTTCCAAGATACTTCTTATGCAACATGGTCCTTTGTTGCTTATACTGATGCACCATGTTACAAATTTTATCTAATCAACTGACATTTTGAAAAGTGGCTAATTCAACAAAAATAATAACATGGTGACAATTCAGTCTTTTCCCCCTTCCTAAAAACACCATCTTCTATTTGATCTCCAGTCAGGTCAAGACATTTCACTAATTAGCTAGTTATTAAAAAGGTATTTTTATACCCAGCCTGTAATATTATACTCTTCAGTGAATATGATAGCTCCCAACAGAATCCCAGACTTGAAAATGAAGGCTAGGAAGCTGAACTATAATTATGATACTTTAAATAATTTCACAAAAGTAGACCACTGTTAAATAATTTATGGTCTTTGATGTTGTCACAGCTCTAGTGAAATCTTCACATCACTCAAGCTAAATATTTTCAAACAGAAAAGGGATAGTTACTTTCCCCTCTACCACCCACTCACCCAGGCTAAAGACAGAAAGTTTCCAGATGTTTGTCTTATAGAGAGGTCAGACCCCAAGAGGGGCATTTCTGCTAACCTTAGGGAACTGCCAGCATCAAACACTTTGCTTGGCATTTGACTCTGCTTGTCTGATTTGAATATCTCCAAAAGTAGAATTGGTAAAAAATGAGAAAATAAGTAACTTGATTAAATTTATCTGAATTTTTACAAGAACTAGACTAGATCTGTGGCTCTTAAAACCTCAGCATGTGTCAGAATCAATCACCTGCAGGTCTTGTGAAAGCAGAGTGGCTCCAGTCATAGAGTTTCTGATTCAGGAGATCTGGGGGAAGGCCCAGGACTTTTTTTTTTTCTTCTTTAAAGATTTTTACACAATCTCCACACCCAGTGTAAGGCCCAAACTAGCATGCTTCACAGACTAAGCCAGCCAGGTGCCCCAGGAATTTGCCTTTCTAATGACTTCCTGGGTGGTATTGATGTTGCTGGTCCCCACACTAAATTTAAGCAACCCATGAGCTAAATCTATGGTTTCTATTTCCTTAGCTTCAGTTAAATGTGACCTGAAGAATGTTAAGTTTAGATTCCATCAGATATGTCATGGGAAATAAGTGCAAGAGGAAAAGGGGACAGGCTTTGTCTCTTTAAGGTCATATCTAGAACTCATTTTAAGGAAACAATGCCCTGTTAGAGGAGCCTTGTATCTTCACAGTGGCCCTCAACCCATGACTAGGGAAGGATAGTGTTCTAAACTGAAGGGAAGCAGCCTTGGAACTCAGAAGTTTTATTTTGTTTTTAATTTTGAATTTTTTATGTATTATTGAGACAGAGAAACAGAGCATGAGTGGGGGAGGGGCAGAGAGAGAGGGAGACACAGAATCTGAAGCAGGCTCCAGGCTCTGAGCTGTCAGCACAGAGCCTGATGTGGGGCTCAAACCCACAAACCATGAGATCATGACCTGAGCCAAAGTCAGCCACTTAACCAACTGAGCCACCCAGGTACTCAGGATCTCAGAAGTTTTAGCATCTGAGAGAAAAAGCATCAAGTTAGTAAAGTCACCATATTGGTGTGGGGTCAGGGGTCTCATTTCACTTGAAGAGCAAAGAAGGGGAAACCCCCAGAAATAATAATTCATGATGTTATGGCTCTTCCTTCTTCTGTGACAATGCTTTTTTTTTAAATTTATTTTAATGTTTATTTTGGGGAGGGAGGGAGGGGAGGGGGGGGAAGAGAGAGAGAGAGAGAGAGAGAGAGAGAATAAGCAGGAGAGGAGCAGAGATAGAGGGAGACAAGGAATCCGAAGCGGCTCCAGGACACAGAGCCCGACATTGGGCTCAAGCTTACAAACTGTGAGATCATGACCTGAGCTGAAGTTGGACACTTAACCAACTGAGCCACCTAGGCACCCCAATGTCTTTTATTTTTAAACAAATCTTTACCTGTCATATATTTCAGCCCTTCAACATTTACAAATAACATGTTTCCAAACTCGGCTTGGGTTGTCTTTACTTGCAAATTTAGACCAGACTTTTTTGGGAATTCATATGACAGTAATGGTAGAGGATGCATGGAATCTGTTTACTAAATTTACTTTCTTTAAGAAAAGATTGACAGGGAGAGGCTGGGGTCCAAAGAGATTATCAGGACATTATTTAGCTTTAGAAACAAAGAAAGCTCAAACCAGATGAAATTTCACAAGCTCTCCATTGATTTGTTTGCAAAGTCTGCACTAAGGAATCTTAGAGAAGGGTTAGGTGATGATATCACTGTTCCCTGATAATCCTCCTCAGTAATTATCCCCATTTTTGCCTCAGGGATCTAAACAGCTTGCATTAAAGCAGGTAGGTTATTTTGCAATCATTTTCCAGATAACTGCAGCTGAGTGTATCTGGACAAGTTAAAAACAAACAAATAAACAGCCCTATCAAAACAGAAAATGTTAAAAGCCATTGGAAGGAATACTACAATTGTTCAATCGTAAAGAATCTTAAAAGGTAGCCTTTGCACAGGGTGGAGGAAAAAAGTTATCTTAATTGTTTTGGGCTTGTTTTTATTATGAAGAAAATGTTACATTTTAGTATTTCCAAATAAAAGTAAACTACAGGGAGACATCTGAAGGCTATGCAGCCAAGCTGGTAACCCCAATAATATCAAATATTTACTGAGCACATACTCTGACCTTCACAACAACCCCATGAGGAAGTGCAGGCCTGGGGAGACCATGGTAACAAGCCCAGGGTCACATGGCAAGCAGCAGGACTGGCCTCCAGACCTGGGACTTCATCTGTCTGACTCCAAAGCCCCCTACAAGGCCAGAGAGAAGTAAAGAATTTGCAAAATAAAACAATTTGTTTTCTACATTGTTGTTGCTAATAGGGAGTAAGGTGAGAAGATGCAAATAGAATATTCCTTTGTCCAGTGTTCTGTACACAAGTGGAAGCTACAAAACGAGAGCTCTAGTCACTACGAGGAGCAATGCCAACTATCCCTACAGACCTCAGAACCCAAAACCAACCCATTTTGTTGCTGTCATTTGAGTAGTCATTGTCTACATTTCTTTGTGTCATTCAATCTGCTCATAGAGCCCTGTGCTCGACGCCCTTCCTTGTGTCTTACTAAATATAAAGCTCTTTCCCAGGTCTTCATAACCCAGAATGAGAAATCACTCCATTTATTAAAATGCTAAATTCTCCCAGCTCAGTAATTCTGATTTATTAAGGTAGAAAATAGATTTAACATATTACAAGGATGCTATGTCTGAAGTTCCCGAATGTCTCTCTAAACCTGCTCTTCCCTACCTGTTCCCAAACTCAGTAAATGGCATCTCTCAGCTTCTCAAACCATGAACATATGTCATCTTTGTTTCTTCCTCTGCATCTGGTCTACTGGCCATTCCAAAAACTGAAATCCACCTTGTATCTCAATTCCTTCCATTCTTGCCACCTCCCAATCCAGGCTACTGTCACCCCTCACCTGGGCAAGTCCACTCACCTCCTACATGATCTTCAGCAGTCAGGGCATTGTTTCCCTCCAACCCTTCAAAAATTTCTTTTTCTTTTAAATTATACACAACTATATAAATGCATTGCGGGAATATGAAAACAGCCCCCTAAAAGACATCCATGTCTTTTTAAAAAGTCTAATTACATGAAACAGAAGTTGGTGTTTTGATTTTTTACTTTGCTTTTCTGTTTGGTGTGTCATTGTAACTACTGTATTGTAAATGATGGAAAATAATCGCATATGTTAAAAAAATTCAAAACTTTATAAAGTAAAAAAAATAAAAAAAAAAAAATAAAAAAAAAATGTTTTAGTGTTTATTTCTGAGAGAGAGAGAGATAGACAGACAGACAGACAACAGGAGAGACTGAGTGGATGAGGGGTAGAAAGAGAGGGAGACACAAAATTGAAGCAGGCTTCAGGCTCCAAGGTGTCAGACCGTGACACAGAGCTCAAAATCACGAACTGAACCATAAGATCATGTCTTGAACCAAAGTCAGACAATTAACTGACTGAGCCACCCAGGTACCCCTATCCATGTCTTAATCCTACGCCTATAAATGTGACCTAAATTGGAAAAAGGGTCGTTGGAGATGTGATAAAGGATCTTAAGGTGAGGAGATGATCCTGGATTATCTGAGTGAGCCTCAGTACAACTCTTCTCATAAAAGAAAAGTAGAGAGAGATGAGGCACACATGGAAAAGGAGGAAGGAAGGTGATCATGGAGGCAGGCAGAGATTGGAGTGACACACAGACACAAGCCAGGGAATGAAGGTGGTCTCAAAAAGCTGGAAGGGGCAAGGAACAGATTCTCCTGAGAGACAAAGTCTTGCCAACACCTTGATTTCAGCCCTGTGAAACAGATTTAGACTTCTGGCCTCCAGAACTGTGTGAGAATAAATGTGTGTTGTTTTAAGCAACCAAGTTTGTGGCAATTTGTTATAGCAGACACAGAAACTAATATCCACTATCAATGTAAAGTTCAAAGATTATAGGTTAAGGTTTAAATACCTCTTGACCATCCCCCTCTCCTCCTACCCATTCTATTTTGCTCATCTTGGGTACCCATGGTCATCAATTTTGGGGTTTTATCAATCCAGTTCTTTTCCTATGCATTTATATGCATCGATGTACTGAAGAAAGATGCTTATTATTTTTATATTTTGGTGAACCCAAAGTGTTCTCCCAACATTTATGGCTAAGTTTTGTCTGCTTTCAAACTTTATATAAATGGGATAATGCTGTGTACATTCTTCTGTGACTTTTTTCTTTCACTCAACATCATGTTTCTAAGATTCATCCATATTGTTATGAGCACAGATCAATATAGTTCATTTGTTTTCTCTACTGTAGCATATTCCATTGCATGAACACACAATGTATTTTTCCATTTACATCCAAACTGATCTTAGGAAAGAGTAGCTCCATCGTAATATTCCCTGCTTGGAGCCCTCTAATGGCTTCCTACTGCAGTTTTAGAACATCAGACTCTTGGTGTGGCCCATCTTTGCTTCTTTTATCTCATTTTATTCCATTTTCTCTGACTGACAGACTGATTGGGCTCCTTGAACACACCAAATTCATTCCCACCCTAGGGCACTTTCTGTTGCCTCTCCCTGGATCACTGCACCCCCAGATGTTTGCATGCCTATCTTCTTTTCATTCAAACTCTCTCAAACTTCTTATCTCTACAGAATCCCTGACCACCTGACCAAAACTGGCCCCATTCTCACTCATTTGGTCCCCTAACCCTTGTTGTATTTTACTCCATGCACCTCTCCCTATCTGCACTTGCCTTTGGTATTTGTTTCCTGGTCTGTTTGTAACCCCAAACTGTAGCTCTCAAAAAGCACAAACCTTTCTTATCTGCCACTCCATTCCCAGCACCTAGAACAGTGCCCGGTATGCACACTACATGTGTTCAGCATACATTTGTCATATGTATTGGTCGGTAAGGGCTGTTCCATGGAATGTGAGAAGCTGTATGGGCATCTGTTGAAATGGGGTTTTAACTTGATCTCTAACTATGCCTTTCCCCTCTCTGATATCTTCAAGCAGGGTGGAGTGTGTGCTCTTGGGTGTCTAAGCCATTAGACCATCATTAGTGAAGCAGGGGGTGCTGGTTACCACATTAACCAGGCCTCACTTTACCAGAGGACAGGATCTACCCAAGCCTGTCGATGACTTGGGCAGGGTTCCAAAAGGAGAACAGGCTGTCCCCCAGCTAGGCCTGCCTTTGAAAAAACAAAACATCATTGAGACACCAAAGACCAGTTTGGGGGTTCAAAAATAAAACAACAAAAACTTCCAGAGCTTCTTATTACACTCCATGAATTTAGTTTCAAAATTTATTTAGTTTCATTGCAGACATGTAGCATTCATAATGCCTTATAGATAGCCCAAGTTTTGAACTTGAATTATTTCTTAATTCTCTATAGCCAGAAAATACTGACATAGACTGACCAACCAGAGGGCGAACTACAACATTTTCGGTGTCAACGATGCTATATGATCTTTAATAGTTTGCTGTACCTCTTTGAGCTCTATAGATTGTTTTTGTGAAAATTAAATATATTACTAATTGTAACATGCATAGATAACCAAGGTCCAAGCAAATGTTAGTTTTTTGTGTCATTATTGGGTTATTATCAGATGGTAGTTGCTCTAAGTCACTGTTGCCTCAATCTGAAGCTACTGCTAATTCTGAATGTTCATTTCTAAAGTCTGTTAAGAAAGCATAGGGGAAAAGGCAAGTCCTACAGAGATGTAAAGCTTCATTTATGACCCTGAACACAGTTTTCCATCATTTCACTGACTCTAATTCTACTGAGAAGGAAACCACGAAGGTACTACTTTTGTAATTCTTTTCCAAGCTGCTTCTGCTTCAGCAGTTTCTGTTCTACTATATCAAAGCATAAGAAGTGATATTGTTACCATGCCATATATGATAAACTGACTTTCCCAACTGGGCTCATGGTCTCTTCAGGGAAGGGCCCAAGAGTTACTCTTTTCCTATTATTGCATGGCACCTAACATGGCTTCCATGTACTGATGGAAATAACCTATCTACCTATTTATTATCTATCTATGCTTTAAGCTCAGGGCTTCTATTTCCTGTCCTCCCCATGATGGCTGCACATTCTCTGGGGGTATAAGTGGGCACTTCTGAGCTGGGTGCCCACTTCTATGAGTTGACCATCCTCAACTCACACCATCCCCACATCCACGACTGACTCTCTCCATGCTTTGCATCAACCCTGGTAGAGAACTCAGGAGTGTTATGCATTGCTACAAAACTAAAATAAAAACCAGAAGCCATTCTCACAAAGAATGTGTAGGTGTTAGGGACTTTGCTGTATGTGTTAGGGATTTCACTGAAGACCTATAGCGATGGGAAAGGTGTGCAGCACAGCACTGCAAATAATGTGTATTGTAATGTTGGACCCCTATTTCTCTTGCAGGTTTTTTGTTTGTTTGTTTCTCTGTCAATAAGTCTCATGTCACACGGTATGGCCCTCCTCTCTCCTCCCAGTCTCTCTGATCTGTAGCTGCTTAAAGACAAAAACAAAAAGAATTCTTCCATTTTACAAATAATTCTACTTTCTATAGTCCCCATCCCCAGGCTGGGCTTTGGCCACCCCCAAAGCCTTCTGCATGTCCTGCAATATCTGCTTAGGGCTCACACTTTCTAGCCCCCCATTAGGACTGGCTATAGGAAGGACACAGTGTCAGTATTCCTGGTCCCTCTGATGTGAATTACACCAGCCTCCTCAGCAGGCAGAAGAAGCTAAAGTCAGGAGTGGCTTAAATAATAATTTTTCACCACCATTTTAAAGGACATTTGTCACTGAGGCACAATGGCCTGACCTCAGAACATGACCAGACAGAGACTTCAGGTTCTTACTTTATTGTGTGATAGTTATTTAGAAGCCATTCTAGAGCAAACATGTTCTTGTAACATAACAAATCATTATCCAATTATTAGTTATAGATAATAACTCCTTGGCTGATTTGTGAACAGACTTTGTGTGAACAGCCACCTGAAGAAGTGGCTACCAGGGAGCCAGGCACTGACATTCTATGCCTCAGATTCTCATCTGATAGAGAGAGAAGGGACTAGATGAGTGCAGTAAATCCAGATTACAAATCATCGTGTGGTATGGTGCAGAAAAAGGCTGAGAGGCACTAAATATATTCCAGTAAAAACAGCAAAAATAAAATTATTTTCAGGATATCAAACATTAAATATGTTTTTATCTCTATATTTATAATTTCAACATCCATGCAATTTCCTGTGAGGAACTTAAATCTACCAAACTAGGAACACAAAGCTAGGCTAAAATGTAGCAAACACAATACATTTTCATTGAAGTCATCAAGTGAAATATTTTTCCCCAGAATTCAGACTGCCATACGTTGGTTCAGTTAGTATTGACCTTATATGTTTTTCCCATATTACTGAGCTAGACAAATCTGATACAAAATACCCTTTGGGCTTAGCCTAAAACAAGTCAGTACTTTAGTGCAGCTCATGGATTTACATGTTAAGAACAAATAAAAACAAGCTACCAAACTGAAAAACATCTATTTGACATTGAAATATTTTTCCTCTCTAGAATAAAGAGAAGTAAATATCCGTAGTTTTTCCTCACTTAAATTCTGTGATCAAGTGATTAAAGAGCCAAAAGAGAATAATTTCCCTGGTCTACAAAAGATTGGTTAATCATAACTAAAGTGTTCTTTTCCTTCATAACTCCCCCCAAAGCGACAACTTCAAAAATAACTCAAATATAAGGGATATAGGCGCACAAAATAAAAAATTTGAGGCAGAAACTCAAAATAAAGACACAATTTCAAAAAGTGAACAGAATATGGCACCACACACACACACACACACACACACACACACACACACACACACACACACACATACACACGCACGCATTCTAGACTGTGTTCATTCCTAGTAACACAAGAGATACTTTATATTTTCTTGGCCATGTTTAAGCCATTCAAGCACTGTTGCTGTAATTTTGTTGTCACTTCATAACCTTTATTTCACAGTTTCAACTTTTAAAAGAACTTTATTCATCACCCCAACTCAAAAACTGGTAGGCACATTTTAAGTATGCTGCCACCAAGTGGCAGTCCTGCTACAATCACCTTAGTCGAACAAAAACCTTTGGCTTTGCCTGCCATTCAAAAGTAGATCTCTACCAACACCTTTCTCTTTATAGCCTTATTAGGCCTCCTTACCACCTTATTTTCCTACCAGTGATACATCAAAAACAGAACTTGTGGCAGAACTTGTTAAAACTAATTTCTATAGAGGACTTAATTAGTCACATCAAGCTCTTGACTACCTTAGCAGTACACTCGGATCTTTCAGCCTTGTAAACTGTCTCAATGATGCTTAAAAGAAAAAAAGTGGGGGAGGGGGGATAGTGCGTAAACTGCTTTCCAAAGGCACCTACATCCCTTACAGAGAGCAGATCTCTTTTAAACAATGAAAAGTTATTATATTTTTTTGATAGAAATGTAATTGGTTTCATGACAGGGGAGTATTCATATTGCTTTGGGGGCATATTTTATAATGCATTCAAATGCAAAACAATGTGCACAGCCTCTAGAAGAGTATGACAATGGGGTGATTTTAAAAGTAATATTAATAAATTGGCCACAGAGGTTCTTTTCTAATGTAGAATGTCTAAACATCTCCTGTTTTTTCTTTCATACTCTTCTTCCACCCCATCCTCTGCCTCTTCCTTCCTCAGTCTCTCATTAGCCTCTCTTTTCTCTGTTTAACCTTTTTCAATGCCTGGCTTTGCCTGCACTTCGCTGCCTGGACTCACCACCCAGCCTGTTTCTAGTCAAACTCCCAGGAGATGGGAGAAGCTCCCAAATTCAGCATCTCCTAAAACCTCTGCCTATTCCCAGCAATTGCAGGAAGCCCCACTGGCAGTACTGCTCCATGAGAGAAAAGTCTGTGGAGACACAAATGTGTGTATCTATTGCAGAATGATGAATATTGATTCACCCACTAATGTTTAAAATCTGTATATGTTATTGTCTCTCTCCTTCTCTGCCATTTCCATAGATTTGGAAGACAGGAAAATTACCTCAGACTCAAATTCTATCTCTCTGAAGTTTTTTGGCATGTAAGTTAGGGAATTAGACAAGTTGAAATATGAGGTACTTTCCAGCTTAAAATTAACAGATGTGACCCTTAACAAATAAATTCAAATAATTTCTGATTGAAAATAATACTTAACAAAATGTCATCTTTGGGATGCCTGTTATGTACCACACATTAATATACTATATAATCATAATAATTAACATCCATTTTGTGCCAGCCATATATACAAAGCACTTGATATAAATTGTCTCATTTGCCCCTTCAAGATTAAGAGACATGTACTCTCAGATTCCCCTCTTTGATAATGAGGAAATTGAGGCATGACAAATAATGAAAAGTTTGTTCAAGGTCACACAGCTAGTAGGTGGTAGAGACAAGATATGACCCCAATCAGTCTGACTCCAGTAGGCAAGGTCTTAGTCACTACTCTCTACTCAGAACAACTCTACAAAAGTGGTATTATTATCACACCATGTAGTAAATAAACATTTGCACACTGAGTTACTTCCCAGAGAAAACTATCAAGTCACTACACAGAAATATACACTGGTTTTTGCTGTAGTTGTTTCTTAAAACTGAGGGCATCATGATCATGTGTGAATTGACATCCAAATAGAAACATTAGGGAAAGAGAAATAGAACCATCTTCAGCAAATATACAATCAACAGGATGTTTTACATACATTAAGATTTTATAATAGAACTTATATAAAAAACATGTTACAACATATATAAAAATGTGTTGATGTTATAACATTAAACACAAAAACATCATTAGGTTTTTATCATATTTTTTCTAGAAATTCTTTTTATCAATGTGCTTACTCCTTACTCATATTTTACTTCATCTTATAAAATGCATTATTTTGTGGCTGATACTTCCAAAACCTGAAGGTATTTTTAAGGTCTTATTTTGTTACCTGTTGTTTCTGCTGGCTTTTGCTAATAATGTCTTATTTCTTGAATGTTTAGTGATTTTTTTATTATAAAGAGCTAACTGCCTGTGTAAAAATCTTTGAGGCATAGGATAAATGTGGATTCCTCAAAAAGAGATGAGCATATGCTTCTGTTTGTGAATGGAGAATGGAAAATGTTAAAGAAAGTTACCATCTTGAGATATTTTAGGTCACCCAGGTAATGTAAATTTGGTCTACAAAGATTAATGACAGATGGCTTATGGTTACTAATCTTCAAGAAAAAGTTTTTCCCTACTACTTCATTACCAAAGATTGAGTCAA
Organism: Suricata suricatta; assembly: GCF_006229205.1. Classification (NCBI taxonomy): domain Eukaryota; kingdom Metazoa; phylum Chordata; class Mammalia; order Carnivora; family Herpestidae; genus Suricata; species Suricata suricatta. The sequence goes on along the minus strand of NC_043703.1, from coordinate 110,173,169 downwards.
TTTTTTTCAAAGTCCTAAGAGGATAGAGAAATTGTTAGTTTTAATTGTAATTCATCCTGACACTGTCAGTACAGATCCACGGAGCCCCAGGTTTCTGGATGGTTATTCTACTAGATTCCCTACCTAGGATGAGACATGAGCTTTGTCTTCCAAGCCCCAAGCCCCATGAGACCTTGAGAAAGGACTAGTTTTACCCAGAAAATGCCCTCATAGTAGTGCTTGTAGACACTAGGTGTGAGCAGTACAAGGAATGCCCTGAAGCAGAGTCCCAAGTCCTTGAATGGGAATGACAGAGATATGAGCAGGAGGCAAGGAAGGTGGTTGTGGGGGGAAACCTTACACACTGTAGGTCCTGTAAGCCCAGGAGCTCAACTTCCAGACCTTGTGGGTTTCAAGACCTTGGGCCTGACAGACAGAAGAGCAGCAAGTGAAGAAGAGGAGCTCTCCTCTCTCACCTTGGGGTCCAGGGTTAACTCCTAAACTCATTTAAATATATTTGCATCATGGGCACAATCCCCCACCCCTAATGGAGAAAGGCTTGCTTGGGTTCTGGTACAAACCTTGTACCAGGTCAAAAATTCGCCCTCCCAATCTGTGGGACGGGTTTCCCAAATGTTTGGAAGCAACCCCTGGTTAGAGACCACCCTACTGTAGGTCACATACCCTTCCATCCCAGAAAGACCCAGCAATTTCCAAACCCAAAACAACCAAGGAGCAGGTTCTACCTCTCAGAACCTGCCTGCTCTTCAACCTTGAGAGTATACTTCCACATTAATAAATTGTTTTGTGCTTGCTACTTTCCTTCCCGCTGTCCTTACTCTGAGTGTGGATCCCCACATAAATCTTCTTGTGGGGAATCCAAAGACTGAGATTTCTACTCACACAATGCAGATACTCCCTCACTCCTGAGAATAGTAACTGGATTCCCACCTTCACTCAGTTTTGTGCCTGAATATTCCATAGTTTCTTGCAAGCGCATGGGCAAGTTATATAAAAAATCAGCAAAGATGAAGTCAAACTTTTCACTTTTCACAAATAACATGATACTCTACATGGAAAACCTGACAGACTCCTCCAGAAGCCTACTAGAACTGATCTATGAATTCAGTAAAGTCCCAGGGTGCAAAATCAACATACAGAAATTGGTTGCATTCTATACACCAATAATGAAGCAACAGAAAGAGAAATCGAGAAACTGATCCCATTCACAATTGCATGAAAAACCATAAAATACCTAGGAATAAACCTAACCAAGGATGTAAAAGACCTATACGATGAAAACTATAGAAAACTTATGAAAGAAATTGAAGAAGACACAAAGAAATGGAAAAACATTCCATGCTCATGGATTGGAAAAATAAACATTGTTAAAATGTCATTATTACTCAAAGCAATCTACACATTCTATGCAATACCAATCAAAATTGCACCAGCATTCTTCACAAAACTAGAACAAACTATCTTAAAATTTGTATGGAACCACAAAAAACCCTAAATAGCCAAAGTAATATTGAAGAAGAAAACCAAAATGGGAGGCATCACAATCCCAGACTTTAGTCTCTACTACAAAGCTGTCATCATCAAGATAGTATGGTATTGGCACAAAAACAGACCCATAGACCAATGGAATAGAATACAGAACCCAAAACTTAACCCACAAATGCACCGATAGTTAATCTTTGACAAAGCAGGAAAGAGTATCCAATGAAAAAAAGACAGCCTCTTTAACAGATGGTGCTGCGAGAACTGGACAGCAACATGCAGAAGAATGAAACTAGACCACTCTCTTACACCATATGCAAAAATAAACTCAAAATGACTGAAGGACCTGAATGGGAGACAGGAAACCATCAAAACCCTCGAGGAGAAAGCAGGAAACAGCCTCCTTGACCTCAACTGCAGCAATTTCCTACATGACACATCCCCAATAGCAAGGGAATCAAGAACCAAAATGAACTATTGGGACCTCATCAAGATAAAAAGCTTCTATACTGCAAAGGAAACAATCAAGAAAACTAACAGGCAACCAACGGAATGGGAAAAGATAGTTGCAAATGATGTATCAGATAAAGGGCTAGTATCCAAAATCTACAAGGAACTCACCAAACTCCACACCCGAAAAATGAATAATCCAGTGAAGAAATGGGCAGAAGACATGAACAGACACTTCTCCAAAGAGGACATCCAGATGGCCAATGGACACATGAAATGATGCTCAGCATCACTCATCTTCAGGGAAATACAAATCAAAACCACACTGAGATACCACCTCACAGCAGTCAGAGTGGCTAAAATGAACAAATCAGGAGACTATAGATGCTGGCGAGGATGTGGAGAGACAGGTACCTTCCTACACTGTTGGTGGGAATGTAAACTGGTACAGCCACTCTGGAAAACAGTGTGGAGGTTCCTCAAAAAAATATCAACAGAACTCCCCTATGACCCAGCAATAGCACTACTGGGGATTTACCCAAGGGATACAGAAGTGCGATGCATAGGTTCATAACAGCACTTTCAACAATAGCCAAATCCTGGAAAGAGCCTAAATGTCCATCAGCTGATGAATGGACCAAGAAGATGTGGTTTATATATAAAATGGAATACTACATGGCAATGAGAAAAAATGAAATCTGGCCATTTGTAGCAAAGTGAATGGACCTCAAGGGTGTCATGCTAAGCGAAATAAGTCAGGCAGAAAACAGATACAATATGTTTTTACTCACAGGATAACAGGAGAAACCTAACAGAGGACCATGGGGAGGAGAACGGGGGGAAAAGAGTTAGGGAGAAGGTGGGAAACAAATCATGAGAGGCTCCTGAATACTGAAAATGAACTGAGGGCTGAAGGGGGGGTGGGGGAGTGATGGTCATGAAGGAGGGTACTTGTGTGGAAGAGCACTGGGTGTTATATGGAAACCAATTTGACAATAAACTATATATGAAGTTGAAAAATAATTCTTCAAAATTTTAGTATATTCAGTTGTTTTCAGTGGAGGGTCAGTTTAGGTACTTGCCCACCATTTTGCCACCTGGCTACGTAATTTTATGTCACTGAAACACAATTTCCATACACATACAATGGAGTCAAACTTAATAATATTAAATGTACTGCTTGTCATTAAGATTGTATGAGATTAGCCAGGTCCTAAGTAAATATTAGCCGTAATTGCTATCCTTTCTTTACTCATTCATAAATATCTATTAAATGCCTACTGTATGTAAGACACCATTTTAGATGCAAAGGGCATAAAAGATTTAGAGAAAGAGAGGAAAAAGTAAGGTAAAGATGCAGGGAAATAGAAATATGACTCAGTATTTAAAGTTTCTGAAGCCCTACCTACATAGGGGAGGCCATAACCACATACTCTGATTCAACCCCAATGGTCTCCCTAGGCCAAACAGAACTTGGGTAAAGAGCCTCAGAGTATCTTCAAGGCACACAGGATGTTTTGTGAATTAGCAAGTTAAAACCAGAGAACCTCTGATAGTACTGGGGCCAGAACAGAGTGGGAAATTATTGCCTTTCATCATAATTTTTCTGAACTGACTTCTTACTGTGTAAATATACTGCTTTGATGAAAAAGAATATGAAAAAAAATTCCCACAATCATACCCTTGGTGTACGGCCAATGAATTTTAATGAGTAATATGTATATACATTGGCAGAAATGGCCTAGGGCCTATATTGGTCAACATCTCCTAAAGACTCCCTAGCACTGAAGGCCTTCTATAAATATTTTAAGACCAAGTGAGTGGGTAAGTGACTAGAGCAATGAATGAAATGAATTCATGTTAAAAAAGGCAATGGGTAGTGGTTAAGACTGGAACATACATATTCTACACGGTATCTGCAAAGGAATTACAAAAACACTATCTCCCTGGGGGCATACAGCCCTGTACCAGGGTGGAGGCTTGGCAAACTGAACTCGGGCTGAATCTCAGCTCCCATTAGTCCTCTTAGCTGGGCCCCTTTCTCCAGTGAAAAACCTGCTCAACTGTACAAGGCAGCTCTTAACTAATTGCATAGGTTTAGAGCCAGATGCAGAAGTTCAAATCTTATGTCCTCTTTCCAGCAACACTATGACTTTAAGACCAGTTATTAGGCCTCTAGTTTCCTCATCAGTTGTAAGTTGTGTGGAAATAACAGCACCTGACAAAACAGGCTTGTAATGAGGATCTAATAAGTGCATACAACACAGCACCGACAACATTATTTTTAGAGAGTAAGTGGTCAATTAACGTTGGCCATATTCCTGCATCGCTCACTTTGGGCACATCTGCAAAATGTATTTCAGTTTGCATAAAGCCTTAGCTGTAGTCTATATGTGGATTTTATTTTTCTGTGAACAGAGCATTGAACATAAAGACTGAAAACCTCTTTTCCACTGATATCTGTGCCACACTTCAACTCAAATCTAAGTGACTTGGAGACGCTTACTTCACCTTCTTAAGTATTGAGTTTCTTTGTATCTTAAAGAGTTGGGGGGAGAGAGAGGGATGTAAGATTTGAGAGACTATTGAATGCTGAAAATGAACTGAGAGTTGAAGGGGAAGGGGGAGGGGCGAAAAGAGGTGGTGGTGATGGTGGAGGGCACTTAAGGGGAAGAGCACTGGGTGTTGTATGGAAAACAATTTGACAATAAACTATTAAAAAAAAAAAAAACTATACTGCCTCATAGCCTAGCTCTAAAGTTTAAATGAGACTGTGGTATAAAAGTGTTTTCATTATAAAGAATGATGTGATTAGAAGGTATTAGAAGTAACCAAAGAGCATAAAGCATAAATCCATTCCTACTCTTCTCCTACACCCACAAACACAGGAAGCATTCAGTAGATACTTCTAGGTTAGTAAATAAAGTTGTCAATGAATGAGAGTTTAACAGTGTTTTTCAAAAGGATTTATGAGTCATCTACCTCAATATTACCTGGGGAAGTTGTTTTAAAAAATCCTGGGGAGTAGACCACATTAGTAGTTCACAGCCTTCACTGAACACTAAACTGGCTGGAGGAGCTTTAAAAACTTCTGATGCCTGTGTCTCACTCTCCAGAGCTGAATAAAATTGGTCTGGGAGTGTGGTCCAGGCTCCCAGATTTTTAAAGCTCCCTTGGCTGATTCTAATGTCCAGCCAAGGTTGAAAATTGCTGCTCTAATTTAATAAGCCTGAACAGTAAGGCAGACACTGATAAGAAGCAACTCAAAAGTCATTTCCAGGGGTGCCTAGGTGGCTCAGTCAGTTAAGTGTCTGATTTCAGCTCAGGTCATGATCTCACAGTTTGTAGGTTTGGGCCCTGTGTCAGGCTCTGTGCTGACAACTCAGAGCCTGGAGCCTGCTTCAGATTCTGTGTCTCCCTCTCTCTCTGCCCTTCCCCCACTCATGCTCTGTTTCTGTCTCCCTCTCAAAAATAACAAACATTAAAAAAAATTTTTTTTTAATTTTTAAAAAAACTTATTTCCATCCCCATTATCCCTTGCCACCCACCTCTATGAAACTTGGAAAGAAAAACAACGCATTTTCCCCCCAGCTTTCACTAAGGTTAGGGGAGACCATGTGCCCAGGTCTGGGTCAAAGGTCAGAAGTCTGCTGGGTTAGAGGAAGAGGCTTCTTCAATGCTTTCACTGTTCTGATAAAAAGAGACCAATCTGCTTTATGTGCCACACCTTGCTTACCCTCCTCCTTCCTCATTTGAACACCCATGTGTGGCCGGACCTGCCAAGAACCATAAGAAAAAAGGCCAACCAAGAGGTCCTCAGAGGTGTCAGCCTTGACATTGTTGAGCCTCTGAATTAACTTCAGGATTGACCTACCTCTGACCTTCTTGTTACGGGAGAAAAACAGACTCCTATTAAGCCACCAAAATCCAGCATTCTCTAGCATGCAGCTGAACACAATCCTAAATGACAGAAATAGATTCTATTTTCTTACGCCCCAATCTACAGTGAAGACACAAATACATTAAATACATTTATGTTAAAAGTTTATTTACAGAGTGATGAGTCTGCCTGGGAAGGAATTTAGAGTGGCTTACTTGAAGGTGCGGCCTCCTATAACTAAAAACTCTCAGAGATTGTCCTACCTGTTGAAACACCCATAATGTAAGTGGGAGAAGGGGTTTTCACTGAAGGAGTTCCTGGACAGCTTTCCTCTTTAATTGTTCCTTTACAGAACTGCACAAATAGGTACATTAGGGACAAGCATTAGAGAAAGAGTACACCCTCCATTCCCAGCCAGCCCACCACTCCCAACCTTGGGTGACTGCTCTAGGAGGAATAACTAGGTTTATCCCTGGTTGACTGCAGCAGCTGTTTCAGAATTGCCTGGCAAATAGCTAGCTAGTCCAGCACTTCTCTGGCCATCTCAGCTATCTTGTCTTCCCACCAAGTTTCCTGGTACTATTAGCATAGCCAAGTCACTCCTCTGGGTGGGGGACATTGCCTACAAGATGTCTGTACTCTCTAGCAGGGCCCCTCATAACGGCAAAAGCCCTCATTCTCACACTCTCTGTCAGAGGCTCCTCACTCCCAAAATACCTATAAAAAGGGAGAGAAACAAGAGAGTTCTTCTCCTAGAACATGACTTCTAGAGTGTCCAACTGTGTCCAGCCACCCATAGGCCTCTCCATGGGATGGCAGATGAAAGAAACTGTGCTTATCCTATTGCTGACCCTCTGCCCCTAAGTTCTAGTCTGTATCTTACAACATTTATAGCCTTTCTTGGGCCCTTTGCTTCAGACAAAAGGTTCCCTGTACTACTCTGAGCTATCTAAGCTTCTTTCTCCCTCTCCCCACCTCTTCCCTTGGGATCTATATCAGGCTAGTCACTCAACCTCTATCTATTATAAAATATCATCTTGTGTTCTCTTACTCAAAGAAGTTTAAATGTACTCTCATAAAATTCAAAATTTATGAATTGGTATGGAAGGAAGGCTCATACTGTATTGTGAACCCTAACTGCCTTTCCATCATTGTCCCCTATCCTTCTCAAGAGAAGCATTGGTACCATACTGCTTTGCTTCCTGCTTCACAAACACAATATGAAAATCCCAACAAGATTCCTGAAGTCAAGGTAAAGCATGGTATTTGACAAAACTGTCCAACCATTGCAATTTTAATTGTTGAAATATGGTTTCCCAGGATCTGCTTCAAGAAAGCTTGATCTTTTAGTTCTAGGATAAAGTTTGGGGATTTTTCCTTTTCACCAAATGTACTTTCGGCGGCTCAAATTTAAGAAAGATGATGACTAGTTAAGAGAAAGAAATGCCCTTCTCCTACCTCCTACTGTTCAAAGCCTAACTATCCTTCAAGCCTGCCCCAGTTTCGCATCCCCCAAGGCCCTCAAAGTACTTCAATTCATGGTGCCCTCCGCATGTCTTTCACTCACCTTCACCTGGCCCCAAGCAGTTTTTCCCATTGCTGGGTTGCTGACCTTTCCTGTGAGTGCATGCTTTATCTCATTAACTGAAGAGTCTTTAAACAGAGGTGTGCATCAGAATTACTTGGGGAAGCATTTTCAATGTGCAGATATCATGGTGGCTTTGTTCCTGTAGACTTTATTCAGAAGATTCAGCATGATTCCAAGGCAACTGGACTTTGAAAAAGCTCTCCAGATGATTCTGGTGAGTGCCCATTATCTTTTACCTTATACCACAATTGGGGAATTCTTGCATTCATCATATTATGAGATTCTTGAAGGCAAGGGCAAAGGCTATGTCTGACATTTCCTTCTAGTTGTCACATGGCTTACTTCATCATTTGAGTTTGATGAAATGAATATTTAATCAGGATACATGAGGGGCCTTGAGTGTCAGACTTCTCCTCAGGTCATGATCTTGCAGTTTGTGGGTTCTAGCCCCATGTCAGGCTCTGTGCTGACAGCTCAGAGCCAGGAGCCTGCTTCAGATTCTGTGCCCTCCTTCTCTCTGCCCCTCACCCTCTCACGCTCTGTGTCTCAAAAATAAACATAAAAAAAAGATGCATGGACTATTTGAATGATTGAATGATGACCGATTTAAAAGGGTTGGAAAAAAAAGCCTTCTGCAGTGGCCAACAACTTTCATTCAGCTTCTGTTCCTAGCCCATGCACCCACAATCTCTTTGCTACAAATTCTGAAATGTCTGACAAAGCTATTTGTTCCAGGTGTGAGAATGTAAGTACTAATAGTCAAATAACAGTTAAGAGGTGCCAAATACTTTTGACATATGGATGACCTCTCACTTTTCCCAGAGCACCCCATCAAGGGCTCCCGACCCATGTCAGAGGTCACACACATTGGAAAATCTGGGGGGCATTTCCAGAGGCACAGTCAACATGAACCTCCAACTGCCATGGAGCTACCTCAAAGGCTACTCTGACATTCTTCAAAAAAAAATCTTTTTAACAAAACTGAAGTGGAGCTGCTTTGACTCTTACATTAAGGGGCTATCCAGTAAGTAACAAAAAAAAAGGGGGGTGGGTGGGAAGCAAAGGATAGTGCATTACATAGATCAGTCCTGGCAATGGGATAGAATAATATGGCCGCCCACGTGGTGCTCTCTGTAATTCTAACATTGCAGGAAGTTCTGCTTGCTGAAAATCTCTTCTCCTCTGGATTGTCAAGGAATCCGTTGCAGCAGTTCATTAAAATGTAGTGGGTTGTTAACAAACAGGTATTATTAATATCTCACAGTGATTGATTTGTCATGTTGGTTTTAGTTACCCATCTGGGCTTTAAAGGAAAGAATTTAAGATGAGTAAGTTTTAACTAAGAGACACTGGTAAGGGCAATAAGGTTAACTATGCCATGCCAGTGGAGGTTCTGGCTATCAAGAACATGAAAAAAACGAAGAACCAAGAAGAACTAGGGGAAGGTAAAGGAAGGTGCTGAAAGAAAGTGATTTAAGAATTAGATGGACATGGGGCTGATTCTGGCTGTCAGCATTACAGAAAGCACTGGGAACATAGATGTTTGGAGTGCTATGGTTGGGATTACGAAAGTGGTGTTCTAGGAAACCGTTTGAATCTAATTCCCAGGATCTAAAAGGGACCAGCCAGTTTAAACCTCCAAATAGGAACAAAGTATGATTATTGTTCAGAAACTACTGGTTTAACTCATACACAGACCATCCATCACAGATGGGAGTCACCCAGTAGACCTGTTTGCTTCACTCCAAACTTCTGTATTCACTCTTTTGGACTATAAAACACACTTAGTTTAAGTGGACTTCTCTTACTTCACCTTTATTCCTCAATGAACTCATACAACAGTTCAAACTTTCATTAGGCTAAACCCACATCACTGCTACTATTTATGTAAGGAATAAACTATTTCTCAATACTGAATTGAAAAAAATAAGAAACCCTTCAAGGAAGACCAATAAAATAAAGGAGGAAGGAAATAAAGAGGGAAAGAGGAGAAACAAAGAAAGAAAAAGGAAGGGAAAGAGGGAGGAGGAAGAGAGGAAGAGACCCAATGTTTCACAGTATTTGTATGATCTAGGAAGTCCCCATGGCAGAGGTACAGCCTGAGTTCAGTAGAAATTGATAGCAAAAGCCAAGAGACAGAAAGACAAAGATGGATGCAGTCTTTATCATGACCAGTCTAAGGTTCTAACCTTGAGTACCTTCCTCAAATCCAGAGAATCTCTCCCACCCAGTGTTTACTAGTTTTTTCAGCTACTGCCAGGATACTATGTCTGTCACTAAGGTCTTTTTTTTTTTAATTTTTTTTACATTTATTTATTTTTGACAGAGACAGAGCATGAACAGGGGAGGGGAAGAAAGAGAGAGAGACACAGAATCTGAAGCAGACTCCTGGCTCTGAGCTAGCGGTCAGCACAGAGTTTGATGCAGGGCTCGAACCCATCAACCATGAGATCATGACCTGAGCTGAAGTCTGATGCTCAACCAACTGAGCCACCCAGGCATCCCTGCCACTAAGGTCTTTAAAGTAGATGTTCTCAGAATCTGCCTGGGGTACTGGACACAAAGATCTCAGCAGTAGTCCATGTCTTAACAGAAACCAAAATTCTCTGTGAATCCCAACATCCCTATCAAAGGAGGATCTTGTGTGTAAACTACTGTATTTATGGCTGTATCAGACCCCTTTCCAAAAGAGCCAGAATGACTTAAAAACTCTGCAGACATAAAAACTTGGGGCCTTAAAGGATCATACCCAGGGGAATACTTCCTGGGTCATGAGAAAAGACTTCTTTTTTTATTATTTTCATGTATGTAAGAGGTTCCACAGTGCTAATCTCCTATTGTACTAATCTATACACCTCCCCTTGAAACAGCCCCTTCTCATTCTACTTATGACCATGAGTGAGCACATACATTTTGAGCTTTAGGTCCTGGAAATTAACAATAAAATTTGCAAAGCAAACTGTGATGCCCATTTTATTAAGAAGCTATGATCCCCATTAACACACAGTGAAGTGGTTCCATGAATGAGCTTCAAGCCCATCAGCTGTGCGTCGGAGTCCATCTATGTAACAGAAGAAAAGTTGTGTAGGATGTCTGAACCTCAGTTCCTCATCTGGACAAGGCATACAATAAAGAGCTACCTCATAGGGCTATTTCAAAATGGATTTGATAATTTAAATGATAGTTATTTTGATGGTAACTAAGTTTTACAAGGTTCTGGAATCCCTTGTGGCGCACTGGTCCAGGAGTCCAAAAGCCTAGGCTCTATGCCCAGCTCTGTCATAAATTAGTCATGTGGCTTTGTTTTATCTTTTCATTCATTAGGTTTTAGTTTCCTCACTTGTTAAATGCAAGTCCTCAACTAGCTGGCACTCTACTAGCCAACTAGAAATATACTGATTTTTCTATAGAAGACACCATTTCTGAAAGAAGTTGGAGAAAACTGTGATCACCACAGAGATGTCATGTGAGGGAAGTGACGCCTTCTGGAAGTCTCAAAGATCATCTTGATGAACTTCAAGGCTCTGGTAGAGAGATATGAGTTAGTTACTTCAACCAAAAAGAGAAAGCTAAACATGTCATTTCCAAAATGTGAACTCCATGTCTACCTTTTCTTCTGGGCCCCTGATAGACCATTCCCTTTTAATTGTTTCTAAAAACTAGATATAACCCTATCTGACCACCCCATTCTCCCATCCTCACCCCCCAACCCATCCCAATGAGCCATGATCTTCAGCAGAACTGGTTTAGTGAAGGTGTTGAGTAGGGAAGTTCACTTCATCAACATTAGATGGATCAAGAAAACCACTGAGGTCTAGCATTGGGTGAAGAGTAAAGGTAACTAATAAAAAAGAGGTGATTTGGACAGAATTTCAAGAGAGACTCAAACACTGTATTTCTCAACAATGATAAGAAGGGATAAAGTCAGACTCCCACTACGTGTAGTAGTATAAAGAGGAAAAAAAAAAAAAAAACTAGAGACACTTTAGAGCTAAGAGCTCTAAAAAAAAGGCTGATTTAAAGTGTGACCCTGAATGTTGACTCTTTAGACATGAAGTATAGGTACTTACCATGTAGAATTCTGAAATTTGTGTTTCTTTATGAAAAAGTATGCAAGGAGAGATACATCAGAAATAACAATTTTCAAAGAAATGAAGAAAACTGCAAAGAAAGAGTATCCTTCATATGTATTCTTACTTGTTTGAATCTTCCTGGCCATACTAAAAAACAGCGATCAAGAACTGGCAGGTAATTTACAAAGTAATCTATCCAAAGTCGTGACTCCTATAGGCAAAGTTTCATCCTCATTTACCTATGAAGAACAAAGAAACCGAAAACATTAACTAAAGACACATGGTTATACCTGTAGTTAACAATGAATGGCAGGGGGAACTGAAATGTACAAAGAGTGATGTTTTATAAGGTTTTTAAATCCTGAAGATTTCTTAGCATCCTTTTGGTAATGAAAGAATTAGTATCAGTTCAGTTTTTGCCAGGCACCAGCCTAGATCAGTACTTCTCAAACTTGGACATGCATTAAAGTCATCTAAAGAACCTGTGAAAACACAGACTGACTGTTGGGCCCCACCCCTAGAGATTCTGACTCTGTACATCTGGAATGAGGCATGGGAATTTGTAATTCCAACAATTTCCCAGGAATGCTCATACAGCAGATCTGGGAATGGTCCCAATCATTTCTTGGGGTCTATTTCCCTACATCACTTATTGGGGTCTAAGTTTTGACGACTAGTAGACTTCCTCAGTCCAACTTACTCTATCCAGGGCAGAGAGGGAGTAACTTCCCACACAGGTTGAGGAAACGTGGTACCAATTCTGTTGTCAGTAGAAAGATGTCCATGGCATAATGGTGTAAGCAGAGTCAAGAAAGCAATTTAACCCGAACACACTAGCAAAAGAGCTAGGGAAATGATGCATGTGTTTCTTTGCATTTAGAAGGCTTTGTCACTATAAACATGAATTCTATGGAAAACAAAATGAATCTAAACCCACATATTTCAATAATAACACTGAATGTAAATGGACTGAATGCTCCAACCAAACGACACAGGGTAGTAGAATGGATAAAAAAACAAAATCCATCTATTTGTTATCTACAAGAGACTCATTTTAGACCTAAAGATACCTTCAGGTTGAGAGTAAAGGGATGGAGAAATATCTATCATGCAACTGGAAGCCAAAAGAAAGCCAGAGTAGCCATACTTATTCAGACAAACTTAACTTTAAAGTAAAGGCAGTAACAAAAGATGAAGAAGGCATTATATAATAATTACCGGGTCTCTCCATCAGGAAGAGCTAACAATTATAAACATCTATGAGCCAAATTCAGGAACGCCCAAATACATAAAACAATCACAGACAGAAACAATCTTATTGATAAGAATCTGCTAACTGCAGGGGACTTTAATACTCCACTGACAGCAATGGATAGATCAACCACACAGAAAATCACTAAAGAAACAATGGACCTGAATGACACATTGGAACAGATGGAATTGATAGATATATTTAGAACTCTGCATCCTGAAGTTAGGAAATTCACCTTCTTCTCGAGTGCACATGGCACATTCTCCAAGATACATCACATACTGGGGCATAAAGCAGCCCTCCATAAATATAAACAAATTGAGATCATACCATGCACACTTTCAGACCACAATGCTATGAAACTTGAAATTAACCACAGGAAAAAGGCTGGAAAACCTCCAAAAATGTGGAGGATAAAAAACCACCCTATTAAAGAATGATTGGGCTAATCAGGCAATTAGAGAAGAAATTTAAAAATACGGAAACAAATGAAAACAAAAATAAAACAATCCAAAATCTCTGGGACGCAAAAAAAAAAAAAAAAAAAAAAAAAAGAAGAAGGCTTTGTCACAACACTATGCTAAACCCTATGGGGCCTAGAGTAGGTACTATTATAGCTTAGAAATAATACATAGTTTCTATAAATGTCTTCCTTCCTTCCCTCCTTCGGGAATCACTGAGTTAAAATTTAAACAGACCAAATTAAATTGGCAAAATACAAGTTGAAACTCACCTCAAGACTATTTACCTTGAAGGCCACCATTCTATTTTTCCTGGGCTTTTTTCTAATGGGAAGGAATGGAGATCCATCTTGGAATTTTACCAGCATCCCTTACAGTGGTAACCTCCTGCAACTAAAGCCCCTACTCCACCCTATCAATATGCAAGACTTTAGGGTTTGGCCAGCACAAAGACAAGGACAACCATCAAAGTCAGGGTTGGGGGAATCATCCATCTCGCTGTCAATGGCATGCATCACTTTGATGCTTCAAGCTCTATATACACACATCATTTTGTGTGATTTATGGCCCTAATTAGATCCCAGTGGCAGTATTCCATCAGCTAACAATGCATATCCTAATCACCTTTTCTTCATACAAATGATTTCCTTAACTTTGCATGCATAACTTAACAGCTTTTATTTTAAAAACTCATGTTAACAGCTTTCCTGTGGTAACCAGTAGGGGTGCTATGATAAGAATCTAATTTGCTGTAAAAATGACTCATTTGTCAAATAAGCATTAAAATAATTGTTCCCCTTTTGACTGTTACCCTGCTGTTTCCAGTCATTTTCCAAAACTAAATTATTTACTCATTTGAAAGTTCAGCTGTGCATATTTTAATTGATATTCCCTCATAGGACTCATATTGTTAATGACAATAATTAACCCAAAAAGGCTGCTAAATAATTATGCTGGAAAGATATGAAGTATTTGCACAGAAAGTAAAATCAGCATTTGAAAAACTATCAAAATGTAAAACTTTCATATTTTATGGCAAAGCACAGTAATAGTTCATAATCAAATTAAAGAGAAAGGGAAAATGTAGATTATATGATTTGATGCAGAATACTTTATGTTTTCAATATAGAAAAGTAGTCTAGCTAACAAGATTATTCTGTCATCTCAGTAAGCTCCTAATATTACTATTCTATCTGGCAATATAAATTGTTCTCCAGCACTTAGCATGGCTTGGAATAGGAGCAAACTTGCTCTTAATAACAATACCTAACACATATTCAGTGTCTCTCTGTTAGATAAATCTTTCTGTGATGGGCTTAACAAGCTCCACACATATCCAACAGAGACACAAGCACTAAACAGACTGTACCCCTTTTCCTAAGAATGCATCTGCCTCTCTCTCAAGTTCAGTAGATGTGGCAAGTGCTTATGCTCTGGGACCCAATGAGAGCCAAATTCAGTAGAAAGAGCTTTTGTCTCTGAAACTTTGTCAAATTAGACAAAAGAGGGACTACAATGAATCTTAGACTTATTAACATGTGTTCCTTCCTGGCCAGTCTACCAGGCTTCTAGAATCCCACAAGGCTGACATTCCTATGAAAATGGCTGGAGACCAATTACCCAGGTGATAAATTAGGACTTCTATACTCCTGGGTGTCCTGAGGTACAGGGTCAAGACCTGACTATGTATGTTCTACAGACGCTTTTGAACTAAAGCAGAAATTAGCTTTATAAAAGCCATAGAAGTCCTAGGGCTTCGGTTAACGTCTCCACTGGTATATTGGTATATGCCTCCCACATGGCAAGAACAGCCAAACTGACCATCAAGAAACGCCTCTGTCATTGCTTCAATTCCCTTAATTTTTACCTTACAATTGATATCACTGATAGCATGATAATGTCATAATAAAAGTGATAGTACTTGGTATTTATATAGTTCTGTTTATTTTTGCTCACAGGTGCAAAGACTAATGCTAATGGGAAGAGGAAGAATAACTTATGAATACATAGCCATGCCCGACTTTCACAAATACCTCCTGCAAACACTGAATATGTGGAATAAATGGATGGGTGAGTATGGTGCTAATTATGCTTGTCATCAAATAAAATTGCAACTTGCATAAAGAACAAGATTTCATTTTAACATACATCTAGATTATTCATTTGTCATATCCATATCACTTCCTCAACAGTTATTCTTTCTGTAAACATTAATTTAGTAGCTACTTTGTGTATAGTACTCATAATATAGTGGCCAACAGGATAGACAGAAGCCCTACCCTCAAGTTGCCTACATTCTGGCAGTTAACATTTCTCAAGATGGTGAAGAGTGACAATATTTTGATGAATTCCCTCTCCAAATCTACAGAGATAATATAAAGTAATAAATGATCTCAATAAACATCCCTGAACCAGAAATGCAAAAAAGTACACTTAGCTAGATCAACTGGACTGTTGGGCTCCAGATGTGGAGGCAAGCACGGGAGCCAGGAATTCAACTCCAGATTAAAATGAGAGCTTGAAATTAGAGAGATGAGCTGAAGCTCCCCTAATGATGAAGTGAAACCAAGAGTCAAGGTAGGAGACTTCTGTCCTATTTTGCCTAGCTCTATGGCCATGGTTCTAAAGAGGAGGGTAGGGGCATATTCAGCCCTTGTCACAAGTAAGAATTGAGCTAAGTCATCCACTGAATCAGTGGCTGGACCTGCCATATTCCTAATGTCAACTTAAAGAAGAATAAAAAAATGTTATTATTTTCAGACCCAGTCCTGAATTTGGGTCAGAGAGAGCAAAGGGTAAGGTAGAGACAACCACAAACCCACTAGATAAGAAGAGGTGATCACAGAGAAAGAGAAATACAGCTGGGGAGACTCACTCAGAATGAGCCTATGTAACAAAATTTTAAAATATATGAGGTAATCTAGTGCTAAGAAAGACAACTAAAAGAATTAGCACTAGAAATATGAATTCAAGCAAGATAAAATTAATTCTATGGAATAGCATAACAGACTTTAAAAGAAATTTACTCAAAAATGAAATTATAGTCTTTGTTTAAAAGGGAGCAAAAAGTTGTGAAGAATAGAAATAATATAAGAACATGAGCCTGAAAAAGAACAGTTAGAAATATTATGAATAAAACCTATAAAATTACTTTAAAAATCTTACATAGACAAGTAAAAATCTAGACTGGACAGAATCAAGAGCAGAATTCTAGAACTGGAAGATATTACTGAAGAATTTGTCCAGAGAAAATTATAGATTATAGATTGAGATGCTCTATACCAATAGTCAGGGAACTATAACCCATGGACCAAATCTAGCCCACTTCCTGTTTTTGTACAGCCTCTGATCCAAGAGTGGTTCTTACAGTCTTTAAACAATGGAAAAATAAAAAGAATATTACATGACACATGAAAATTATATAAAAATTTAAATTTCAGAGCCCATAAATAAAGCTTTATTGGAATACTGCCACACATATCTGTTAACATCTTATTTTTGATTGCATCTGTTTATGACTACAATGGTAGAATTGAATAACTGCAACAAGAACAAAATGGCCCACATAGCCTAGTTATGTTTACTATCTGGCGTTTAATGTAAAAGTTTCCACATTCCTGATCCAACATCCTAGTTTAAGAAAGAAAGGAAGAAATGGCACATGAGCTATATCTGAAAAAATAATAAGTGAGAATTTTCCAGAATTAAAGAAATAATTGGCAGTGAGAGAGATTTAATACTTTGCTTTTTAACTGTTCCTTATTTTAAGAATACTGATGGGCATTTGTTGGGCTATCACTGAGTTTTACAATCAAAGGTTCACAGCCAATTGTACTATTTCACTGAACTGACCAATTAATTAGACAACTCATCAATCCAGTCAACCATCTGTTGTTGGTTCACTGAAATGATTGTTAAATCTTGCTCAGTGACATCCAGAAGCTCAAATCTTATAAATCTCAAAAACTCTCTAGGCTCCTACTATCCATCTCACCAAATTTGTGCCCTCTCCTGAGACATTATATCATGAGTTATCTTGCTCACTCAATTCCTACTGTCAGCCATGCCCTTCCCATGATTCATGCCGCTACGTTTCAAGTTGCAATCTTTCAAGGTTCAGCTAAGACATTATCTTGCTCAGTCAGTATTAATTCTGCAAATATTTTTTTCAGTATCTACCATGTAGCAGGTGCTCTTCTAGGTGCTCAGGAGATAAGTAACTACCCCGGCCTTGAAGGATCTTACTATATTTTATAGTTAAGCAGATAATTAAAATACAAAATAAGTTATAAAACAGATGAAAATAGAAGAACAGATGAAAGCATGTAACATAGGTACCACTTTGCTCAAGGAAGATATTAGATGGTGCATTAAAGATGAGTTGGAGTTGGCTGGAAAAGTATGTTGAGGAGTGGGAGAGAGAATTCTCGGAAGTAGGCAGATCATGTGCAAAAAGCCAGGAGGTAAAAGAGTGCACAGAATTTCAAAACATATGTGCAGCTGGAAAGTAGAGGCTGATAAGGGGAGCTAGTGTATTAGTCATAAATGAGGCTACAAATGCAAATCACAGCTATATCATTAAAGCCACTTTAAATCTTACAAAGAAACCTGGAAATTTTCCACAGGCATAGGGGGAAATAGGGCATTAGACAGCGGGCAGTGGGATATTTTAATTTTAGAAAGAAAGATTTCTCTGGCAACAATAAGGAGGGAAACTTCATGGGGATAAGACAAACATGGCTGTAGGCAGAAAATTTTGGTTGCAGGAAGCTGAAGGACTCAAGATAAATGGTAAGATGGCTGGCTAACACAAGTAAAGATGGCAGAGGAGACTGATCAGAGCTGTCACGAAAAACAGAATAAAGAGATAAAGAGCTGACTAGGAAAAATAGAAAAGACAACTGCTAAACACACTGAGATTGGAGACCTTGAATTTTTAGCAGCTCCATTTACTCAGCATCCTGGCATGGAAAAGACAATGAGTCAAGAACCCATGGGTGGAGGTTTTACTTAGCATATATATGGTAAAGGGATAACAAGCCCAGGGAATTAATGAAGTTTTCAAAGGAGTGACTGAAAATTGACCACGGGACCAGGATGAGTATGACACCAAAATCTACAGGGTAGCCATGGCAGTAGGTAAATAAAGCCAAGTGGATGGTAAAATTAGGAACTTAAGCAATAAATAAAGGAACTAAGTGGCCAGGGTGTTACTGGGTCATCATGTGAATGATGTTTGCACCCTGGATGATGGGAAATTTGGACTTAGGGATAGAGAGGAAGATTTAGCCAGATCCCACTGTCATCACTGATAAAAAAAAAATGAATGATGTAGGAAGAGAAAATGTACATAAAACAAAGAAAGCCACAGGAGAGTAAATTGGATGCCATGTGCCTCAAAGGAAGAAAAGTGATTACATATATAATGATAGCAAGATCAGGAGCTCCTAGGTGGCTCAGTTAGTTAAGTGTCCAACTTCGGCTCAGGTCATGATCTCATGGTGCCTGGGTTCAGGTCTTGCATCAGCCTCTATGCTGACAGCTGAGCCTGGAGCCTGTTCCAGATTCCGTCTCCCTCTCTCTCAACACCTCCACACCCTCCCTCCCACCTCATGCTCTCTCTCTCTCTCTCTCTCTCTCAAAAATAAACATTAAAAATTTTTTTTTAATAATGGCAAGATCATAGTGCTAAAGGGACCCAAAAGGAGTCAAGAAGATGCTAATAGTACCTCCCAGACTGGGGTCATGTCTTATGGGGTGGTGGAACCTAGCTGCAGAAGAAGCCATGTGCTCAGGAAAAAGCCAGGTTTTTAGCCAACTAGCAAGTGGATTCCAGCTTATGGAAGAGATTGAGAATGTGTAACAAATAATTTATCCCAGAAGGGGGATTCGAGGAAGCAAAGTAGAAAGGTTTGGAAGAAAGGGAACTCCAGACAAGTTGGGTCAATTCGCTTTGTATCATTTATTCATTCAGCACGTGTTTATAGTACTTTCCAAGTGGTATGCCATGGGCTTGGTGCTGACAATGTATATACGGAGAAGACATGGGCTCTCTCCCCTAGACACTCTTCACCCATTTATCATCAGCTACAGCGAAGCTCCCTCAGAGCAGCTTCTTCACAGCTGCAAGGGGGATGCTGAGACTACTGGGACATTTCCAAGAAGTGACTGCAGTTCATTGCCACTTGCCTGAGTAAAGACATGACATAAGGTAGACACTGACTTTATGAGTCTCTTGCAGTGGTTCTAAAGCAATCAGATAAGGTAGCACAACCTATCACCAACTCTCTATACCAGTGTAAGAGAAGAGGAAAAATTCTGTCAGGTGTTGCAACTTTTATTTCCACCAAATCATTTTTTCAAGGTGCCAAGAAATGAGCAAAATGAAGAAGCATTACCTTCACCATCGTCGGAAAAATTGTGCTCTGTTAATGTGAACATCTTCTCCACCAGATTTAAAGCTCCTGAGAAGGAGTCGTCATGTCTTATTTTTTCTGTACCTAACTATGCTTAGCACAGTGCCTGGCACATAGACATTCAGTAAGTATGTGTTGAGCAGGGACAAACTGAACCACTGACATTTGTATGATGTATAACAGTTGAGCAAGCAGCTTCATGTTACTTATTCCAGGGTTATGAAATACTTTGCAAGATAATCATTCTCATAGCTCTACTTTCTTGAATGCTCCCTACCAGGTAGAATCAGTGTAATTATTTCCTTTGCTTTACAGGAAAGAAAAGCGAGGCTCAACAGTAAGTGACTAGTCCTGGGTTATCATAAAACTAGCTACTGGTGGACATAGGACAAGAATCTGTCAAATCGTGGGCAATTTCTAACACAAAATGGTATGGTGCACAGGGAATGAATTCCTTGATGGTCACTGAATGTATTACAACAGTACTGATGGTGATTATAATAGTATTATCATAGTACTGATAACATAGTAATGCTAATATATGAATATTAACAATAATCAGGAATGCATTTCTTGTGATGAGCACCAGGTACCGTACATAAGTGTTGAATCACTAAATCGTATACCTGAAACTAATATTACACTGTATGTTAACTAACTAAAATTTAAATAAAAACTTAAATAAAATTAAAAAGACACAAAACAATTATCATTTACTGCTCCCTCTATTCTATACCAGGTTTTACCCTAATAATCTATAATAAAAAAAATATACCTACCATTATTCCCATTTTAAACATAAACAGAATCAGAGATGCTGATTTATTCCAGGTCATAGAGCAAGAAAGAGATTGATTTCAGCTTCAAACTAAAGTCTATCTGCAGCCAAAGTCTGAATTTTTCCTCCCATTCTATTCTGCCTCACAAATCATATTGCGTTAGCTACCTTGCCTAACTCTTCATCTTCAGTGTTCTGAAATCCAGGGCCAGAAAGAGTTTTGACAATGTTGTGACATGAGCGCTGAGAGCCAACCACACTTACTGACCCCTATTATTTATTATATGGGGGATAAATAGATGAACAGAAAACAGGAGGAAAAGATATTCATTCACTCATTCCTTCTGCCTTTCACTAAATATTTAGTAGACTTCACTATGGGCTGGTCATTGTTCTAGGCACTGGAGATGAAGAAGGGAATGAAACAGACAAAACCCTCATCCTCATTTCAGCAGGTCCCTATCCTCTCTGTCCGTAATACCCATAATCAGAAAACAAAAAGTTCCTTCCTCTCATACAGAGAGGTCCCTACCTCTGCAAATGATGCTCATGCTCTTGGGCCCCCAGTATTGAGGAGAGGCAGGCCATTTTGTAATCAGAGCCTGCATGAGGATGTCCAAGGGACTGGATTTTTACAAGGCCTAGAACATGGCACCCACATGGCCACTTGAGAGAATTTGCAGCCATCATTTCCATTAGTCAGACAGATATACATATAAGTGAAGAAAGCAGATGGGAGCAAGCCTCAAAACACCGAGACTGAACCACACATGCTCAAAAGATTAACTGCTCTACTGCTTGCTGAACTAAGGGTTATGTTGGGATTGTGCCTCTCAATCTCAGTCATCAGCAACTGTTGTGTTTCATTTTAAAAGGCTTTTGTAATGTTGCTCACCCCTCCCCCCACAAGGGCAGTCCTCTTCATTGCCAAGCCTATTTTTATGGTTCATCTCCAAAACAAGTGCAAAATAGTGTTGGCCTCAGATGAGCCCTCCCTCTTGCTGGCCACTGCAACACCATCTGTGAGTTGAGTGGGAACAGTAAACACTGCAGGTTAAGTAACTCATTACTAATATTTTCCTTGAGCTCTGAAACTTTTTAAACAAACAACAACAACAATTGTATCATAATAACCTTTCAGAGGTTAACAGCCAGCAGGTGGTCCAGTTCAGTCTAAATGCAAACCAGACAGCTGTTTGATTATAAACTGTTGATTCTTACGGAGATCTGGGGAAAACTTCTAACTTCTTGCTGAAAAAGGGTCTTCTCTTAAAAATCCCTAATGAAACAATGCATAAATGTCAAAATGACAAAACTAAGGAAGTGTGTCATAGACTAAGCATTTTAATGTCCTTTCTGGCTTCCTCCAGAGTGTACTCTGGATCTAGCCACATTTAATGGCACAGATTCTTAAAGGGGTGGTGCACAGCATGAATTTTTATGACACAAATAAAACTTGGAGAGAGTCACTTTCTCTACCACAGTCAGTGTCCTCAGCAGATGTGTGGAAGGCTCATCTTTCCAACCAGCCACCCACACCAATGTTTTACCTGGACCCAGAGGCATTAAGGAGCACATGTGTGATGATATAAGGAAACCCTGAGGTGTACAGCCTTATACTGCCTGTCTCCAAGCCATTAAGACATTGCAGGGATTCCCCAGGGAAGTATTGGCAAAGCTAAAGAAAATTCCAAGGGCTGACAAAATGATTTGAGAATGGCAGATGAAAAGTTTCTAATCAAAACCTTACATTAGCACCATACAGCCCCATGGATTGATGGCTAGACTGTTTTCCTCCCTTGATGATGAAATGGGACAAAAGAAAATCATTCCCTAAATCAGTATTTAATTACTGGTCTATTATATTACAATCAGAAACATTTCAGAAGGTTCAGGAAAAACAAAGTTGAATCTTTTTACACAAATCTGCAGGGAATGATGAAATGCAAAACCCTTAGGACTCCAAGGGAAAAAAAGGTTCTGGAATGGCAATTACCTTTTTTTTTTTTTAAATAAAAGAGAAGAAACAAAAATGCAAAGTGTAAAAAAGAGAATTTCACAGTTCCTAACTTAGTTGCATTAAGTTGGGAGAAAGAGGAGATCACAGAATATGAAAATAATGTTTTGTGTAACTCATGTTTGATGGGGTTTTCTGACACGATCTTATAAGCAAGCGGTGGCAATGAGCCAAATCCCCAGAGATAGGATAAGAGGTGCAAAGGAAGCACCCAAGATGTTTGGCAGGTCCTTGACACTTTCTGCTACACAAAGAGGAATGCAAGGGTTGTAGTGCTTCATTCTGATAAAATAGAATGTAAAGCCCTATACCACACTAGATCCAAGCTACAGTTGCTTCTCAATTCCAGGAGGTCCTAAAGGTGAAGTAAGCTATAATTTAATAAATATTCATTGAGGACCAATATATAATACATCATCCTCTAAGCAATCTGGAGTTACAAAAATCAAGAGAGTTTTGACCATTTGCTGCAGATTTCAATCTCCAAAGAAAAACACATGAAGAACTAACCAGAAGATAAAACACAAAGGAATGAACATTCTTTCTTTGCATTTCATTATCATGTTTGTTATACTCATAATTATGATTTAGTTAGGGAACATCCAGGAATGCAAAATGGGGCAAAGAGACTTTGAACTTGACCTAAAAGATTGAGAAGGATTTTAATCATGAAGGTTAATTTCATAGTAAGCTGAGAAGCACAAGTACAGAAAATGAAAACGGATACTAAGTTTACCTAGTAGCCACCCATTTGTTCCTATATTGTTCCTACTCTTTTTAAAACTCTAAATATAAGTAATTAGTACCTGAATACATATTGTTCACATCAAAGTGTTTCTAATTTTTAAACATACCCAGGTGGCTTTCTGTCTGAAATATTCACCTATCCCAGAAGTAAGTAACTGCAGATAAATCTATTAGCTACCTATAATTACTAATAATGTAGCCACAACCCTACCTGAAGAGGTTATGCCCAGAAACCCCCATCCTGTATGTGCAATATAAATGTACAGTTCAGCCTTCAAGCCCCATTGTTATGCGGAGGTGATATTTGCATGTTTGTCATCCCTTTTCAGTATTTTCCTCATTAAATCTGGTGAGCACCAGGGCTCCACTCAGCTCTGTTATTTTTTTCCCTCCCTTTGGCTTGTTTGTTTTCTCTTTTCTTTCCTATCCTCCTGCCTTCTAGCTCCTCCAGTTATATGGCTTACCTCCTATGGCCGATGGCCAAGGGACAGGCTCTTGCTAAGAATCATAACTGTTGAGATTGGAAAGATGATGAGCAAAGTTTTGCTGCTAAACCAGATAAACATACCTTTATTCATTTTTTAGGGCTGTCATAACAAAGAACCACAAATTGGGTGGCTTCAACAACAGAAATTTTCTCACAAGTTGGGAAGCTACAACTCCCAAGATCAGTGCTGGCAGGATTGGTTTCTTTTC
Organism: Suricata suricatta; assembly: GCF_006229205.1. Classification (NCBI taxonomy): domain Eukaryota; kingdom Metazoa; phylum Chordata; class Mammalia; order Carnivora; family Herpestidae; genus Suricata; species Suricata suricatta. Next base: position 110,149,329 of record NC_043703.1, on the reverse strand, counting down.
TCCTTGACTTATAGATGGCTATCTTCTGTTTTCATATGGTCTTCCCTCTATGTGTGTCTGTATCCTAACCACCTCCTCTTTTAAACCTCTTGAAATGCCTTCTCTCTCAATACAGTCACATTCTGAGGCACTTGGGATTTAGGACTTTAGTATATGAATTTTGGGAGGGACACAATTCAGCCCATGACAGTACCCAAGTCACTAAAATTCTTTAATTATACACTGCCATCTCTGTAGAGAGTCTTTAGAAAATGTCCTAGGTACTTTTAATTTTTAGAAGGCCATGGGTACAGACAGCTGCATGCCTGTCAATCTTCCCCTGGCTACTTCCTATAGAAATCACCAGTTTGTCTCAAGGTGTGATGAATTATCAAGAAAACTATTTAAGTTTCCACTTGATACCAATGAGGAACTTGAGATTCAGAATGGTCAAGTGATCTGACTAAAATCTTCTTAGACAGTTGAAAGAGAAAGGTTTCTTCTTCCAATATAGTATCTTATAAATAAACAGATAAAAATAAGCTAACATGTCATCCTTTAGGTTTAATAAAGGAAATAAATTCAAACATTAATTTCCTAAATATAATTAATCCCCCAAAAAGGCCTAAGTAAGGGTGATAATTTAAGACAGGTTTTGCTGAGTGTTTACCTTCATGGTATTTTCAGGATGGTCAGGGAAGTTCTGCTACTTAAGAATTTAACTTCCTTACTTGCAACAGGATGGCTAGAGTTTCACCCCTAGAACACAACTTCTCTAACCTAATTATTTTTTTGTTTAGAATTATTAGTTTTGATTAGTTGTGATGAAAATTCTCAAATAAATATAACAGTAAAGATACCATCTAACGAACCACCATGCACCCATCATCCAGCTTCAGCAATATCTGTATAAGGTCAAACTTATTTTATCTCTATTCTCCTCTATGGGGAATTTTCAAACAACTCCCCATATCATACATATGTATAAATATACGTATCTTTGAAAAAATAACCATAACACTGTAACACACTTTAAAAAATAAAAAATTTTATAGAAATATAAAACTTTTAAAAGTTTATATTCGGATTTCTAATAATTCTTAAATAACATTAAATATCTATTGACTATTCACATTTCCCCTATCATCACACAAAATCTTTTTGACAATTTGTTTGAATTATTTCCAAGTAAGTTTCAATGTATCTATTAGTTTTCTATTGGTGACTTGATAAATTTTTTAATGTTTTATTTTTGATACAGAGAGAGACAGAGCATGAGAGGGGGAGGGGCAGAGAGAGAAGGAGACACAGAACCGGAAGCAGGCTCCAGGCTCTGTGCTGATTGCACAGAGCCTGAAGCGGGGCTCAAACCCACGAACGTGAGATCTGACCTGAGCCAAAGTCAGAGGCTTAACTGACTGAGCCACCCAGGTACCTCTCTATTGGTGACTTGAAACAACCATTTTTTATTTTGCACTACTCTATAGGTTGGTTGGGTGATTCTTCTCCTCTTTTACGCAGGTATATTCAGCTGGCATTCTGACGGGCCTGGAATAACCAAGGCTTTAACTCTTGTGCTGCAGGTCTTGATGAAAATGTCTAAAAGGCTGGGACCTCTCTCTCTCCCCATGTATTCAATCCAGGAGGGGAGATATACTTCTTTACATGGTGACCTCAAGTCAGCAAAAGCAGATGATGCCACGTCCCCTAAGATTCAGGCCCAGGACAGTGTCATTTATAACACATTCTACTGGCTAAAGTAAGTTAGAACCAATCCAGGCTCAAAAGGAGGGAAATAGACCCCATCTCTTAAAAGCAGAAAGACAGGACTGTTTAGAGATGGGAGAAATTATTGGTGACCATCTTTGCAGGGAAACAACCACATTCACTCATTGATTTTTTTTTGATATTTTAATCTGTAATATTTGCCAGATTTATATTTTTGGCTAAGAGATCCAGAGATAATTTGTGATTTACATTTTTTATAGTTGTTCTATCAAGAATTTAGGTGTGGGCCTGTTCTCAGTCTTGAGGACAGAGTGCAGAGCCTGCTGAGACTGCTATGCCAGGGCTGCTGAGGTTGGTGGCACCGCAGGGCACGGGGTGCCTGCCCACTGCTCAGCCTGCTCCCAGCCAGCTGTGCGGGCAGCTGGCCCCGCAGCAGCAGCTGCATCAGTAGCACTGGCAGCAGCAACAGCAACACCACGGATCTATCCATTAGGGCTGTGCAGGGCTTGAGAGGAATGAGTATTAACTCTGATTTAATATATATATATACACACACACACACATATATATATGTTTATATATATCCTAAATATATACATATTTGCGATTAATGTTTTATGTATTTGGGTACTTCTGAATTTGGTGCATAGATGTTTCTAATTGTTAGCTTTTCCTGATGGATAGACCCTGTAATTATTATATCATGCCCTTCTTCATCTCTTGTTACAGCTTTTACTTTAAAGTCCAGTTTGTCCAATATAAGTATGGCTACTCTGGCTTTCTTTTGACTTCCAGTCGCATGATAGACATTTCTCCTTCCCCTCACTTTCAATCTGAAGGTGTCCTCAGGTCTAAAATGAATCTCTTTTAGATAGCAAATAGATGGATTTTGTTTTTTTATCCACTCTCCTACCCTGTGTCTTTTGATTAGAGCTTTTAATCTATTTACATTCAGTGTTATTACTAACAAATATAAGTTTAGAGTCATTGTGTTCTCTGTAGGAATCATGCTTGTTGTTGTGTCTCCAGTACCTTGTTTTCCTTGCAACATTTTCCTCATAGAGTCTTCGTTAGGATTTCTTGTAGGGGTGGTTTAGTGTTGATGAATTCTTTCAATTTTTGTTTATTTTGGAAAACCTTTATCTCTCCTTCTATTCTGAATGACGGGCTTGCTGGATAGAGGATTCTTGGCTGCATATTTTTTCTGTTCATCACATGGAAGATTTCCTGCCATTCCTTTCTGGCCTGCCACGTTTCAGTAGATAGGTCTGCAACCACCCTAATAGGTCTCCCTTTTATCCCTAGCTGCTTTCAGAATTCTCTCTTTATCCTTGTATTTTGCCAGTTTCACTATGATATGTCATGCAGAAGATTGATTCATGTTACATCTGAGGGGAGTTCTCTGTGCCTCTTGGATTTTAATGTCTGTTTCCTTCCCCAGATTGGGGAAGTTCTCAGCTAGAATGTGTTCAAGTACCCCTTAAGGCCCCTTTTCTCTGTCTTCATCTTCTAGAATTTTTATAATACGGATATTGTTCCATTTGATTGCATCACTCAGTTGACAAATTCTCCTTTTGTGCTCCTGAATCAACTGATCTTTTTCTGGGCTTCCTATTTTTCTATAATTATGTCTTCTAATTCACCTAGTCTCTTCTCTGCTTCTTCAATCTGTGCAGTGGCTGCCTCCATTTTATTATGCACCTCATTTATAGCATTTTTAAATCCATCACAACTATTTTAAGGTCCATAATCTTTGTAGCAATATCTTCTCTGGTGTCTTCCATGCCTTTTTCAAGCCCAGCAATTAATTTTATGACTATTGTTCCAAATTCTTGGTCAGTTATGTTACTTATATCTGTTTTGAGCAATTCTTTAGCTGTCATTTCTCAAGCTATTCCAAAAATTAGAAATGGAAGGAAAACCTCCAGACTCATTCTACAAAGCCAGCATCACTTTGATTCCCAAACCAGACAGAGACCCAGCAAAAAAAGAGAACTATAGACCAATATCCTTGATGAATAGAGATGCAAAAATCCTCAACAAGATACCTGCAAATCAAATTCAACAACATATAAAGATAATTATCTACCATGATAAAGTGGGATTCATTCCTAGGTTACAGGGCTGGTTCAATATTACAAATCAAAGTGATACATCACATTAACAAAAGAAAAGATAAAAACCATATGATCCTGCCAATAGATGCAGAAAAAGTATTTCACAAAATACAGAGTCCTTTCTTTTTTTTTTAATTTTTTATAATAGTTTATTGTCAAATTGCTTTCCATATAACACCCAGTGCTTCTCCCCACAAGTGCCCCCCACCATGACCATTACCCTCTCCCTTCCTCCCCCTCCCCTTTCAGTCCATGGTTCATCTTCAGTATTCAGTAGTCTCCCTTATCTGTGTCCCTCACTCTTCTCCGCTCTCTTTCCCTCTTCCTCTCCCCATGGTCCCCTGCCAGGTGTCTCCTGTTAGACCTATGAATGCAAACATATGGTATCTATCCTTCTCTGCCTGACTTATTTTG